>NW_026596110.1:923310-946537 GCF_907164565.1 Psammomys obesus | reverse complement strand
GTAGTTGTGAGCCTTAGCCCTTAATGTTTGAGTCTAGAGAACATTTAGAAGATGAAATTGGTTACAGAATTCTTTCATATGACAAGTAACAAGAAAACAAAGAGAGCTTGAACTTTATTTTTCTAGGTAGCTTTGAAGTGAGATTAGAAAATACTCAGTGTGGGAAATTTTGAATCACTCACATTCACGAGGAACAAAAACAAACAAGAAAAAAGAAAACAAGACTGATATCCAAATCAGGAGTCAAAAATAATTCTTTGAAACAGGAATTGTTCACTAATTTATCAGTATAGTGGACTTATGTGGCTATATTATATACATTGCTTTAGGAGAGTTCTTATTCCTTACCTCAGAGTCTCTGCCATTTTATTTTTGAGTGAAACTGTGCCCAGCTGATGACACCAGCAGTCAACAATTTCAACTAATCACACGCTGTTGTAACTGGATTCTACTTCTTGATGATGAAGCTAAGCTGAAGGGGAATCATATATTTTTATAATATTCATTACCAGTTAACACTTTTAATATTTATATTTTCAAATATTAGGAACATCTCATGTTGTCTTCATGTTGGTGAAGAATTTATCAAAGAACTGTTATGTATAAAAGTCATGTTAATCAGGAGTCTTCAGGACTTGGAAAGGGGCAGGGAGGAGATGAGGATGGGAGGGTGGGATTGGGAGGGAAAGAGGGAGTAGGATACAGCACGGATACAAAGTTAACAAACTGTAACTAATATTAAAAAATAAAAATAAATCATGTTTACAAAAAATTGCATTCCAGGTCACCATTTTACTTAGATAATTAAAAATTACTATATGTTCACTATTGTGAAAGCTGAGGAAATGATAATTTTTCATGATCAGACACATGTTTCAGGACAGGTCTTGTTTTGTGCTGTCATCTCTGAAACAAACCACCTAGAAAGGTCAAAAAAAATCAAAATTTTACTTTGTAATTTCTGTAAAAATAAACTACTACGTTTTTTTCAGGCTTCATTTTAGAAGATTACAAGCCAAAAATAAATGAATAAATGAATAAATAAATAAATAAATAAATAAGTGTTTTACTTGTAATATGGAACATTACATACAGTTGTATCTATGCTTTGATGTGGTTTTGCTTTGTCACCTTGCTTTTAAATAAATATTGTGATTTTCATAGTCTACAACGTATTGTTTTGATGAATATATCCATAAAAAAGAGATTGCTCCAGTTAAGAAATTATATATTTTCAGTATATCACATGTAGCTTTTCATCATTGCCAATCTTGTCAAAATTTACTATTTTAGCTTCACTCCCAGTACAGTTGAGTTTTATTATCTACAGTTTTATACACATTCACTAGAGGAGAAAAAAATCACATTCATATACATAAGAACAAATCTGCTACCCCTTCAGAGGGAAGTGATCTAAGAGCCAGCCGCTGAGTTCATGTCAGAGACAGTCCTTGTTCCCCTTACTAGGGTACTCACTTGCAGACGGAAATGCCAAGGGCTACATATGTGCAGGGGTTCTAGGTTATCTCCATTCATGGTCCGTGGTTGGAGTACCAGTCTTAGAAAAGACCTTTTGCTAAGATTTTTTAGTTCTGTAACTCTCCTTGTGGTGTTCCTGTCCCCTCCAGGTCTTTCTGTCTCCCCCTTCTTTCATAAGACTCCATGCACTCTGCCCAAAGTTTGGCTATGAGACTCAGCATCTGCTTTGATAACCTGCAGGGTAGAGTCTTTCAAAGGCCCTCTGTGGCAGGCTCCTGTCCTATTCCCTCTTTTCTCCCCCTCCTGATATCCTTCCTGTTTGCCTTTCTGAGTTAAGATTGATCATCTTACCAAAGGTTCTCCTTCTTGCTTAGCTTCTTTAGGTGTATAGATTTTAGAATGTTTATCCTATCTTATAGGTCTAGTATCCACTTTTAAGTGAGTATATACCATGTGTGTCTCTCTGCTTCTGGAATACCTCAATCAGGATGATCTCTTCTAGTTCCCACCATTTGCCTACAAATTTCATCAAGTCCTTGTTTTAAATTGCTGAGTAGTATTTCATTGTGTAAATGAACCACAATTTCTGTATCCATTCCTCTTTTGATGGACATCTGGGTTGTTTAGGTATGTGCCTTGTTCCCCTTATATTTCCAAGACTTTAAACCTGAACGAGTGTTGTATTTTCTCAAATGCTTTTTTGGCATCTCAGGAGATGATCATGTGGTTTTTTTTTCCTTCAGTTTGTTTATATGGTAGATTATATTGAAGGGTTTCTGTATATTGAACCACCCCTGCATGCATAAGATGAAGCCAACTTGGTCATGGTAGATGGAGTTTTTCTTCTAGCATCTTCTGTAGAGCTGGGTTGCTGTGTAGATATTGTTTAAGTTTATTTTTGTCATGGAATATTTTGTTTTCTCTATCTATGGTGATTGAAAGCTTTGCTGGTTATAGTAGTCTGGGTTGACAACTGTGTTGTCTTAGCATCTGAATGAAATCTGTCTAGGTCCTTCTGGCTTTTATAGTTTCTGTTGAGAAATCTGGTGTGATTCTGATAGGTCTACTTTTGTATGTTACGTGGCCTTTTTCCCTTGTTGCTTTTAATATTTTTCTTTATTCTGTAGATTTACTGTTTTGAATATTATGTGGTGTGAGGAGTTTCTTTTCTGGTCTAGGCTATTTAGTGTTCTTAGGCCTCTTGCGGGTTTATGAACATCTTTTTTTTAAGTTGGGAAATTTTTCATCTATGAATTTTTAAAAAATATTTTCTGGACCTTGGAGCCTGGAATCTTCTTTTCATCTATTCCTATTATTCTTAGATTTTGTCTTTTCATGGAGTCCTTGATTTCTTGTATGTTTTTTTTTTTGAGACTTTTCTGATTTTACTTTTTCTTTGAAGTATGTATCAATTTCTGCAATTTATGTTCAACACCTGAGATTCTCTCCTCCTCTCTTGGATTCTTTTGGTGATGCTTACCGTTATGGTTCTTGATCTTTTTTCTAAGTTCTCCAGCTCCAGGGTTTTTGCCATTTGTGTTTTCTTTATTGATACTAATTCTGTTTTCATGTCTTACACCATTTTCATCTGTTTGAATGTGGATTCCTGTCTTTGCATGATGTACTCTATATTTTTTATTCATTTCTTCTTTATGAGCCTCTATTCCTGTGGTTATACTTGTCTGTATTTCCTTGAGAGCTTTGTTCATTTCCTCTTTATTTGCTTCTATTTGTGTGGTTATAGCTTTGACAGTTTTGTTTGTTTCCTCTTTATGTGCCTCCAATAACTTGATAAGCATAGTTTTAAAAATTATTTTACTGTGTTTTCAATGAATTAAAATATCCATTGATTTTGGCAGTTGCTGGTGATGATGTGCTGTCTTGATTTTTGTTGTATGTATTCTTATACACATAAAACATCTACTTATCCCTAACCTTCGCTGTTTGTTCCTGGAGTCTGTACTTCAGACTGGGTCCATTTGTCTCTGGTGTTTGGAGCATTATTCAGTAAGATGAGAGAGGTCCACCAGATTGAGTGTGGAGTTTCAGCTGTAGCTAAGGGAGAAAGTTCGCAGAAACAGGTGTGCAAACACAGGTGTGTTGCGTGTATGTGTGTCTTGAGGGACAGGGTGCTAGAGCATGGAAATGCCTAGAAGAATGAAGCTTAAGTAAAGGAGAGGGTGCTGTAGCTGTTCATGGTAGCAAACTGCATGCACAGGTAACCTGAATACCTCCTTGGCCTACAGGCCCATTGTACTGTTTTCCCGGTATTCAGATCTGTCTGGGCTCCAGGAATTGTTTGTCTGGACTCCACTGGTAGACCCACAGAACAGGGCCTTCAGTGTTGAGAATGCTGTGTTGTCTACAGTGGGGCTGTATGAGAGAGGGATCTGATGTCAGGCTGCTAGCTTAGATCTGGGGCTCTGCAAACACTCACTTGAAGGCACTCTCACTAGCTTGCAGGCCTAACCAAAAAGCACAAGGTTTCTCCCTGTACTCTACTCTCTGATTTGGGCCCGCAGGGGCAAATGACTGTGTAGTAGAGATGTTAGCTCAGTGGTGTTCACTGTTTGTCCACCTGGCAGGGAGACCCGTATTTGGGACAGCTGCCTCTGATGTCTCAGTCACAGAGCATGGAGGATTCTGCTTAGGGCAGCTGCCTCTGTTGTCTCAGTCACTGAGCTTGGAGGCTCCTGCTTGGGCTAGCTACAACTGCAGACTTGAGAAGCCCTTACAGCCGCCTGCTGCAGCCACCAAGCTGGGAAACCCTTAATGTAGTTGCTTTTGCTGTCTCAGTCACAGAGCATAGAGGCTTGTTGTTAGGGCAACCACTGCCGCCTCTCCTGAGCAGAGAGGCCCATGCTTGGGGCAAGAGGAAATGCAGGGGGGTTTATCTTCTCCAGTCTCAGTCCCTGGAGATGGCCACCTGTGAACTTGATCCAAAGTCTCCTACCTCATTGGTTGTCCCCTCTTGCCCAGGATGCCTCAATGTCAATATTCTGGTTTCAGCTGCCCGTCCAGTCACCAATTTCAGAGTTTCAGATTCTGAATTAATTTATTTTTATTTTATGTACATTGGTGTTTTGCCTTCTGAGTGAAGGTGTCAGCTCTTGGAGTTACAGGCAGTTGTGAGCTGCCATGTGGGTGCTGGGAATTGAACCGAGGTCCTCTGGAAGAACAATCAGTGCTCTTAACCACTGAGCCATCTCTCCGGCCCCGAGTTTCAGATTTTGTGCCCCTCAGATATGGTGCACGCTGATCACCACCATCTTAGACTCACCAGTCTGTTTCTTGTGAATATCCTTCAGCTGATTATGAACATGGTGTTCTTTTTCCTTCTCATAACCTTCTTTGGAATCATCTTAAACTCTTGGAAGATTCACAATAGAAGGCAAACACAAAGCCATGTCCACTTTTAGTTCTCACATAATGGGGTTGGTCTGCTTTTTGATTCTTTTATTTTCATGAATGTGAGATATGCTTTCAACTTTCCTGTGAGTAAATTCATTATTATTTTAGAGTTATAATTCCCATTTTAAGTACTTTAATACACATCTGAGAAATTCAGAGATGACAATATCTGTGGAAAATATGTTGTATAAATTGTTACCCACACAGAATTTTTTCTCTGGGCCTCTGAAAGGAGAGGGTGCTGTATATCAAAACAGATGCTGAGACTCATAACCAAACTGTGGGCAGAGTACAGGGAATCATATGAAAGAAGGGGGAGTTAGTATGATTTGGAGAGGACAGGAGCTCCACAAGGACCAACTATATCTGGGCACAGAAGTCTTTTCTGAGGCTGTTTCTACAACCAAGGATCATGCATGGAGATAACCTAGAACCCCTGCTCAGACGTGGCCCATGGCAGGTCAGTGTCCAAGCTGGTTCCTAGTAAGGGGAACAGGGACTGTCACTGACATGAACACAGTGGCTGGCTCTTTGATCACCTCCCCCTGAGGGGCGAGCAGCCTTACCAGACCACAGAAAAAGACAATGTAGCCAGTCCTGATGAGACCTGATAGGCTAATGTCAGATGGAAGAGGAGGAGGACCTCCCCTATCAGTGGACTTGGAAAGGGGCAGGGAGGAGATGAGGGAGGGTGGGATTGGGAAGGAATGAGGGAGTAGGCTACAGCTGGGACACAAAGTAAATAAACTGTAAGTAATATAAAAAATTTAAAAATTAAAAAAGAATGTCTTCTCCAATGTACTCACAAACCCTCCAATATACAATGGGGTCCACCTGCAAGATATGCTAGCTCAATGATGGCATAAAACTTGTGGAAATAACCAACCAATATTTGGTTTGATTCAAAGCCCACTTCAACTGATGGAGCTCATACCCAATAGTGTTTGGGTGACTAAGTCCTTGAGACTAGATAGCCCATGTACCTTGGTAAAACCAAATACTGCTACTCTACTAAAAGAACATAGTAATAAAATGATTTGTTTTGATTTTATGAATTTTTTAAATTTTTTATATTAATTACAGTTTAGACACTTTGTCTCCCAGCTATCGTTCCCTCCTTCATTCCTTCCCAATCCCACCCTCACTTCCTTATATCCTCCCATGCCCCTCTACAAGTCCACTGATAGGGAAGGTCTTCCTCTTCCTCTTCCATCTGACACTAGCCTATCAGGTCTCATCAAGACTGGTTGCATTGTCTTCTTCTGTGGCCTGGTAAGGTTGCTCCTCCCTCAGGAGGAGGTGATCAAAGAGCCAGCCACTGAGTTCATGTCAGAGATAGTCCCTGTTCCCCTTACTAGGTAACTCACTTGGAGACTGAGCTGTGATGGGCTATACCTGTGCAAGGGTTTTAGGTTATCTCCATGCATGGTCCTTGGTTGGAATATCAGTCTCAGAAAAGACCCCTGGGCCGAGATTTTTTGGTTCTGTTGCTCTCCTTGTGGAGCTCCTTTTTCCTCCTCTTCGCTTCCATCTTTCATAAGATTCCCTGCACTCTGCCAAAAGTTTGACTATGAACCTCAGCATCTGCTTTGATAACCTGCTGAGTAGAGTCTTTCAAAGGCCCTCTGTGGTAGGCTCCTGTCCTGTTCCCTATTTTCTCCCTCTTCCAATGTCTGTCCCATTTACCTTTCTGAGTGAGGATTGATCATTTTACCTAGGGCCCACCTTCTTGCTTAGCTTCTTTAGGTGTACAGATTTTAGTAGGTTTATCCTAAATTATATGTCTAATATGCACTTATAAGTGAATATATACCATGTGCATCTATCTTCTTCTGGGATACTTCACTCAGGATGCTCTTTTCTAGTTCCCACCATTTGCCTACAAATTTCATTAAGTCCTTGTTTTTAATTGCTCAGTAGTATTCCATTGTGTAAAATGTACCACAATTTCTGTATCTATTCCTCCGTTGAGGGACATCTGGGTTGTTTCCAGATTCTGGGTCTTATGAATAAAGATGCTATGAACATGGTTGAGCAAATGTCCTTGTGTGTACATGAGCATATTTTGGATATATGCCTGTATCTTGAGGAAACACTATTCCTAATTGTCTGAGAAAGCACCAGATTGATTTCCAGAGAGGCTGTAAAAGTTTACATTCTCACCAGCAATGGAGGCATGTTCCCATCTCTCCACTATGTATTGCCACTTGAGTTTATCTTAGCCATTCTGATGGGTGTAAGGTGAAATCTCAGGGTTGTTTTGATTTGTATCTCCCTGATTACTATGGATGCTGAGCATTTCTTTAAGTGTTTCTCTGCCGTTCAATATTCCTCTATTGAGTATTCTCTGTTTAGCTGTGTACCTCATTTTCAAGTTGTACTACAGAGCAATAGTAATAAAAATTGCATGGTACTGGAATAGAAACAGAATGGTGGATTAATGGAATCGAATAGAAGACCCAGAAATAAACACACACACCTACAGATACTTGATTTTTGACTAAGAAACCAAAACTGAACAATGGAAAAAAGGTAGCATCGTCAACAAATGGTGCTGGCCTAACTGAATGTCTACATGTAGAAAAATGCAAATAGATCCATATTCATCACCCGGCACAAAAGTAAAGTCCAAGTGGATCAAAAACATCAACATAAAACCATTACACTAAATCTGTTAGAAGAAAAAATGGGGAAGACCCTTGAACTCACTGGCACAGGAGACAACTTCCTGAACAGAACACCAACAGCACAGACTCTAAGAACAACAATCAGTAAATGGGACCTCATGAAACTGAAAAACTTCTGTAAAGCAAAGGACACTGTCAACAGAACATAACATCAGGCTACACACTGGGAATGGATCTTTACCAACCCTATATCTGGCAGAGGGCTAATATCCAGAATATATAAAGAACTCAAGAAGTTAAAAAGCAACGTATCAAGTAATCCAATAAAACGATTTCTAATGACATTTTCCACTATATTAATAGATCAGTACCTTGCTCAGACATCATCCTCAAATAAGCTTCCTTGTACCCAGATGGGAACTAATACAGATAAAAGCATTCAGATAATGTGCAGAAACTGAGAGACTGAGGAACACCCAGCCCTAAATGGGATTCCTCACTCCCCTCAAGGCTCAGGGAACATTGTTGAAAGGAAGGCAGAAAGAATATAAATACCAGAGGTGATGGAGGACACCAAGAAAAAAGGCCTTTAAACACAGCTCAAATGATACTCATATAAACTCACAGATACCGAGGTAGCACGCACAGGGTCTGCATCAGATGTGTCCTTGAGCTGTAGGGAGAAGCAGACACATGCTCCCATCCCTAGCCCAGAAACAATCTCCAATTGATAACCACTTACAAAGAGAAGTTAATTTTTTTTTCCCAAGGGAGTCTCCCTGGTGAAACAAACTGCTCTCCTTAGGCCCCCTGCCCAGCAGTAGACAGCCAACAGAAAACAAACTAATGGCATCTTTGGAGGTTTCTTATCTAATGTCATATCTGAAATTTTCTTTTGATTTTAAGTTTTACATTTACTCTTAATTTATTATTTTATCCTACAGGTTTTGCATATAAATTATGGCTTTCAATTGTATGTTTTTATTGGATTCTTGAGTGTGTGAATAAGTGGGTCTCTGATTATTGTGCCTTCTCGTGGGCTCTTTTCCTTCTTCTTGTTTGTTTTGCACTGTTCTGACTTGGGTGTTTATCTTAATTCTTTCATTTATTTTTATTTTTGAAATCATTTTATTTGAGTTTATTTACTTTATACCCCAAGGGTGCCCGCTCCCTCCTCTCCTCATAGTCCCCCCTTCCCCTTCTCCCTTTCTCCCCAGAAAAGGGGAGGCCCCCTCTCCCTGTATCAACCTCTCCCAGCACATCAAGTCACATCAGGACTGAGCATATCTTCATCCTTGAGGCCAGGCCAGACAGCCCTGCCAGGGAGAAGTGATCCAAAAGCAGATGATAGAGTCCATGTTAGAAACAGACTGCCCCCTGCACTCACCAGGTGCCCCATATGAAGACCAAACCACCCATCCTCTACATGTGTGCAGGTTGCCTAGGTCCATACCATGCATGCTCCTTAGTTGATGTCTCAGTCTCTGTAAGTTCCCATGAGACTGGGTTAGTTGTATCTGTTTATCTTCTTGTGAGGTTTCTCCAGGTCCTTCCATTTTCCACCCAACACTTCCATAGGATCCCCAGACCTCTGCCCCATGCTTGGATGCAAGTCTCAGCATCTGTCCATTTCCCACTGCTATCTGGAACCTCCCAGAAGACAGTCAAGTTAGGCTCCTGTCTTCAAGCATAGCAGAGTATCATGATTAGTGTCAGGGGCTGGCTGTCTATCAGGGGTGGGTCTTAGGTTGAGCCAATTATTGGTTGGACTTTACTTCAATCTTTGTTCCCTCTTTGTCCCTGCATCAAAGGTTTTTATTTTTATGTTTTTGGAGGTTGTTGTTCCTCTCCTTCCAAACCTAGATGTCTCTCAACCAAAGAATGGATACAAAAATTGTGGTACATTTACACAATGGAATACTATTCAGCTATTAAAACCAAATAAATTGTGAAATTTGCAGGCAAATGGATAGAACTAGAAAAGATCATCCTAAGTGAGGTAACCCAGAACCAAAAAGAAGTATTAATTCACTTAGTAGCAGACCTGAGACCTATAGTACAGGATAACCAAACTACAATCCACAGACCCATAGAAGCTAGGTAATAAGGAAGGTCCAAGAGAGAGTGCCAGAATGTCACGAAGAAAAGGAGATAGAATAGACAACAGAAGTGGATGAAGAAAGGGAACTGGATAGGAGATGGAATGGGTAGAGAAACAAAGGTAAGGATCATATGTGGGAAGAACAGGAAGTGTGAGGTGAGAAGGCTGGAAACAAGAAGGAAAACTGAGGAGGACTTCTTTTTGTCAAGCTGGAGGCCTGTGACAGAGTAGGCTCATGGGAGAATTTGAGTGTGACTCTCGCTGAGACTCCCAACAGGAGAAGATGTGTAGACTGAAGTGACTATCTCTAGCCACTCCCACTATTCTGTTCCACCATTTATCCCAGCATATCTTGCAGGCAGGACACATTTTAGGTTTTGTGGACGGATTAATGTCACCATCTCACTACTGGAAGCCTTGATTGGTTACAGAAGATGGCCAGTTAAGGCTCTGTATACCCCATTACTAGGAGTCCTAGGGTCACTCTTGTAGATTCTAGAGAGCTTCTACTGTACTAGGTTTCCACATCACTCCCTAAATGCCCTCCAATTCCCAGTACTCTCTCTCCACCTCTCTTGATCCTTCCTTTTATCATTCCATTTCACCCACAGTCTTGCTTACATATTAGTTTATTTATAAATTTCTTAGCCTCTTAACTAGACTGTTACTGAAATCATTGAAAGTACTTTCTTTTACCTTTTTCATTTCACTTTTATATCTTTACTCAAACTTAATGACGCTAAACTTTCTGTTAATTGTAGTTAAAAATAATTTAACTATGGATGTGTGTATTCTTAAAATACAGCTTTATTTTTAGTGATTTTATTTTACTGAAAATATATATTTTCATACAATATGTTTAGACTATGGTTGCAGTGATTTTATTTTACTGAAAATATATATTTTCATACAATATGTTTGGACTATGGTTGCTCTTCACCCAATTCCTCCCATATCCTCCTCACCTTCCCACTCACCCAAATCCACATTTTTTTATTTTCCCTTTCATTAGGAAACAAACATCTAAGAAGAAAAAAAATGAAAGAAAAATAAAAATATAATATAAAATAAAAACCACACAAATGTAATAGGAAAAATAAACAGAAAGATACAAAGCCAAACAAAAAGCACAAGAAATACATATAAACACAGACACACAGAAATGGCATGCACAGAAATCCTGTAAAAGCACAAAATAAGAAATCATAATATATTATATAATCAAAAGACCTTAGTGAGAAAAGAAGGAAAGGAAGAAAGGAAGGAAAAAAGGAAGAAGGAAGAAAGAAAGAAAGAAAGAAAGAAAGAAAGAAATCAAAATGTTCCTCGATAAAGCATTATATATTAACTTTTTTTCAAAGAATACAATTGAGTTATTTTTGTTGGTTATCTACTGTTGGGCATTAGGCTTGGCCTTATGAGTGATTGTACGCCAAGTAAGACTCCCTTAGAGAATATTAATTTTTCTTTTTTTTTGTTGTTGTTGTTTAACTTCTTTTTTTATTATTTTTTTTATTTTTTTCTTTTTAGTTACATTTTGTTAACTCTGTGTCCCAGCTGTATCCCGCTCCCTCATTCCCTCCCCAACCCCACACTCCCTCCCTGGTCTCCTCCCTGCCCCTTTCCAAGTCCACTGATAGGGGAGGACCTCCTCCCCTTTCATCTGACCCTGTTTTATCAGGTATATTCAGGGCTGGCTGCAAAGTCCTCCTCTGTGGCCTAACAGACTGCTCCTCCCCGGGGGGGGGGGTGTCAAACAGCCTGCCCTTGAGATCCTGTTAGAAATAGTCCGTGTTCCCCTTACTTTGGAAAACTACTTGGTTACTGAGCTACCACGGGCCACATCCGAGCAGAAGTTCTAGGTTATATCCATAGATGGTCCTTGGTTGAGTGTCAGTCTCAGAAAAGACCCTGTGCCCAGATATGTTTGGTCCTTGTAGAGCTCCTATCCTTTTCATATCATACTAACTTCCCTTCTTTCATATGATTCCCTGCACTCTGCCGAGGGTTTGGTTATGAGTCTTAGTGTCTGCTTTGAAACACTGCTAGGTAGAGTCTTTCAGATGCCTTTTGTGGTAGACTCCTGTCATAAGTTCAATGCACATCCCATTTGTTTTTTCATTTATTTGTGTTTGTCAGTTGGAGATAGCTTCTGGGCTAGGGATATGGGCTTGTGTCCACTTCGATTTTCAGTGCTGGGACCCCGTCTGGTATAGATCTGTGCAGGCCCTTTTGCATATTGCAAGTTTCTATGAGTTCATATGTGGATTGGTCCTACTGTGTTTAGAAGGCTTTGTTCAGTTGGTGTTCTGCAACCCCTCTAGCTTTTATACTTTTTTCCACTCTTCTTCAACAGGGTGCCCTCAATCCCCAGGGTGAGGGATTTGGTAGAGACATTTCATTTAGAACTGAGTGTTACGAGGTCTCTCACATAGCAGTACTTGTTTGCCTGTGTAACTCTGCATTTATTCCAATTTACTGCCAGAGGAAACCTCTCTGATGATGGAAGAGCAAAACAATGATCTAGGACTATAGTATAGTATCCTTAGAAATCATTCTGTTGCTATGTGCTTTTTATAGAACAGTAGAATTTGGTTTGGCTGTAGGTTCCTGACACATCTAGTCTTATGTTCTTGGCCACCTGAACACTGTTAGTAACAGGTTCTGTCACATAGAGTGGGTCTTAAATCCAATCAGATAATGGTTGATTTTAAACCTTGTTACACTATTGCACTAGTCCACTTTGCATGCAGTCCAGTTAAAACAGTACTATTGTTGAAGATGCTGTTCTTTTGCCAGAATGTATTTCTGCTTTATTAAAAAATCAAATACTGATATGTGTGTGGATTTATGTCTAAATCTTTCATTCAATTGTATTCTATTCTAGTAATCAATGTGTATACTTTATGCCTATTTAGTGCTGTTTTTATTATTATAGATTTGTAGTACAATTTGAGGTTGGGGATGGTGATACCTCTAGTTGTTCTTTAATTATTTAGGATTGTTTTAGCTTATCTGTTTTCTTTTTCTTTTTTGTTGTATGTGTGTTCATGTTTCCATATGAATTTGATATTTCTCTGTTAATTTTTATGGTGAACAGTGATGGAATTTTGATGATAATTATTCACATCTAATCTATAAATTATTTTTGATTGGATGGGATTTTAACCAATTAATTCAACCAATTCATGAGCATGAAATATCTTTCCATTTCTAGTATTATCTTCAGTTTCTTTCTTTAATGTCTTAAATTTTTATTATGCAAATCCTTAACTTTCTTGTCTAGAGTTTCCTTAAGATATTTTGTTTTTTGAGGTTATTGTGAAAGGTATGGTTTCTTTGTGCCAGTGACCCAGCCATGGACACTGAGTTAATCTTTTTTTTTTCAGTGGTGGATAGTTATTCTGTGTAAGAGCAGTGTGCTTCATATCACAAGCACAAATTCAGCTAATGTCCCATGGAGCAAAGAGATACTATGCTCTCTGTAAGAAAAAATTTAATCAGGACTTCCAGAGAAATCAGAAGTTCCTAAATGAAAGTAGAGTATAAGAAGATAAAATAAAACCAGGAAGTAGTAGAGCCTAGTTTGCTGGCCGTTATGTCTTAAC
The DNA here is from genome assembly GCF_907164565.1 of Psammomys obesus. Lineage (NCBI taxonomy): Eukaryota > Metazoa > Chordata > Mammalia > Rodentia > Muridae > Psammomys > Psammomys obesus. The sequence continues at coordinate 933,311 of NW_026596110.1, read as the reverse complement.
TGCTGTGGATCTGAATTTTGAGGGCTGGAATATGGACAATAAAAATGGAAATTTAAAAATAAAAAGAAATAGAACATTGGTCACTGTACTCCTCTCTATTTCACAGACAATGCACTGCAGTGATAAGTGGGAAAATAGGGGGCATTGACTCCTTGAGAGTAATGGGAGTTTCCCACCTCAGGTGATTATGGGTTGGAAGTCTATAGTCTCAACACTAAAAGGCAATCAAAGCTGCTCTAGGCCAAAGGCTTCTGCAGTTTCAACAAATACATTTCAAAGACAACATAAAGGTGACTTTTAGAAAGGAATTTATTATAGGTTCTATGTGAGTGCTTCAGAGAAAGAAAGCAAGTAAATCACTTTAAAGAAACAGCAGGTCCCACAAAGTTGTTATTCTAGGTCATTGTTGAGGGATTGATAAGGATAATTTGTTTCAACTATGGGGATGAGATGGTCAGTTGTGTTTTCCTACATATGAGGTGCTAATTACACCTATGCATCTGGATTAAGATTTTGGGAACACTCACACACACAGGTTCATGGGCAACTATAGACATTGCTGTGTGAAAGTATATTAACTAACTAGTGCCTCTAGACTTTTCTGGTACTTCTGGCCAGGACCAAACTGCTATTAGAAGAAAGGACATTTATGGCTTCTATCAAGAATAATGAAAATAAGCAGTAGCACACACCATTAATCCCAGCATTCAAGAGGCAGAGGCAGGCAAATCTCTGAATTTGAGGCAAGTTACAAGACAACCAGAGCTATACAAGAAATAAGTAAATAAAGAAAGAAGGAAAGAAAGAAAGAAAGAAAGAAAGAAAAAGAAGAAGAAGGAAGGAAGAGAGGAAGGAAGGAAGGATCTAGAAAAATGTTAGGGGGGAATCAGTGGTCAGAATATATTGTATGAAAACAAATCAATTAAAAGAAACACAAGTGGTGTCAACTGCTGCTAGCTTCTTGATTGAAGGAATGGGAGTTTGTGTCTAGCTTTCCTTTTCAGTTTGGTTTGAACCTATACAGGCCTTGTATATGCTGCTATAGTCTCTCTGAGTTCACATGTGTCTGGGGGAAAACCAAACACTATTGTTCTGCTAAAGGAACATAGCAATAGATGACTCCTAATAACACTCTTTTTATCCTCATAGATCAGTACTTCATTTAGCCAAAATCAAAGAAGCTTCTTTTTGTAGTAGATGGAAACTAACACAGAGACCAATGTGATAATGAAAGACTTTGGAGCACTCAGTCCATATAGGATATTGTCATCAAACCCCTCTCCCTAGGGCTCAGAGAGCTATGTGGAATGGGAGGTAGGATTTAGTAAGAGACAAAGAGGTGGATGACTCCATGGAAAATGTAGCAATTTTTTCAACATTACATACACTAATATTTTGTGTTTTTTTTCAATTTCAATTTTTTTTATTTTAAAGAACTGAGAATATGCTAATATTTTTTTCTTTTTTTAATATAAGTTACAGTTTATTAACTTTGTATCCCTGCTGTATCCTGCTCCCTCATTCTCTCCCAATCCTACCCTTCCTCCCTCATCTCCTCCCTGGCCCTTTCCAAGTCCACTGATAGGGGAGGACCTCCTGCCCTTTCATCTGACCCTGGTTTATCAGGTATCTTCAGTACTGGCTGCAAAGTTCTCCTCTGTGGCCAACTAGGGCTGCCCCTCCCTTGGGAAGAGGGAAGGTCAAAGAGCCAGTCACTGAGTTTATGTCAAAAATAGTCCCTGTTCCCCTTAATAGGGTACCCACTTGGATACTGAGCTACCATGGGCTTCATCTGAGCAGGGGTTCTAGGTTATATCCACACATGATCCTTGGTTGGAGAAACAGTCTCATAAAAGACCCATGTGCCCAGATATATTTGGTCCTTGTGGAGCTCCTGTTCTCTCCAGGTCATATTAACTCCCTTTCTTTCTTATGATTCACTGCACTCTGCCCAAAGATTGGCCATGTGTCTCAGCATCTGCTTTGATACGCTGCTAGACAGAGTCTGTCAGAGGCCCTCTATGGTAGGCTCCTGTCCTGTTACTTGTTTTCTCCTACATCCAATGTCTATCCCATTTGTATTTCTAAGTGACGTTTGATCATCTTACCCCAGGTCCTCTTTCTTGTTTATATTCTTTAGGTCAATAGATTTCAGTATAGATTATAGGTCTATATAAGTGAGTATATACCATGTGCGTCTTTCTGCTTCTGGGAGACTTCACTCAGGATGATCTTTTCTAGGTCCCACCATTTGCCTGCAAATTTCATGATTTCCTTGTTTTTAATTGCTGAGTAATATTCCATTGTGTAAAAGTGCCACAATTTCTGTATCCATTCCTCAACTGAGAAACATCTGGGTTGTTTCCAGGTTCTGGCTATTATGAATAAAACTGCTACAAACATGGTTGAGTAAATGTCCTTCTTGTGTACTTGAGCATCTTTTGGATATGTGCCTAGGAGTGGTATAGCTAGATCTTGAGGAAGTACAATTCCTAATTGTCTGAGAAAATGTGAGATTGATTTCCAAAGTGGTTGTACAAGTTTGCATTCCTATCAGCAATGGAGGAGAGTTTTCCTTTTCCACAACCTTTCTAGCATGTGTTGTCACTTGAGTTTTTTTTTTTTTCATGCATATGTTGCTTTATTTCTTACAGTTTTTTAATTCTTTATTAATTACACTTTATTCACTTTGTATTCCCCCTGTGGTTCACTCAATCCTCCTGTCCCAATCCCTCCCTTCCTCCACCCTCTGCATGCATGCCCCTTTCCAAGTCCACTGATAAGAGAAGTCTTCTTTTTCTTCCTTCTGATCCTAGTCAATTAGGTCTCATCAGAAGTGGGCTGCATTGTCTTCTGTGGCCTGGTAATGCTTCTTCCCCCTCAGGGGGAGGTAATTAAAGAGCAGGCCAATCAAGTCATGTCAGAGACAGTCCCCGTTCCTATTACAATGGAACCCACTTGGACACTGAGCTGCCATGGGCTACATCTGTGCACAGGTCTTAGGTTATCTCCATGCATGGTCCTTGGTTGGAGTATCAGTCTCAGGAAAGACCCCTGTGCTCAGATTTTTTGGTTCTGTTGCTCTCCTTGTGGAGTTCCTGTCCTCTCCAGATCTTATTGTTTCACACTTCTTTCCTAAGACGATCAAATGGCAGAGAAACACTTAAAGAAATGTTCAATGTCCTTAGTCATAAGGGAAATGCAAATCAAAACGACTGTAAGATTTCATCTTACACCCATCAGAATGGCCAAGATGATAAACTCAGGTGACAACACATGCTGGAGAGGTTTTGGAGAAAGGAGAACCCTCCTCTACTGCTGGTGGGAATGTAAACTTGTACAACCACTCTGGAAATCAATCTGGCGCTTTCTTAGACAACTAGGGATAGCACTTCCTCAAGATCCAGCTATACCACTCCTAGGCATATACCCAAAATTTGCTCAAGTACACAACAAGGACATTTGTTCAACCATGTTTGTAGTAGCCTTATCTGTAATAGCCAGAACCTGGAAACAGCCCAGATGTCCCTTAGTGGAGGAATGGATACAGAAATTGTGGTACATATACACAATGGAATAGTATTCGGCAATAAAAAACAAGGAAATCATGAAATTTTCAGGTAAATGGTGGGATCTAGAAAAGATCATTCTGAATGAGCTATCCCAGAAGCAGAAAGATGCACATGGTATATACTCTCTCATATGGATATATAATATAGGATAAACCTATTAAAATCTAAAGAAACTAATCAAGAAGGGAGGACTCTTGCTAAAATGCTCAATTCCTATCCAGAAAGGCAAAGAGGATGGACATCAGAAGAAGGAGAAAAGAGGGAACAGTCAGTAGCCTGAAACAGAGGACCTCTGAAAGGCTCTGCCTTGCAGACTATCAAAGTAGATGCTGAGACTTATGGGCAACCTTTGGGCAGAGTGCAGGGAGTCTTAGGAAAGAAGTGTCACTTGAGTTTTTTTATCTTACCTATTCTGATGGGTGTCAGGTGAAATCTCAGGGTCATTTTTATTTGCATCTCTCTGATGGCTACGAATGTTGAGCATTTCTTTAAGTGTTTCTCTGCCATTCTGTATTCCTCTACAGAGAATGTAGCTCTGTACCCCATTTTTAATCGGGTTGCTTGATTTGTTGATTTTTAACTTCTTTAGTTCTTTATATATTCTGTATATCAGCCCTCTGTCAGATATAGGGTTGGTGAAGATTCTTTCCCTGTCTGTAGGCTGTTGTTTTGTTCTGGCAATGGTTTCTTTTGCTTTTCAGAAGCTGTTCAGTTTCATGAGGTCCCACTTATTGATTGTTGCTCTTAGAGCCTGTGCTATTGGTGTTCTGTTCAGGAAGCTGTCACCTATGCCAATGAGTTCTAGCCTCTTCCCTACTTTTTCTTCTAACTGATTTACTCTGTCTTGTTATGCTAATTTTTTGAATGCAACTTTCTTTTCAAATATTTTTTAAGTCTTTGAGAATTTTGTTCATAGTATTTTGGTCATATTTACTCTCTTCTTTTCATTTGCCTCCCAGAGCTACCCTCATTTCATATGCACAAAGGAGTATGTCCTCATTTATTTATTTTCAAACCCATTGAGTGCAATTAAGTCTGCCTGTGCACTCTTGGGTGTATGGCTATCCACTGGAGCTGGTTAGACTTACTGAGGACACATTCTTAAAAGCAGTGACAACTAACTCTGAATCTTCCAGCAACTACTAATCTTAGAGATTCATCCCTCACTTTGAGGCACTGATAAAATTTTTACTCCTACTGAAGTCTAGAGCTATCTTGATGGTGTTCCAAGAATTACAACATAGAATAGAACACATTGAAGTTGCAAGCTCTCAGTCTTTGTACCTGTGAGATTCTTGGGCTGAGAACACCTAGCCATCACAGTAAGACTGTTTTGCTAGGGTGTTAGTGGGAAAATCACCTGTGACTTCTTTCTTCTGTGAGCTGATTTGACTATTCCTTATCATACTAATGTATTTCATAATGTGTAGCTTATAGATCTGTAAACATCATACATCAGGATTTTTATGTTCACATCATAGATTCTATATCCCGTGGGGTAGATAGCTAGTCTTTCTTGATAATATATCCAAGTCATTTTCCCCCCTCTGGGGGTTTTTCAAGAGAAGAAAGCAATTGAGGAATGATCAATTTCTTAATCTGAATTTGTTCCAAGTGTTCTAACAGCTAACCTATGGTGACCTGTTCGTCCCTTACTTTGGCATGGTGATGGCATGGGGCCACCGAATATGTTAAAGGAAAGACTACTTTCCTGGTAGAATGACCCAGAAGATTCTGAAAACTCAGTTATGTCCAAGCTGGAAACTGTCTTCATTCATATTTAGCCCTTGAGATGTTAAAGTTTGTGTGTGTGTGTGTGTGTGTGTGTGTGTGTGTGTGTCCATCACTGCTTATAGAAGGTTTTGGAATGTCTTAATTTGTTGAGATGAGAAAACGGGATAAAGGGATGTGGTCGCTAGTAGGAAAGGCTATATAAAGACTTTTGAAATAAGAAAATGGCTGAAGAGATCTAATCATATTGATGTCTGTGCCAGTTTTGAAAGAGGATGAATTTCAGACTTTTTTTGTTAGGGTAAACATTAATAGCTAAGTTCATCGTGTTGCTATTAATCCTCACAGCCAGCTTCTCATGATGGAATGAAAAGGGAAAAATCCACCTTCCTAACTGTAATGTTTAATATGTTATTTCCTTTTTATGTGTTCAGCCCAATAAGGCTTTAAAAGTTAATCGTTTAATTAGGTCAATTTTTACACAGTTTTGAAAACATAACATTATTGTTTCTTTATGAAAATATTTTCACAGAGGGTAAGAACATTCAACTACTTTATAAAGCAAGTACTGGGAGTGTAGTCAAGGAGTTCTATATCTGTCGGTAAATGTCTTTATGGATTTGTATAATAAAGTCACTCTTTCTATAAATAAGAGTGATTTATAGACCAAAGTCAAATTTAGGATATCAGCTATTGAAACAACGGCCTAAGGTTGCCAAAATATTATGATATTACTGAACAGAGCTATGGACTAACAGTTTCATTGGTGATTTCTAAATAAAAAAATTAAGGTGTCACAACAAAGAATAACTGGAATTTGCATATTAGGTTGCATCAGTATTACAATATGATTATTGTTTAATTTCTGTAATGTCAAATAATAGCTATTATATGTTATTGAATGTATGACAATAGAAAAAAATCCCATTTGTCACTTAACTTATGGGCATTATATTTTATATGATTTTAACAAAGAAGTATAATTATATGGGATGCATTAGTTAATATATTTTTATTATAGAATGTGCTAGTATGTAAGGAAATAAATGTATATATCGTGTTCTGAAAACTTGATGTGGACTTTTATTTGTGAACCTTAAAATGATCCAACAAAGTTGTTTTGACATATATATAGAGTCATTCTCTACAATACAAGGAGTCATAAAATTACTATTTTAAATTTGAATTATGCTTTAATAACTATATTAACTTATTTATTAAATAAATTTCCTATAACGATATTAATCCTTTAAGAAAAATAGTAATGCATTTTTATAGCAATGAAAGTTTAGGTGATATGCCCTTTAACTTAAGTACTCTATTATAACTTTTTGATGAAGTTTAAAGGCAAATTCTTGGAATTTAATATGAAAAAAATAAAAACGTGATTTGAGATGTTTAAGACAGAATGTAAAGATACATTATCATCTGTACTTTCCTGGAGCAGAGATTTTTAGGGCTTTCATATATAGTATTATAAAGATAGTTCCTGCAAAATCATATTCAACTAACAGCAGATTTTTATGTTAGTTGATTTATTTCAGATTCATTCTCAACTAAGTGTGTGGATTTCTTTATATTTTGGTCATTAAACATTTTTTTTATTTTTCTTATTAGTTAAATTTTGTTAACTCTGTATCCCAGTTGTATCCAGCTCCCTCATTCCTTCCCAATCCCACCCTCCCTCTCTCATCTCCTCCCTGCTCCTTTCCAAGTCCACTGATAGGGGAGGACCTCCTCCCCTTGTGTGTGGATTTCTTTGTGTGTGTGTGTGGGTGTATTTCTTAAATTAACACCCTTCTTTTGTCATTACTGACATCTGTGAAAAACTAATATTTTTAAGTAAGAAGTCTAAGTATATTAAAGACCTTGGAACTTTGTTTGCTCTTAGGTACAAAGGATTCACTTAGACATTGACAACAAACCTGGAAACTGTGGGCTCAACAAAATCACCCAAAGGAAAACAGTGTTATCAACAAGTCAATGGTGCTCCATGGAAGAGGAATTTGTTAGACACTTATTAGAAATCACTTGGGATTTACATCTAGAAAATGAGAACGAAGACTTTATCCATGATAAAATGATTCCTGGACACATTTACGATTTCATGGCTGGTGTTATATTTAGTTCTTACTCCTGAATCTACTCCCAATTGATTAGGACAGATTAAATAGGACAGAGCAACAATGTGACAGAATTTATCCTACTAGGTCTCACTCAGGATCCTGCTGGGAGAAAAGCATTATTTGTCATGTTTTTACTCCTCTATATTATGACAATAGTGGGCAACCTGCTCATTGTGGTGACAGTGATTGCCAGCCCTTCCCTGGGCTCCCCAATGTACTTTTTCCTTGCTTGTTTGTCATAGCATCTCATGGATGCTATTTATTCCACTGCCTTCTCATCCCAGTTGCTTATGGACTTAATCTGCAACACAAGAACAATTTCAGTTTCTTCTTACATAGGCCAGCTATTTGTAGAGCACTTATTTGGTGGTGCTGAGGTCTTCCTTCTGGTTTTTATGGCCTATGATCACTATGTGGCCATCTGTAAACCCCTGCATTATATGTCTATCATGAATCTTCAGGTTTGTATTCTCCTGTTGGTGGTAGCCTGTGCTGGAGGTTTTGCCCACTCTTTGGTTCAAATTATCTTTGTTTACAACCTCCCATTTTGTGGCCCCAATATTACTGATCACTTTATCTGTGACATATACCCATTATTGGAATTAGCATGTACTGACACTTACTTAATTGGACTCACTGTGGTTGCCAATGGTGGAGCAATTTGTATGACAGTCTTTATCCTTCTCCTAGTCTCCTATGGGATTATTCTAAACTCTCTTAAGACTCAAAGTGAAGAAGGGAGGCACAAAGCCCTGTCCACCTGCAGCTCCCCCATCACAGTGGTTGTCCTCTTTTTTGTTCCCTGTATTTTCATGTATGTTAGATCTGTCTCCAACTTTCCTATTGATAAGTCCCTGACTGTAGTTTATACAGTTATCACTCCCATATTGAATCCTTTAATATACACTCTGAGAAATTCAGAGATAAAAATTTGTGTGGAAAAACTTTGATGTAAAAGATTAATTATGGAAAAATTAAGAATGTTTTTTTTTTAACTAAACACACACTAATATTCCAAAGCTACAAATAGGCAATAAACTCTAACAAAGGATGATGCGGTATCCCCAGGGAATTCTTTAGGTGTGCTTTACTTTATGAAAAACCACTGAAGAGCTGAATCAACTTTTCATTGAGATTAGAATTATTCTAGTAGAGAATTACTGAATATAAATAATAAAAGACAAAGATTTTTTTTCATATAATAAAGAATGAGAGAACTAAGCTAACTTGTACCAATTTTTAATTAATATTTACATAGGGAATAGAAAATTAATTTATTCTTTCCTAAGCAGTCAACTAACTGGTATTTTGAAATTCATGATTATCTACATCCATGAGAAATTAGTGAGAACAATACCTAGATAAATTTTGGGGAAAAAAAGAGGTTTTCTAGTATAATTACTTTTTATTTTATCTGCATGGCAGATTTTAATACCTGCTCACTGTTTTGGGATTCTTTCTGTTTCCTGGGTCAATATCTACACATTTTCCATTTCATGTGCTTTAATGCTAGATTATACTGTGATTAACTAAAGATATGAATAGTTTTGTTATATGAGATCCAGTTGAAGATAATACCAGATTACAGTTCTTGATGACAAAACAGCTATTTTGAAAACCATTATGCCAAATTATGAGCCCATTTTTGTTGTTCCTCAGTAGTTACCACATGATTTTTTATTTTTCAAAGAATTGTCATGTTTTATTTATGCTATTGAAGAAATCAATAAAAGAAACATACAGTGTAAGAGCATTTTTACTAAATGTTGTAGTTCAATAGAAATTTTCAATTGTAGATTTAGATCTTTTTCTAATTTTAGAAATTTTTTTCTCAGTTTACAGCTGTGGTGGATCATTCATACTCCAGATACAATATAATTTTATTATCTTCCAAATGTCTGTTATTGAGAAAGTGCTTAGTAGTAGATGAAGCAGTATAGAATGAACATGGCCAGAGGTCTAAAGTTCAATAGTTCTTTTCTTTTCCTTTCTTCTCTCACATTCTGACCATAGTTTCCCATTCCTTCATTCTCCGCAGTCCCCTTCACACCTTCCCTCTCTCTGAGATACACTCCTCCTCTATTTCCTTTCAAAAAGGAGCAGGCCTCCTAGACATACCAGGGGAAAATGACAAAGCAAGTTACAATAAGTCTTCATCTAAAAAATGGACAAGAATCAGAGACAACCCCAACACACTGGTAAGAGTCCCACAAGAACACCAAGCCACAAAACCAAAACATAGGACCTAGGTCATACCCATGCTGGCTCCCTTATTGTCAGTTCAGTCTCTGGGAGCCCCTATGAGCCTAAGTTAGTTGATTCTGTGGGTTTTCTTACAGTATCCTTGACCCCAATTACTCCTACAGTCCTTCTCCCCACTTCTTCTTCCTGGGTATCCTGGCTCTGCCTAATGTTTCCCTGTAGATCTCTGTATCTGTCCAAATAACTTCTAAGGGAAGCCTCTCTGATGGCAATAGGGCTTTGCTCTAGTCTAGGTGTATGGCAGAATATCACTTATTTTCTTTTTTCTTTCTTTCTTTCTTTCTTTCTTTCTTTCTTTCTTTCTTTCTTT
>NW_026596110.1:858099-923300 GCF_907164565.1 Psammomys obesus | reverse complement strand
TTTCTTTCTTTCTTTCTTTCTTTCTTTCTTTCTTTCTTTCTTTCTTTCTTTCTTTCTTTCTTTCTTTCTTTCTGACAGTCATGTTTGTTTTTATTCTAAGTCTTTGGGCTATCCAGGCCCTGGTTGCTGGCCATTCTGGTAGAATTAGGCATGTGCCCCATTTTCACACAAAGTCCCAGTAGAGCAAAATTCCAGAGTTGTGGCTGCCTAGGCATTCTGCTTTTATGAATGAATGCAGTATCCAGTTCCAGTAGCTATCCTCACCAGTAATCAGAACTTGGGATCGCTCCTGATTCCCTGACAGCAACCCCTAGATACCTGGAGTCAACATCCCAACACCAATCCACTACTCTACTGATCACTCTGCAGAGACCAGCTGGATAATAGGACATGGGTCCAAGATAGCATAGATAAGCTGAACCTGAATGCCAGGAGCACAGCTTCTGCTTGGTCTCCAAATGACTGGGCAGCTAAATCCAATTCTGTAAAGTCAGGGACTGTTTGCTCCCAACTCAGTTTGTAACACCAAAGCCTGCTTGTCATCTCCCTGAGATACCTATCACATTTGGGACACAACCAGCAGAGGGGTGAGCTGTAGGCAGGACTCATGCCCCATTGCCCTTCATCTAGAGGAGGCCGGTTCTCCCCAACCCCTCAACATTCAGCTTAGAGCTCTTTCCTTTCTGACTCTGGACCTGTCTGTCTCACTTGGGACAAGGCCAGTAGAGGTGAGAAGTATTGTGGCTCTTATCCACATCTGCAAACCCAAGACGGCCTGAGCAGGCCAGAGCAACATTCAGCTTAGAGCACTCTCTGCCCTTTCCCAAACTGCCTGGACATCAGAGACACCCAGATGGCTAGAAGACAGCTTAAGCACACAAGCAAAAACAAAAACAAAAACAAAACCAACCAACCAAAAAACAGAACAACAACAACAAAAAAACACCAAAATTCCAAGGCCAAATGTCACCACTCAAAACCAGCTATCTTATCACAGCAAGCCGTAGAGATACTAACATACAGGAAGTGCAAGAAAAATGATTTTAAATCTAAGGTTATGAAAATAATAGAGGCCTTAAAGGAGAAAAATAAAGCTCTCAAAGTGGCAGAGGAAAATACAATCAGATGATAATATTGTCCATTTCGAGACTGAGTTGCAATGGTCTATCTCTGTGCAGAGGGTCTAGGTTATCTCCATGAATGGTCCTTGGTTGGAGTATCAGTCTCAGAAAAGACCCCTAGGCCCAGATTTTTTTGTTCTGTTGTTCTCTTTGTGGTGCTCCAAAACCTTCCGAGTCTTTTTATCTCCCCCTTTTTTCATAAGATTCCCTGCACTCTACCCAAAGTGTGGCTATGAGCCTCAGCATCTTGCTTTGATACCTGCTGTGTAGAATCTTTCAGAGGCCCTCTGTGGTAGGCTCCTGTCCTGTTCCTTATCTTCTTCCAATGTCAATCCCGTTTGCCTTTCTGAATGAAGATTGAGCATCTTACTCAGGGTCATCCTTCTTGCTCAGCTTCTTTACATGTACAGATATTGGTATTATTATCCTATAGTATATGTCTACTATCCATTTAGAAGTGAGTATATACCACGTGTCTTTCCGCTTCTGGGAGACCTCACTCAGGATGATCTTCTATAGTTCCCACCATTTGCCTACAAATTTCATGATTTCCTTGTTTTTAATTGCTGAGTAGTATTCCATTGTGTAGATGTACCACAATTTCTGTATCCATTCTTCTGTTGAGGGACATTTGGGTTGTTTCCAGGTTCTGGCTATTATGAATAAAGCTGCTACAAACATAGTTGAGCAAATGTCCTTGTATACTTGAGCATATTTTGGATCTATGCCTAGGAGGGTTATAGCTCGATCTTGAGGTAGCACTATTCCTAATTGTCTGAGAAAGTGCCAACTTGATTTCCAAAGTGGTTGTATAAATTCACACCAGCAATGGAGGAGGGTTCTCCTTTCTCCACATCCTCTCCAGCATGTCTTGTCACTTGAGTTTTTTATCCTAGCCATACTGATGGGTGTAAGGTGAAATCTCAGGGTCATTTTGAATTTGCATTTCCCTGATGACTAAGGATGACACTCTAGTAAGGGGAACAGGGACTGTCTCTGATATGAAGTCAGTGGTTGGCCCTTTGATCACCTCCCCCTAAGTGGGGAGCACGCTTACCAGGCCACAGAGAGGATTATGAAAGACAATCCTGAAGAGACAAGACAGGCTAAGGTCAGATGAAAGGGAAGGAGTTCCTCCATTATCAGTGGACTGGGAAGGAGCATGAGAGGAGTTAAGGGAGAGAGGGTAGGACTGGGAGGGAATGAGGGTGGGGCCACAGCTGGGATACAAGGTCAATAAATTTTAATAAATAAAAATTATATTAAAAAATAATTGGAGTGACAAAATGGCGGCTCCAGGAGGACACTACTTATGAAGAGTAGGATTGCATTTTCGGTACAGCGACTGAGAGACTGAACTCTGGGCCCTAAAACAGCAGTGATCGTGTTTCCCAGGTGAGAGGAAACTCCACAGTGTGGGAATCAGTCGGGTCCACTCTCAGGTCACCCAGCCAGAACCTGGAAGAGATCTCAGGTCATGCAGGCACTGTCGCTGGACCAGAGCCACTTGCTTGCATGTCACAATCACCTTCCCAGGCTGAACGGTGGGCACAAAAACACCAGAAACTGAGAGTCACAATCTCAAGAATAATGCACAGGAAAGGAAGGAAATGGGACTGACCTCAGGTCACCCAGTCTTTCCCTAGAAAAGGTCCCACAGAATGGCGGGCACATGCTGCCAGCCATGAACTAGGCTCCAGATTAAGCATAGAGACTTGCTGTGTGCCCAACTCTCCATCACAGACAGAACTGTGTGCCCCAGGGCATCAGAGACTGGGTTTCCTGACTGGGAGAAAACCCCACAGGGAAGGAAGTAAATGGGGACTGACTCAAGGTCACCCAATATATCCCTGGAAAAGGTGCTGTAGACCGGATGCATGTTGCCAGCCCAGAGACCTGCTGTGCACCAACTATCTGTCAAAGACAGAAGTGCACATCCCAGGACAACAGAGACTGAGAGTCCCTGTCAGGAGAAAACCCCACAGGGAGGGAGACAACTTAGAGCACTCAGCCGACCCTCCCCCCACCAGCACACACAGAAAGTTCCCAGGAAAAAGTCTCAGGTTCTTGCCCAGGCACCAGCTTGGAGGCACCACCTGTCAGCACCTGTAGCTCTACACACCAACCCAAGCACCACAGGGCCTTCCTTTTGGGAGAAAACCCCACAGTGGGGGAAATACCTGGCCCTACCTCAGAACACCTAGCTCCGGAAAAGTTTCTGGTTATCCACAGGCTCCTGACTCTAGCTTCCAGCTGCACACATGAGAGAAGGGCTCACCTGCCACTGACTACTGCTTTGGTACTGGGGCACAGAGCCACAACCTCATACCTACATCAGACTGGGATCCCCGAGATCAAACACCAGAACTGCTCCAAGGGGAAACCAGTTATTCCTAATTAAACTGACCAAACCACGGGGCACCCAGGTTACAGCAGCTCAAAAATTTACAGTAAGAAACCTAGAAGCAGGGCAGCTGTCTCCAGGAATTCTCCAGGTGAGAGTAGAGCCTTCTTGACTAACAAGGATCACAGTTACCACTCAGATCTATACGCCTGAGGTGAGCTGTGGCAATTCCTGAAAAACACCAGCCATTCAGTGACCATACACAAAAAGCTGAGGAGGCTTCCTTCAGGAAAAAATCATCTTCCTGCCAAGGGGATTTTCTCCACCACAGGATTCCAGGAACCACCAGAAACTAACACTCAACACCTAAGATAGACCAATGGGTAGAGGCCAGTGTAAAAGCTCAACCAACAAAAGACAGAGCAATATTGCATCTCAAGAACCCAGTTATCCAGGGCAAGAAGCCCTGGACACCCCAGCATAATTGAAATTCAAGAAGATGACCTAACACCTATGCTTTTGAAAAGGATAATAAAGGAAACAAATAAAATGCATAAAGACCTAGAGGAAGATAAAGTCAAAAAGATTACAGACATCCATAAAGAGATACAGGAAGTTGTAGCCAAACAGTTTGTGCCCTTTAGAGAGGAAATACTAAAATCATTGAAATAAATAAAAGAAACAGAAGAATGTTAAAACAAACAGCTGAAGGAATTGAAGGAAAATACAGTCAGAAAGGTGAAGGAAATCAACAAAACGGCTAAAGATCTGAAGATAAAATTGGAAAAATTAAAGAAAACACAAATGGAGGAAATTGTGGAGAGAAAGAATTTAGGGAAGAAAACCAGAACTACAGAGGTTAGCATAACCAATAGAGTACAAGAGATGGAAGAAAGAATATCAGGTGTGGAAGATACAATGGAAGAAATAGATGTATCTGTCAAAGAAAATGTTAAATCTAAAAAATTCCTGGCACAGACCGTCCAAGAAATTCAAGACAACATAAAAAGACAAAACCTAAGAATAATAGGAATAGAGGAGAAGGAAGATTCCCTGCTCCAAGGCCCAGAAATTATTTTCAATAAAATCATTGAAGAAAATTTCCCCAATAAGAATACAAGAGGCCTACAGAACACCCAATAAATTAGACCAGAAAAAAAAATCCTCCCGCCACATAATAATCAAAACAGTAAGTATACAAAACAAAGAAAAGATACTAAAAGCTGCAAGGGAAAAAGGCCAAGTAACATATAATGGCAAACCCATTAGAATCACACCTGACTTCTCAACAGAAACCATGAAAGCCAGAAGGGCCTGGACAGATATCATGCAGACCCTAAGAGAACACAGATGTCAGCCTAGGCTACTATACCCAGCAAAACTCTCAGTCCTCATAGATGGAGAAAACAAGATAGTCAATGACAAAAACAAATTTCAACAATACCTACACACAAACCCAGAGTTACAGAAGACACCACAAGGGAAAATACAACCCAAGAAAACTACCTACTTTCAAGAAAATAAAGGAAATAATTAACCTCACTACAGAAAACAAAAAGCAACCAAGCACACAATCTTATGACTGCAGCCAACATCAAAATCAAAGGATCTAACAGCCACTGGTCATTAATCTCTCTCAACATCAATGGACTCAAGTCTCCAATAAAAAATACAGACTAACAGAATGGATGCATAAACAAAACCCAGCAATCTGTTGCATACAAAAAACACACCTAAGTCACAAAGATAGACATTACCTCAGGGTAAAGGGTTGGAAGACACCTTTCCAAGCAAATGGACCCAAGAAGCAAGCAGGAGTAGCCATTCTAATAGCTGATAAAATGGACTTTCACCTAAAATTAATAAAAAGAGATGGGGAGGGATACTTCATACCCATCAAGGGAAAATTCCACCAGGAAGACATCACAATCCTGAACATCTATGCCCCAAATACAAGGGTACCCACATTTGTAAAAGAAACATTGAGAAAACTTGAACTACACATAAATCCCCACACACTAATAGTGGGAGACGTCAACATCCCACTCTCAACAAAGGACAGGTCAACAAAACAGAAATTAAACAAAGAAAAAATGTCTCTAACGGAGGTCATGAATCAAATGGACCTAACAGACATTTGCAGAAACTTACACCCAAACACAAAAGAATTACCTTCTTCTCAGCACCACATGGAACCTTCTCCAAAAAAGTTAGTCACAAAGCGAGCCTCAACAGATAAAAGAAGATTGAAATAATCTTTGTATCGTTTCTGATTACCATGGAATAAAGCTGGACCTCAACTACAACAGAAATAGCAAAAAGCCTATACACACATGGAAACTGAACAACTTGCTACTAAATGACAGCTGGGTTAGGGAAGAAATAAAGAAATTAAAGTCTTCCTAGAACTCAATGAAAATGTAGACACAACATACCCAAACTTGTGGGACACAATGAAAGCAGTGCTAAGAGGAAAGTTCTTATCATTAAGTGCCTTCAAGAAGAAATTCAAAACAGCTCATTCAAGCAACTTAATGCCTCACTTTAAAACCCTAGAAAAAGAAGAAGCAGACACACCAAAAGTTGTAGATGGCTAGAAATAGTCAAACTCAGGGCTGAAATCAATCAATTAGAAACAAATAAAACAATTCAAAGAATCAATGAAACCAAAAGCTGGTTCTTTGAGAAAATCAACAAGATAGACAAACCCTTAGCTAAGCTATCTAAAAGGCAGAGAGACACCATCCAAATCAACAAAATCAGAAATGAAAAGGGGGACAAAACTACAGACACTGAGGATATCCGAACAATCATTAAGACTTACTTCAAAAGTCTATATGCCACAAAATTTGAAAATCTAAATGAAATGGACAATTTTCCTGATCGATTCAACTCACCAAAGCTGAATCAGAATCAGGTAAATCAATTAAATAATCCTATATACCAGAAAGGAAATAGAAGCGGTTATCAAAAGTCTCCCATCAAAAAAAAAAAAAAAAAAAAGCCCAGGAACAAACGGTGTCAGTGCAGAATTCTACCAGATCTTCAAAGAAGAGCTAACTCTAATTCTATTCAAACTATTCAACAAAATACAAACAGAAGAAGCATTATCAAACTCATTCTATGAAGCCACAGTCACCTTGGTACCTAAACCTCACAAAGACCCAACAAAGAAAAAGAATTTCAAGTCAATCTCCCTTATGAACATTGATGCAAAAATACTCAATAAAATACTTGCAAACCAAATACAAGAACACATCAAAGATATCATCCACTATGACCAAGTAGGCTTCATCCCAGGTATGCAGGAGTGGTTCAATATACGGAAATCCATCAATGTGATCCACCATATTAACAAACTGAAAGAAAAAAAAAACACATGATAATCTCCCTAGATGCTGAAAAAACATTTGACAAATCCAACATCCATTCATGTTTAAAGTACTGGAGAGATCAGCGATGCAAGGCACTAATCTAAATGTAGTAAAGGCAATATACAGCAAGCCTATAGCCAACATCAACCTGAACGTAGAGAAACTTAAAGCAATTCCATTGAAATCAGGGACAAGACAAGGCTGCCCACTCTCTCCATATCTCTTCTGGAAGTCTTTGCTAGAGCAATAAGACAGTTGAAGGAGATCAAGGGGATACAAATTGAAAAGGAAGAAGTCAAAGTATCACTATTTGCAGACGACAGGATAGTGTAGGTGAGTGACCCCAAAATCTCTACTGGGGAACTCCTACAGCTGATAAACAACTTCAGCAAAGTGGCCGGGTACAAAATTAACTCAAAAAACTCAGTAGCACTCCTGTCTACAAAAGACAAAAGGGCTGAGAAAAAAATTAGGAAAACATCACCCTTTATAATAGCCACAGATGACATAAAGTACCTTGGTGTAACCCTAACCAAGCAAGTCAAAGACATGTATGAAAAAAAGTTCAAGTCTCTGAAGAAAGAATTAGAAGATATCAGAAGATGGAAAGATCTCCCATGCTCATGGCTTGGCAGGATTAACATAGTAAAAATGGCCATCTTACCAAAAGCAATCTACTGATTCAATGCAATTCCCATCAAATTATCAACATAATTCTTTAAGACCTGGAAAGAAAAATTCTCAACTTCGTATGGAATAACAAGAAACCCAGAATTGCTAAAACAATCCTCTACAATAAAAGATCTTCTGGAGGTATCTCCATCCCTGATCTTAAGCTGTACTATAGAGCAACAGTTATAAAAACTGCATAGTACTGGCATAGAAACAGAATGGTGGATCAATGGAACCAAATGGAAGACCCAGAAATAAACGTACACACTTATGGACACCTGATCTTTGACAAATATGCCAAAAACATACAATGGAAAAAAGATAGCATCTTCAACAAATGGTGCTGGTCCAACTGGATGTCTACATGTAGAAAAATGAAAATAGATCCATACTTATCACCCTGCACAAAACTAAAGTTCAAGTGGATCAAAGACCTCAACATAAAACCAGATATTCTAAATCGGTTAGAAAAGAAAGTGGGGAATACCCTAGAACTCATTGGCACAGGAGACAACTTCCTGAATAGAACACCAACAGCAGAGGCTCTAAGAGCAACAATCAATAAATGGGGCCTCATGAAACTGAAAAGCTTCTGTAAAACAAAGGACACTGTCATCGAAACAAAATGACTGCCTACAGATTGGGAAAGAATCTTCACTAACCCTTTATCTGACAGAGGACTAATATCAGTATATATAAAGAACTAAGAAGCTGAAAAGCAGCAAACCAATTAAAAAATGGGGAACAGAGCTAAAGAGAGAACTCTCTGTAGAGGAATATCGAATGGCAGAGAACACTTAAAGAAATGCTCATCGTCATTAGTCATCAGGGAAGTGCAAATCAAAATGACCCTGAGATTTCACCTTATACCCATCAGAATGGCCAAGATAAAAAACTCAAGTGACAACACATGCTGGAAAGGTTGTGGAGAAAGGGGAACCCTCCTCCACTGCTGGTGGGAATGTAAACTTGTACAACCACTCTGGAAATCAATCTGGCACTTTCTCAGACAGCTAGGAATAGTGCTTCCTCAAGATCCAGCCATACCACTCCTAAAGCATATATCCAAAAAGAGGCTCAAGTACACAATAAGGACATTTGCTCAACCATGTTTTTAGCAGTTTTATTTGTAATAGCCAAAAGCAGAAAACAGCCCAGATGCCCCTCAACTGAAGAATGGGTGCAGAAATTGTGGTGCATCTACATAATGGAATATTACTCAGCAATGAAAAATAAGTAAATCATGAAATTTGCAGGTAAATGGTGGGACCTGGAAAGGATCATCCTGGGTGAGCTGTCCCAGAAGCAGAAAGACACACACGATATACTCACTCATATAGACATATAACATAGGACAAACCTACTAAAATCTGTACATCTAAAGAAACTAATCAAGAGAGAAGACCCTGACTAAAATCCTCAATCCCCATTCTGATAGGCAAAGAGGATGGACATCAGAAGAAGAAGAAAATAGGAATCAACCTAGGAACCTGCCACAGAGGGCCTTTGAAAGACTCTGCCCTGCAGATTATCAAAGCAGACGCTGAGACTTATGGCCAACTGTTGGGCAGAGTGCATGGAATCTTATGTAAGAAGTGGAAAATTTTAAGAGCTGGAGAGGACAGGAACTCCACAAGGAGAGCAACAAAACCAGAAAATTTGAACACAGGGGTCTTCCCAGAGACTCATACTCCAACCAAGTACCATACATGGAGATAACCTAGAACCCCTGCACAGTTTAGTGTCCAAGTGGGTTCCGTAGTAATGGAAAGAGGGACTGCTTCTGAAATAATCTGATTGGCCTGCTCTTTAATCACCTCCCCCTGAAGGGAGACCAGCCTTACCAGGCCACTGAAGATGACAATGCAGCTACTCCTTATATTATCTGGTAGACTAAGATCAGAAGGAAGGAGAGGAGGACCTACCCTATCATTTGACTTGGGGAGGGGCATGAATGAAGAATGGGAGGAAGGATGGGATTGGGAGGGAAGGAGGGAGGGGCTTATGGGGGGATACAAAGTGAATAAAGTGTAATTAATTTAAAAAAAAAGAAAAATTTTCAACTTCATATGGAAAAAAAACCCCAGAATTGCCAAAATGATCCTGTACAACAACTGATTGTCTGGATTTATCTCCATCCCTGATCTCAAGATGTACAACAAAGCAATAGTAATAAAAACTGCATGGTACTGGCATAGAAACCGAATGGTGGATCAATGGAATTGAATAGAAGACCCAGTAATAAACCCACACACTTATGGACACTTGATTTTTGACAAAGATGCCAAAACCATGCACTAGAAAAAAAGACAGTATCTTCAACAAATAGTGCTGGTCTAACTGCATTTGTCTACATGTAGAAAAATGCAAATAGATTCATACTTATCACTCTTTACAAAATTAAATCCAAGTGGATCAAAGACCTCAACATAAAACCAGGCACACTAAACATGTTATAAGAAAAAGTGGGGAAGAGCCTAGAACTCATTTGCACAGGAAATAACTTCCTGAACCAAACACCAACAGCACTGGCTCTAATAACAACAATCAATAAATGGGACCTTATGAAACTGAAATGCTTCTGTAAAGCAAAGGACACTGCTGTCAGAACAAAATGACAGCCTCAGACTGAGAAAGGATTTCCACCAACCCTATATCTGACAGAGGGCTGATATCCAAAATATATAATGAACTCAAGAAGTTTAAAAGCAACAAATCAAGTAATTCAATTAAATAAATGGAGTACAGAACTAAACAGAGATTTCTCTGAAGAGGAATATAGAATGGCAGAGAAACACTTAAAGAAATGCTCAAGGTCCTTAGTCATCAGGGAGATGCAAATCAAAATGACCCTAAGATTTCACCTTACACCCATCAGAGTGGCTAAGATCAAAAACTCACATGACAATGCATGCTGGAGAGGATGTGGAGAAAGGGGAACTCTACTCTATTGCTGGTGTGAATGTAAACTTGTACGACCACTTTGGAAATCAATCTGGCACTCTCTCAGATAATTAGGAATAGCGCTTCTTCAAGATCGAGCTGTACCACACTTAGGAGTATGTCTAAATTATGCTAAAGGGGGGCGGAGCCAAGATGGCGACTAGCACACACAGTTTCCGAGCTGTGGAAGAGATAAAGTTCTGAGTTGATGAGTGGAAGAACTTCTGAAGCCAGGGAAACAACGGAGAGACTTTCTAAACAACAGGGAACATCGCAGGAGGTGAAAACCTTGGTCTTGGGTCACCCAGGGACTTGTTTGGGGAAGGTGAGAAACGATCCTTTGATCTCTCGGCACTCCCCTCCCCCAGACCTCCCTCCTCCTCGGCACAGTGGACTCGCCTTTCTCAGACTCACCTTTCTCAGCGCAGACCTAACTGCCTGGGGCCTGCAGCCACTGAGGCGGAGCCCCAAGCCATTTATCGGCAAAGGCCAGCAGTACTGTGTCTTGGAGCCTCAGATTCGCGCGGCGGCTGCACCATCCTCCCAGGGCCCGAGTCTGCTAGATGCCATACTAGCTCCGCAGGATCGCGATCACTGACGGTAAGGCCTGCCCAATCCCACAGTGACAGAGAATACGCTATATACTCACCAAAACCAGACAGAAACGCCATACAAGCTAGACACACCAGGCGCTGGGCCTCCGAAGCTTGGAGAGCACAGTGAAGAGACCCCAGGACTTTCCAGAAAGCATCTGGACTAGCAACCCAGTCTCCAGTTACAGTGGGACTTTCTAACCTGGCGGCGGAGCAGCACTGAGCTGGCGGGGCACATCAGCCCTCCAGTTTAAGACTAACCAGGGCCAAACCAGAGAACAGAAAGGCTGGTTACCCCGATTCCCACTGACGTGACCACCCTGAAATCTCCAGCTGCAGCAAGACCTCATAACCTGGCAGTGACAACAGCACGGAACTGGCGGAGCACATCAAAGAAGCAGGGCCAAACCAGAGAGCAGAGAGCCCAGATACCCGATCTCTGCCAAGTGACCTGCCTGTAAGTGAGTGAACCCTTGAGAATCTGCAGCTCCACTGATCCTGGGTCCTTCTAAAACAGAAGGCAGGCATCGAACCCCCTCCCACCCATATACCCACTTTGGGAAACAGAGGGGCACTTGGAACATTGAAATTCCTGCTCTGTGGGTCTAATTGAGGAGTTAAGGCAGTTAATGCCAGAAATTGCGCTGCGATCATCACTAGCGCCTGCGACATATACATTGCAGAGCCCCTCCCACACACTCAAGGGTTCAACATTAGCCATCACTCTGTCCCTTGAGACACACGCCCACGCCCACTTACACACACACACACATATACACACGCACGCATGCTTGCATTTGCCTCTGTTTGCGCCTGCGTACTTTCCTCCCACAGGTACAGCTAGTCCTCAGCACACGCTAAGGACACGGGACCTCTCTCAACTTCCTGAAGAATTCTCCAGACTCGAGAGAGAGACAGTACCAGTCTGATCGGCAGAATCCAAAAACAAACAGGGAAGGTTTCAGATAAGCCAATGGCCAGGGGTAGGCGAAAGAACACTTCCAACATAAATCAGGACATCATGACTTCACCAGCAAACCCCAAAATCGATGGATACTCCAATTCATCAGAAGCACAGGAAAATGACCTTAAAGCCATGCTTGCTCAATTATTTGAGGCTCATAAGGAGGAAATGAACAAATCTTTCAAAGAGTTGGCCAGTCAATTGGAGATAAAGAAAGAAGAAATAGACAAAACCCTTAAAGAAACACAGGCAAACATAGCCAAACAAATAGAGGCACAAGTAGAGAAAAAATTAGTGGCATACAAAAAGGAAATGAACAAAGAAATAGAGTCCATCGTAGAGAGACAGGAATCCAAATTCAAACACATGGAAGAAATGGTGCAAGGCATGAAAACAGAATTAGAATCAATAAAGAAAACACAAAATGAGAAAACTCTTGAGCTGGAGAACTTAGAGAAAAGATCAGGAACCACAAAAGTAAGCATCACCAACAGAATACAAGAGATGGAAGAGAGAATCTCTGGAGCTGAAGGCACACTTGCAGAAATTGATACTTCTCTCAAAGAAAAAGTAAAATCAGAAAAGTCCCAAACACAAAATATCCAAGAAATCAAGGATGCTATGAAAAGACAAAATCTAAGAATAATAGCAATAGAGGAAAAAGAAGACTCCAGGCTTCCAGGTCCAGTAAATATTTTCAAGAAAATCATAGAAGAAAATTTTCCCAACTTACCCAACTTAAAGAGAGAGATGTCCATAAATATACAAGAGGCCTACAGAACACCAAATAGACTAGACCAGAAAAGAAACACATCACGTCACATCATAGTCACAACACTAAATCTACAGAACAAAGAAAAGATATTAAAAGCAGCAAGGGAAAAAGGCCAAGTAACATATGAAGGTAGACCTATCAGAATCACACCAGACTTCTCATCAGAAACTATGAAAGCCAGAAGGGCCTGGGCAAGCATCATGGAGACTCTAAGAGATCACAAATGTCAACCGAGACTACTATACCCTGCAAAGCTTTCAATCAACATAGATGGAGAAAACAAAATATTCCATGACAAAACTAAATTTACGCAATATCTATATAGCAAACCAACCCTACAGAAGATACTAGAAGGAAAACTCCAATCCAACGAAAACGAATTCACCCAAGAAAACAGGGCATACAGATAATATCCCAACAAAAATGAAAAGAAAACAAGCAATGAAACAAGGTAAGATCATCGACTCCATTACAAAAGGAACTAACATGCATTGGTCAATATTATCTATCAATATTAATGGACTCAACTCACCAATAAAAAGACACAGGCTAACAGAATGGTTACGGAAACAAGACCCAACATTCTGTTGCATCCAAGAAACACACCTATGCAACAAAGATAAACACTACCTCAGAGTAAAGGGCTGGAAAAATGTCTTTCAAGAAAATGGTTCCAGAAAACAAGCTGGAGTAGCCATCCTAATATCTAATAAAATAGACTTTCAATCCAAGTTAATCAAAAAAGATAAGGACGGCCACTATATTCTCATCAAAGGAAAAATCCAACAAGAGGACATCACAATTTTGAATATCTATGCCCCAAATACAAGAGCACCTACATTCGTAAAGGAAACAATATTAAAGCTTAAATCATACATTGATCCTAATACCTTAATAGTGGGAGACTTCAACACCCCACTCTCATCAAGGGACAGATCAACCAGACAGACACCAAAAAGGGAAATAAAAGCACTCCCAGAATCCCTAAATCAAATGGACCTAATAGATGTCTACAGATCTTTTCACCCAAACTCAAAAGAGTACACCTTCTTTTCAGCACCACATGGAACCTTCTCCAAAATAGATCATATAGTTGGTCACAAAGCAAGCCTCAACAGATACAAAAGGATTGAAATAATCCCTTGTATACTATCTGACCACCATGGACTAAAGCTGGACATCAACAACAACAGAAACAACAAAAAGCCGACGCACATGGAAACTGAACAACTTACTACTCAATGACAGCTGGGTCAAGGAAGAAATAAAGAAAGAAATTAAAGACTTTCTAGAATTCAATGAAAATGAAGGCACAACATACCCAAATTTATGGGACACATTGAAAGCAGTGCTCAGAGGAAAATTTATAGCACTAAGTGCCTACAAGAAGAAATCCGTAACATCACATACAAACAACTTAATGGCCCAACTGAAAAACCTAGAAAAAAAAGAAGCAGATACACCCAAGAGGAGCAGACGGCTGGAAATAATCAAACTCAGGGCTGAAATCAATCAATTAGAAACAAATAAAATTATCCAAAGAATCAATGAAACAAAAAGCTGGTTCTTTGAGAAAATCAACAAGATAGACAAACCCTTAGCCAAACTAACAAAAAGCAGAGAGAAACCATACAAATCAGCAAAATCAGAAAGGAAAATGGGGACATAACTACAGACACTGAGAAAATCCAAACGATTATTAGGTCATACTACAAAAGCCTATATGGCACAAAATTTGAAAATCTAAATGTAATGGATAACTTTCTTGACAGATTCCATCTACCAAAATTAAGTCAAGATCAGGTAGAAAGACTGAATAGTCCTATATCTCCCAAGGAAATTGAAGCAGTCATTAACAGTCTCCCCTCCAAAAAAAGCCCTGGACCAGATGGCTTCAGCGCAGAATTCTACAAGACCTTCAAAGAAGTACTAACACCAATTCTCCTCAAACTATTCCACAAAATAGAAATAGAAGGAACACTACCAAACTCATTCTATGAAGCCATAGTCACTTTGATACCTAAACCACACCAAGATCCAACAAAAAAAGAGAACTTCAGACCTATCTCTCTTATGAACATTGATGCAAAAATACTCAATAAAATACTTGCAAACCGAATCCAAGAACACATCAAAGATATTATCCACCATGACCAAGTAGGCTTCATCCCAGGAATGCAAGGGTGGTTCAACATACGGAAATCCATCAATGTAATCCACCACATAAACAAAATGAAGGAGAAAAACCACATGATCATCTCTTTAGATGCTGAAAAAGCATTTGACAAAGTCCAACACCCATTTATGTTTAAAGTCTTGGAGAGATCAGGGATACAAGGCACATACCTAAAGATAGTAAAGGCAATATACAGCAAGCCTATAACCAACATCAAACTCAATGGAGAGAAACTTAAATCAATCCCACTGAAA
This sequence comes from Psammomys obesus, assembly GCF_907164565.1. Classification (NCBI taxonomy): domain Eukaryota; kingdom Metazoa; phylum Chordata; class Mammalia; order Rodentia; family Muridae; genus Psammomys; species Psammomys obesus. Next base: position 908,084 of record NW_026596110.1, on the reverse strand, counting down.
TCAGGGACAAGACAAGGCTGCCCACTCTCTCCATACCTCTTCAACATAGTACTTGAAGTCCTAGCCAGAGCAATAAGACAACTAAAGGAGATCAAGGGGATACAAATCGGAAAGGAAGAGGTCAAAGTGTCACTATTTGCAGATGATATGATAGTATACATGAGCGACCCCAAAGATTCAACCAGAGAACTTCTTCAGCTGATTAACACCTTCAGCAAAGTGGCAGGATACAAAATCAACTCAAAAAAATCAGAAGCCCTCTTGAATACCAAAGACAAAAAGGCTGAGAAAGAAATTAGGGAAACAACACCCTTCACAATAGCCACTAATAACATAAAGTACCTTGGTGTGACTCTAACCAAGCAAGTGAAAGACCTGTTTGAGAAAAACTTCAAGTCTTTGAAGAAAGAAATTGAAGAAGATCTCAGAAGATGGAAAGATCTCCTGTGCTCATGGATTGGTAGGATTAACATTGTGAAAATGGCCATCCTGCCAAAAGTAATCTACAGATTCAATGCAATTCCCATCAAAATACCAACTCAATTCTTTACAGACCTTGAAAAAAAGATTCTCAACTTCATATGGAGAAACAAAACACCCAGAATCTCCAAAACGATCCTGTACAACAACAGATCATCTGGAGGTATCTCCATTCCCGATCTCAAGCTGTACTACAGGGCAACAGTAATAAAAACTGCATGGTATTGGCATAGAAACAGAAAGGAGGATCAATGGAATCGCATAGAAGACCCAGAAATAAACCCACACACCTATGAATACTCAATATTTGACAAAGAAGCCAAATCCATTCAATGGAAAAAAGACAGCATCTTCAACAAATGGTGCTGGACCAACTGGATGTCTACATGCAGAAAAATGAAAATAGATCCATATTTATCACCCTGCACAAAACTAAAGTCCAAGTGGATCAAGGACCTCAACATAAAACAAGATACTCTAAATCAGTTGGAAAAAAAAGTGGGAAACAGCCTAGAACTCATTGGCACAGGAGACAACTTCCTGAACAGAACACCAACAGCACAGGCTCTAAGAGCAACAATCAATAAATGGGACCTCATGAAACTGAAAAGCTTCTGTAAAGCAAAAGACACTGTCATCAAAACAAATAGACAGCCTACAGATTGGGAAAGAATCTTCACCAACCCTTTATCAGACAGAGGGCTAATATCCAGTATATATAAAGAACTAAAGAAGCAGAAAAGCAACAAACCAAGTAATCCACTTAAAAAATGGGGAACAGAGCTAAACAGAGAATTCTCGAAAGAGGAACATCGAATGGCAGAGAAACACTTAAAGAAATGCTCAACCTCATTAGCCATTAGGGAAATGCAAATCAAAACGACCCTGAGATTTCACCTTACACCCATCAGAATGGCCAAGATGAAAAACTCAAGTGATAGCACATGCTGGAGAGGTTGTGGAGAAAAGGGAACCCTCCTCCATTGCTGGTGGGAATGTAAACTGGTTCAACCACTCTGGAAGTCAATCTGGTGCTTTCTCAGACAACTAGGAGTAGTGCTACCTCAAGACCCAGCTATACCACTCCTAGGTATATACCCAAAATTTGATCAAGTACACAACAAGGACATTTGTTCAACCATGTTCGTAGCAGCTTTATTTGTAATAGCCAGAACTTGGAAACAACCCAGATGTCCATCAACGGAGGAATGGATACAGAAATTGTGGTATTTTTACACAATGGAATACTACTCAGCAATCAAAAAGGAGGAAATCATGAAATTTGCAGGCAAGTGGTGGGATCTAGAAAAGATCATTCTGAGTTAAGTATCCCAGAAGGAGAAAGACAAACTTGGTATATATCGCTTATATAGACCTACAAGATATGATAAACATAATGAAATCTACACACCTAAAGAAGATAATCAAGAAAGTGGACACAGGCGAAGGTGATTAATCCTCATTTAGAAAGACAAATGGGATGTGCATTGAACTTATGACAGGAGTCTACCACAAAAGGCATCTGAAAGACTCTACCTAGCAGTGTTTCAAAACAGACACTAAGACTCATAACCAAACCCTCGGCAGAGTGCAGGGAATCATATGAAAGAAGGGAAGTTAGTATGATATGGAAAGGATAGGAGCTCTACAAGGACCAAATATATCTGGGCACAGGGTCTTTTCTGAGACTGACACTCAACCAAGGACCATCTATGGATATAACCTAGAACTTCTGCTCGGATGTGGCCCGTGGTAGCTCAGTAACCAAGTAGTTTTCCAAAGTAAGGGGAACACGGACTATTTCTAACAGGATCTCAAGGGCAGGCTGTTTGACCCCCCCGCCCCGGGGAGGAGCAGTCTGTTAGGCCACAGAGGAGGACTTTGCAGCCAGCCCTGAATATACCTGATAAAACAGGGTCAGATGAAAGGGGAGGAGGTCCTCCCCTATCAGTGGACTTGGAAAGGGGCAGGGAGGAGACCAGGGAGGGAGTGTGGGGTTGGGGAGGGAATGAGGGAGCGGGATACAGCTGGGACACAGAGTTAACAAAATGTAACTAAAAAGAAAAAAATAATAATAATAATAAAAATAAATAAATAAATAAATAAATTATGCTAAAGTACACAACAAGAACATTTGCTCAACCATGTTTATAGCAGCTTTATTTGTAATAAACTGTACCTAGAAACAACCCAGATGTCTCTCAACAGATGAATGGATGCAGAAATTGTAGTACATTTACAGAATGTAATACTCCTCAGCAATTAAAAACAAGGAAATCATGAAATTTACAGCAAAATGGTGCGAACTAGAAAAGAATATCCTGAGTGAGGTATCTCAGAAGCAGAAAGACATACACAGTATGTATTCACTTATAAGTGGATATTAGACCTATAATATAGGATAAACATACTAAAATCTGTACAACTAAAGAAGCTAAGAAAGAAAGAGGACCCTGGGTAAAATGATCAATCCTCACTCAGAAAGATAAATGGGATGGACATTGTAAGGAGAAAACAGGAAATAGGACAGGAGCCTAATACAGAGGGTTTCTGAAAGACTCCACCCATCATTGTATCAAAACAGACACTGAGACTCATAACCAAACTTTGGACCGAGTGCAGGGAATCTTGTGAAAGAAGGGAGAGATAGTAAGACCTGGAGAGGACAGGAGTTCCACAAGGAGAGCAACAGAACCAAAAAATCTGGGCACAGGGGTCTTTTTGGAGACTGATACTACAACCAAGGACCATTCGTGGATATAACCTAGATAACCTATAACCCTTGCTCAGATGCAACCCATAGTAGTTCAGTATCCAAGCAGGTCCCTTATTAAGGGGAACAGGGACTGTCTCTGACATGAACTCAGTGGCTGGCTTTTTGATCACCATCCCCTGAGGGAGGAAGAGCCTTACCAGGCCACAGAGGAGGACAATGCAGCCAGTCCTAATGAGACCTGATAGGCTAGGGTCAGATGGAAAGGGAGAAGGACCTCCGCTATCAGTGGACTTGGAGAGGAGCATTGGCAGTGATGAGGGAGGAAGGGTGTGATTGGGAAGGAATGAGGAAGGAGGCTACAGCTGGGATACAAAAGGAATAAACTGTAATTAATATAAAAATATTTTTAAAGGATCTAATCTACATGAACATTTTTGTAGGGCCATCTGCTACAGCATTAATAACCTACTAGAGGTCAAACATTGAGGAAAACTTTCTGTCACTCAGAAACTATCAACTGTCAATAGCTCCTCAGGTAGGGATAGTGCCTGTGAAGCCCTCCCCCTTACATGGTACAATGCTAACTGACTTCATCTCATGCAGGCAAACTCAGCTGCTGTGGGTTAATGAATGCAATGACCTTGTCATGTTAAGAAGACAGCATTTTACAGCCATCTTCCCAAATCTCTGACTTTTGCAACTTTTCTGTTTCTAAAAATAAAACTCTGATTTTTTTCTTATGTGTGGCAGGACTCATAATATAAAAGAAAAAGATACAAGAAGATACAAGATATGTGAGTGAAACTGACTGAGGTAGAGTTGCTTCTCATTCTAATAGTTACATGATTTCTACAAAAGGTATGATGTAAAAATTCTGTTAACATAATTAAAATAACAAACCTGTGAACGGCAGGGGAACCCTCCTCCACTGCTGGTGGGAATGTAAACTTGTACAATCACTCTGAAAATCAATCTGGCACTTTCTCAGACAACTAGGAATAGTGCTTCCTCAAGATCCAGCCATACCACTCCTAGGCATACATCCAAAAGAGGTTCAAGTACACAATAAGGACATTTGCTCAACCATGTGTGTAGCAGCTTTATTTATAATAGCCAAAAGCTGAAAACGGCCCAGATGCCCCTCAAATGAAGAATGGATGCAGAAATTGTGGTGCATCTACACAATGGAATATTACTCAGCAATGAAAAATAAAGAAACCATGAAATTTGAAGGTAAATGGTGGGACCTGGAAAGGATCATCCTGAGTGAGCTGTCCCAGAAGCAGAAAGACACACATGGTATATACTCACTCATATAGACATATAATATAGGATAAACCTACTAAAATCTGTACATCTAAAGAAACTAATCAAGAGAGAGGACCCTGACTAAAATGTTCAATCCCCATACCAACAGGCAAAGAGGATGAACACCAGAAGAAGAAGAAAACAGGAATCAACCTAGGAACCTGCCACAGAGGACTTCTGAAAGGCTCTGCCCTGCAGATTATCAAAGCAGACGCTGAGACTTATGGCCAACTGTTGGGCAGAGTGCATGGAATCTTATGTAAGAAGTGGAAAATTTTAAGAGCTGGAGAGGACAGGAACTCCACAAGGAGAGCAACAAAACCAGAAAATTTGAACACAGGGGTCTTCCCAGAGACTCATACTCCAACCAAGTACCATACATGGAGATAACCTAGAACCCCTGCACAGATGTAGCCCATGGCAGTTTAGTGTCCAAGTGGGTTCCGTAGTAATGGAAAGAGGGACTGCTTCTGACATAATCTGATTGGCTTGCTCTTTGATCACCTGCCCCTGAGGGGAGACCAGCCCTACCAGGCCACTGAAGATGACAATGCAGCCACTCCTTATATGATCTGGTAGACTAAGATCAGAAGTTAGGAGAGGAGGAACTACCCTATCATTTGACTTGGGGAGAGTCATGCATGAAGAATGGGAGGAAGGATGGGATTGGGAGGGAAGGAGGGAGGGGCTTATGGGGGGATACAAAGTGAATAAAGTGCAATTAATAAAAGGTAAAAAAAAAACAAAGTAAAAAAAAAAGGAAAGTAGATCATGGGTTTCTTAACACACAAAAAATAAATACTATGAGAGATAACAAAATAAAAATTTAGTCAAATTATAACTATATAATGCTTATACTTTTCAAAACAACTTGAGTACATCACAGATTATGAATATCTTAATAAATTTATTTTTAAAACATTTAAAGAGAATATTTCAAAATAAGTTTAATTAAATTAGAATTTCTATTTATCAAAATAAGTGAAAGAATGGAAAAAATAAGAATTGAAGAGGTTTTTCTAATACATATGAAAATAAAGAATTAGTAGGCAGGAAACCTAAAGAAGTCCACCAAAACAATTATATTAAGAAAATTATTTAAGACTAAGTACACCACATTTGTCCCAAATGGAATATCTTCATCTAATGCATACTTCAAGACTCAGAAAACTATGCAGAAGAGGAGATAGAAAAACTGTAAAAGAAGAGGTTATGGATGACTCCAAGGAAAGAGTGTTTTCCAGACACTAATGCATGCATCAGTTCACAGACACTTTAACAGTCTGTATGCAACCTGCATGGATTCAAGCCAGACAAAATACCAGTATTGAAAAGAGAAAATAGTCACAAAATTCTATGCTGAAACAAGAATCTAAAAAAGAACAGTATCTTTCAGTGGAGTGTCACTGAGTATATCAAATAAACTCAAGGACTGGCCTCATTCCCAAAAGTAGCTTGCCAGCATAAAGTAATACTATAGGTATGCTTTTGTATTGCTTGTGTATGTGAGGCAAGTTCATTTTGTTGGCTAGGAATTTTTTGTCTTTTTAGTTTTTTGTTTGTTTTGAAGTTTGATTTTGCTTTGTTTTGCTTTTAGAAGAATGAGAGGGAAAAGAAAGAGAGAACATGAAGTTGAGAGGGAGGGAAGATTCTAGGAGAAAATGGAGAAGAAAAATCATGATAAAAACGTAAAAAAAACTTGTAAAAAAAGCTTGTCATTTCCACTTTGCGGGTCCTCTCCCCTTCAGCTAAGCTGCACACTAGCCACCACCATCTTGGAAGACCCCCCCCCCCCGAGGGGAAGCAGCATTACCAGGCCACAAAAGAAGACAATGCAGCCACTCCTGATGAGACCTAATTGACTAGGATCAGAAGGAAGGAAAAGAAGATCTCCCCTATCAGTGGACTTGGGGAGGGGCATGAATGCAGAGGGTGGAGGAAGGGAGGGGTTGGGATGGGAGGAGGGAGAGAACCACAAGGGGAATACAAAGTGAATAAAGTGTAATTAATAAAGAATTAAAAAAATCATTTATTGAAAATTCAACAAAAATTTAATATGCAATTCATCAAAAACTCTACAAGCATGAATAAGATGCTCAATCCTCATTCAGAAAGGATAGACACTGGAAGAGGGAAAAAAAAACAAGGAACAGGACAGGAACCTACCACAGAGGGCTTCTGAAAGACTCTACCTAGCAGCGTACCAAAGTAGATGAGTCTCAACTCATAGCCAAACTTTGGGCATTGTGCAGGAAATATTATGAAAGAAGGGGGAGATAGAAAGACCTGGAGGGGACAGGAGCTCCACAAGGAGAACCAAAAAATCTATGCCCAGGGGTCTTTTCTGAGACTGATACTCCAACCACGGACCATTCATGGAAATAACCTAGAAATTTGCACAGATGTAGCCCACGGTAGCTCAGTCTCAAGTGGGTTCCCTAGTAAAGGGAACAGGGACTGTCTCTGACATGAATTCAGTGACTGGCTCTTTGGTCACCTACCCCTGATGGTGGAGCAGCCTTACTAGGTCACAGAGGAAGATAATGCAGCCAGTCCTGATGAGACCTGATAGTCTAGGATCAAAGGAATGGGAAGAGGACCTCCTCTATCAGTGGACTTGGGGAGGGGCATGGGAGGAGAAGAGGGCTGGAGAGTGGTATTGTGAGGGGATGAGGGAAGGGGCTACAGTTAGGACATAAAGTAAATAAATTTTAATAAATAAAAATAAATAAAAAATAAAAAAAATTATCTACTAAGAGGGAAAATAAAAAAACTATCTTCTGGGACTTGGAGCTGGTAGTCCCTTCTATTCCTTCTATTCTTAGGTTTGGTCTTTTCATAGTATCTCAGGTTTCTTGGATAATTTGTGTCAGGAACTTTTTAGATTCAATATTTTCTTTGACCAATGTATCAATTTCTTCTATCATATCTTCTGCACTTGAGAGTCTCTCTTATGTCTCTTGTGTTCTGTTGATGATACTTGCATCTTTAGTTCTTATTGTATTCTCCAGGATTTCTTCAGTTTGTGTTTTCTTTATTGATTCTATTTCCATTTTTAGGTCTTGAACAGTTTTATTCATTTCCTTCTCTTGTTTGATTGTATTTTCATGTATTTCTTTAAAGGGTTTATTCATTTTCTCCTTAAAGGCCTCCATCATTTTTATAACATTGGATTTAAAGTTATCTTCTTGTGCTTTGGCTGTGTTAGGACATCTAGAGCTTCTTGTAGTAGAATAGCTAAGCCCTGGTCGTGTTATATTTCCTGGATCTTGTTGATTGTGTTCTTATGCTGGCTTGTAGCTATCTGGTTATCCCTGGTGTTGGCTGGATGTTTCTTTATGCTGGCAACACTGCTTTGGAGGCATCCAGAGCTTCAGGCCTGACAATGGAGCTCAGGGGAAAGCATGCTACTCACCTCTGATAGCTCTGCCTTAGGTATACCTGAATGTTCCTGGGGTCCTGCAGGCCTCCTCAGGAAGGGAGAAAGAACAATGAGCCTGGCAATGAAGCTCTGGGGACAGCATGTGGCTCATCTCTGTTGACTGTGCCCCAGGTGGACCCAGCAAGCAGGGGAATGGCAAGGAGGAGTCTAGCCTGGGTGTTCCTGAAGATCAGAAGGCCTCCTCTAGAAATCAGAGGACAGTGTGCATCTCACCACTGTTGGCTGTGCCCCAGGTGGCCCTTAATGTTCCTTGGGCCCCACAGGTCTCCTTGGGAAGGAAGGCAGAGCCCAAATACTGACAATGGAGTTTAGGGGAAGGACCACATTTTATCTCTGTTGGCTGTGTCCCAGGTGAACCAGCAATTTTTTAAATTGGGTCATTTGTTTTGTTGATGTCTAATTTCTTGAGTTCTTTACATATTTTCAATATGAGCCCTCTGTCAAATGTCGGATTAATGAAGATCTTTTTCATTCTACATAGGGAGGCTACACATTAGGATTTTATCTTCTAGATATCATACTACTTAAAACTATATCAGTTTCCAAAACTCATTCCTAGGGACAGAAAGAGTACTGATGCATTCTAGTACAATTAGGAGATTGAGTGTCTCCATCTTGTACATGACCTCAGGCTGCAAGAAAGATTCCTCAGGGACATAGAATGAGAAAAACCCCAGGTTGTTATCCATATAGTACTGAGAGCCTTTCCAGTCCCAGTCATGGTCCTCAAGGGCTTATGAAATATGTACTTCATCACAGCAATCCAGACCAGAGATATGGGCTGTTAATAAATTAGTCTCATCTGCCAGAAAAGGACTAATCAGTGAATTGTTTAGAGATACATGCTTCTAAGTATCTGTCCCTAAGACAAACTCTTCAAAAAGCAGAAATAATTAATTCCTTGGAGGAAAAAGGTGAGACAGACTTATAATTTAATAAATTACCCAGTAGCCTTTCTTTCTATATGTGGTTCCATTCTTTTAAAGTGTAGGCATATTCGTATCTTGCTTTGAAACTTGATGTAGGTGAGGAAGGCTCATTTTAGAAGGGAGAACTTTGAGTGTCTAATTCAACAGCGTTAGTGACTCTATCTTTTCTTTTGACAGCCATTTTAAAACCATCAAGATTTAAAAGAACTAGTTAATGCATTTGTAGTATGTGACATTTGACAGTCCCTGTCATTATGGATTTGGAACACATGTGTTACATGAAATGCTGTTGGAATAGCTGTGTGTGATGATTACTCTGTATTTGTGAAGATTCTGGGCATTCAGTTGCAACATTAGCAACATTAGTTTCCCAGAATTCTGATTTTTAATCTTACTGATTGTATTTTAACCTCATGTTAAGAAGTTTGCCATAAAATCATCAAAATAATATTTTTTGAACATTTTTAGATGTTTTAGGAGAATTTGCAAAAATGTTTGTTTCTTTAAGCTGTAAATATGGATACATATGCAAGTTAATTTTTTCATTTATTATTTATTTAATCACTTTACAGCCTAATATCAGTCCCCTCCCTCCTCTCCTCCTGGTCCCACCCTCATGCTGCCTTCTCTTTTTTCCCCTCTCATATTTTTTTCAGAGAAAGGGAGGCCCTCACATGGTACCAACCAACCCTAGCAACTCAGGTCACTGCAAAAGTCCATTTCTAGTCTTCCTATACTCAAACCCTTTGACACTGTTGTGAGGAATAGGTGAAATACTACACATAAATCATTTTGTACAGTGCCAAGTGCACTCTCTGTCAGTCCTCAGTGTAAGAATGTACCACAGGCAGTCTGTGCAAGGGGTGTAAGCCTCATAATGCTACCACAAATGTGGAAAAGTGAAACACAGCAAAAGCTTCACTTCCAAATATCTTAGAATGGGAATTTAAATAAGTAACCTGGTTTTGTTAATGTGGGATGAGGTTGTCCATTTATGTCCTTGCCTTTCTAGTACATCTTTTATGAAAGATCAATCTCTCCTTGATCCTCTGCAAATGCCACAGGTATTTAGACTTTGAACCAATGCAGGGAATGAAACATTTATTCATTTAATCTTCCATTGAGTACCAAAGACATCAGTTTTGTCATATGGAAAGTTGTTCAGTTTGTCTTTGTGTCTGCATGATGTTAGGAAAAAGGAGGAATCTGAATGTTTTAAAAGAGAATTAAAATTTATTCAGATTACTTGAAAATTTGCAGGAAATGGAACTATTAACTGAAGTAATGATAGATATTCAATGTTTGAAGTTTATATGCATTTTTATTATTAAATATGCCTGGGACAGATATTTGAGTATTGTAAGGACATATTTGTCCAGTCTTTGTTATCCTAAGGATTAATTCCTCTAGAGAAGAGTTAGCAACTAGAAATACACTATTTTATTCTCAGGGGTTCTTGTTCCCGGGAAGATTCTCTGATACTTTGGGCTTTTTAGAAGGGAGGCTGTAATATCTAGTTTAGAGCTGTAAGGTTCATGTGTCAGTGAGGTATTCTTGAAGCCACTCAGAAAGGCATGTTTCCCACATACTTCAGTATGTATCATGACAACATGTGATGGGGATAATTCCTCTCACCCTTCCCAGTTCTGGTGTGGCAGAAACACCCTTCCCAGTCCTGTTATGGCAGAAAAAGTTGTTTTTTTTTTTTTTTTGGATTTTTTTTTATTAATTACACTTTATTCATTTTGTATCCCCCATAAGCCCCTCCCTCCTCCCCTCCCAATCTCACCCTCCCTCCCCTTTCTGCATGCATGCCACTCCCCAAGTCCACTGATAGTGGAGGTTCTCCTCTTCTTTCTGATCTTAGTCTATCAGTTCTCATCAAAAGTGGCTGCATTGTCCTCTACTGTGGCCTGATAAGGCTGCTCCCCCCCTCAGGGGGAAGTGATCAACGAGCAGGCCAATCAGATTATGTCAGAGGCAGTCCCTCTTCCCATTACTATATAACCCACTTGGACACTGAACTGCCATGGGCTACACCTGTGCAGGGGTTCAGGGTCATCTCCACGAATAGTCCTTTGAAAGCTTCTGCAGTATACTGTCAAAGCAGATGCTGAGCCTGATGGCCAACTGAGACAGAGTGAATGGAATTCTATGTAAGAAGTGGGAAATAGTAAGAGCTGGAGGGGACGGGAACTCCACAAGGAGAGCAACAGAACAAGATAATTTGAACACAGGGAACTTCCCAGAGACTCATACTCCAACCAAGGACTATTCGTGGAAAAAGTTGTTTTTAAAAAAAGGAATTTGAAGTTCAGGAGGAAATGGAAACTGATAATGACAAAACAGTTTTAAGTAATATTGTGAATCTTGAGTGACATCTGCATTTTTCACCAAGTAAATGAAACAGACTTTTGTATTAAGTGGACTCAGGTTGATTATTCAGGCTTGAATTATTTAGTGTTCAAGTACATTGTTGGTTAGTGTGGTTAGTTCAAATGAGAGCATATATTTGACTGTAGAGTAAACATGATATCCAGGGTGATTCAAAGTGTTATATGGGGTGGTCAGGACACTCTTATACTCTGTCCTGAGTGACCATTCACTAGTTCCCATTATTGCCCTTGTCCTATGCTTATTTAGTGAATTGATAACCACAGTTTTATGAGAACACTCCATTAACTTTTAGTTACATTCTGGTGGTACTTCTTAGATTTCCACAGTGTGTTAGTGGATAATCCCTTATATTTGTTGTGATATATTTTACTCAGCTTAAATATTCATTTTTAAATGATAGGACTAAATATAGAAATCAGTTATTTTCTGATTATAAAAGTAGTAATACAATTTATGATAATTTGGAAAATGATGAAAAATTAAAGAAAGAAATAACAAGTCACTCATAATCTTGTATCTGAAGTAAATGCCTCCAATCTTTAAATTAAGTAAATTTTTCAGTATTTTTTTGAATGGCTATAGAGCATTGAATTGCTTTTTTTGGAAAATTTGTGTGTGTGTCTATTTTTGTGTATGTGCACATGTGAGTGCAGGTTTCTGGCACTCACAAGAATAAATTCAGAATTATCTGGAGCCAGAGTTGTATTTGATTGTGAACCACCTGATGTGGGTGCTAGGAGCTGAACTGAGGTCCTCTGCAGGAGCAGCATTGACTCTTAACCACAGAGCTCTTCCTCCATACTCTACCTTATTTTTTATTAACATGTAGCAATTGCACATATTAATGGGACAAAATAAAACTTTTAACACATATACACAGTAAGTACTGATCAAACCAGGGTCATTAATATTTCCCTTTTATTGTCATTAATAGGAACTAAAGGAATAAGGAATAGGAATAAGAGTCATTAATAGGAACTAAAGAGTCAACACTGTAATAGATTCAAGAAGAATCATCTCCAAAGTTGCTTTCACAGAAGACACAGAAACTCATCTATAGCTGGCAATCCCAAAAGGGCTTGTCTATGTTTGTTCTTAAAACTTGGTTATTCATTATATTGATATTTATATTTATACCTCCTATGTGTAGGAAGTATATTTAAACGTTTTCTTACTTCCCATGATTACTTTTGATTAATAGGCAAGTGTTTCATAGCAAAACAGCCCAGATACCTCTCAGCTGAGGAATGGATACAGAAATTGTGGTACATCTACACAATGGAATATTACTCAGCAAGCTATTTACAGATTAATTAATTATTCAAATCTCAAATTAGATTCATGAAGCAAGTGAACAATTTAATAGAATTTATTTTGCTTGGACTGACACAGAACCCAGATGTGCAGAAACTTTTCGTTTGTCATATTTGCAGTCGTCTACTCTCTTACGTTCTTTGGCAATCTTCTCATTATTGTAACATAGTCATCTCTAGCCCAAACTGGGATCTGCCATGTATTTTTTTTCTGTCCTTTTTATGCTTCATAGATGGCTGCTCCTCCTCCACCATGGCACCAAAAATGATATTTGTTTTCCTTGCTGAAAAGAAAACTATCTCTTTTAATGGCTGCATGACTCAGATCTTTGCAGAACATTTCTTTGGTGGAATTGAGATCATCCTGCTCACAGCCATGGCTTATGACCTCTGTATGGCCATCTGCAAGTCCCTGCACTACATGATCACAATGAACAGGAGAGTGTGTGGCTTTCTGGTTTCTATGCCCTGGGCTGGGGAATTTCTTCATGCTCTGATTCAAATTCTCTTTATGGTCTGGTTGCCTTTCTGTGGCCCAAATAACATTGACCATTTCATCTGTGACCTTTTCCCCCTCCTAAAACTCTCTTGCACTGACAATCCATATTTTTGGATGCTTTGTTTCTGTCAACAGTGTGCTAATGTGTATGTTTTTTGCACTCAAGACTCATAGCACTGAAGAACAGCAAAAGGCTCTCTCCACCTGTGCCTCCCATATTCTCCCATATTACACTGGTCATCCCATTTTTTTGTACCTGGTATATTTGTTTACTTTAGGCCCATTTTCATCTTTCCAATTAACAAAGCTGTGGCTGTGTTCTCTATTGTGATAACACCCACGTGAAATCCTTTAATCTAAACACTCAGAAACACAGAGGTGAAAAATGTCATGAGAAAACTGTGGAACCAAAGAAAATCTGTAAAAAGATTTACATGAAAAGAGGGTAGAAATAAATTTTATTCTTATTTTATTAAGGGTGACTCATGTAAAAGATAATGCTATTGAAGTCGGAATAAGGGTTTTTAAATTTTTCTTCTTCTAGAATTGTATGGGTTTCTCTTTCATAAAGGTTGATATATTACTAAAGATAACGTAAAGTTTTTCTACTTAGAACATTTTGAGCAATGAGAATCTTTGTAAAAAAATTCATCCCAAAAATTAGATTGCTACACTGCACATTTCCAGGAGAAATGTTAACATTATAAACCTTGCTATTTCCAGAGTAAGTAATTTTCTCTGATTAAACCCAAGGAATGATTTAAATTATTACACATATAGCTATAGAATAATCTAATTAAATCAATATCCCAATAACACCATTCCTTTGATAGAAAGTGACTTTTAGATGTGTGTGTGTGTGTGTGTGTGTGTGTGTGTGTGTAAAATCTGTGTTTAAAAAAATTTGCTGAGAAAGAAATTAGAGAAACAACAATCTTCACAATAACCACAAAGGACAATAACAACAAAGTACCTTGGTGTGACCCTAACCAAGCAAGTAAAAGACTTGTATGAAAAAAAGTTCAAGTCTCTGAAGAAAGAATTAGAAGATATCGGAAGATGGAAATATCTCCCATGCTCATGGCTTGACAGGATTAACATAGTAAAAATGCCCATCTTACCAAAACAAATCTACAGATTCAATTAAATTCCCATCAAATTACTGACACAATTCTTTACAGACCTTGAAAGAAAAATTCTCAACTTCATATATAATAAAAAGAAACCCAGATCATTAAGGTTTTCAAATTTTGTGGCATATAGGCTTTTGTAGTATGACCTAATGATTGTTCGAATTTCCTCAGTGTCTGTAGTTATGTCACCCTTTTCATTTCTGATTTTGCTGATTTGGATAGATTCTCTCTGCTTTTTAGTTAGTTTGGCTAAGGGTTTGTCTATCTTGTTGATTTTTCTCAAAGAACCAGCTTTTTGTTTCACTGATTCTTTGAATACATTTATTTGTTTCTAATTGATTGATTTCAGCCCTGAGTTTGATTATTTCCAGCCGTCTGCTCCTCTTGGGTTTCTCTGCTTCTTTTTTTTCTAGGGTTTTCAGTTGGGCCATTAAGGTCCTTGTATGTGATGTTACAAATTTCTTCTTGAAGGCACTTAGTGTAATAAATTTTCCTCTGAGCACTGCTTTTAATGTATCTCATAAATTTGGTTATGTTGTGCCTTCATTTACATTGAATTCTAGGAAGTCTTTAATTTCTTTCTTTATTTCTTCCTTAACCCAGCTGTCATTGAGTAGCAAGTTGTTCAGTTTCCATGTACGTGTCGGCTTTTGGTTATTTCTGTTGTTGTTGAGATCCAGCTTTAGTCCATGGTGCTCAGATAGAATACAAAGGATTATTTCAATCTTTTTGTATCTTTTGAGGCTTGGTTTGTGACCCACTTTATGTGGTCTATTTTGGAGAAGGTTCCATGCGGTGCTGAAAAGAAGGTATACTCTTTTGAGTTTGGGTGAAAAGATTTGTAGAAGTCTATTAGGTCCATTTGATTTAGGGACTCTGTAAGTGTTTTTATTTCCCTATTTGTTTTCTGTCTAGTTGATCTGTCCCTTGGTGAGAGTGGAGTGTTGAAGTCTCCCACTATTAAGATATTAGAATCAATGTGTGATTTAAGCTTTAATATTGTTTCCTTTACGAATGTAGGTGCTCTTGTACATGGGGCATAGATATTCAAAATTGTGATGTCCTCTTGTTGGATTTTTCCTTTGATGAGGATATAGTGGCCCTCCTTATCCTTTTTGATTAACTTGGGTTAAAAGTCTATTTTATTAGATATTTGATGGCTACTCCAGCTTGTTTTCTGGAACCATTTGCTTGAAAAACATTTTTCCAGCCCTTTACTCTGAGGTAGTGTTTACCTTTGTTGCATAGGTGTGTTTCTTGGATGCAACAGAATGTTGGATCCTGCTTCCACAACCATTCTGTTAGTCTGTATCTTTTTATTGGGGAGTTGAGTTCATTGATGTTGATAGATACTAGTGACCAACAACTGTTATTTACTTTTTACTTTTGATGTGGGGTTGGTGGTGTCACTGAGTTACCTTGCTTGTATTCTTTTGGTTTTTTTTTTTTTTTTTTTTTTTTTTTTTGTGTGTGTGTGTACTTATCTATTTCTTCTGTTTCCTTAGATGTAGTTGTTTTATTTGGTTTGGGAATGTAAACTGGCACAACCACTTTGGAAATCTATCTGGCGCTTTCTCACACAATTAGGAATAGTGATTCCTCAAGACCCAGCTATACCACTGCTAGGTATATACCCAAACTTTGCTCAAGTACAAAAGGGATACTTGCTCAACCATGTTTATAGCAGCTTTATTTGTAATAGCCAGAACCTGGAAACAACCCAGATGTCCATCAACGGAGGAGTGGATACATAAATTGTGGTATTGTTACACAATGGAATACTACTCAGCAATCAAAAAAGAGGAAATCATGAATTTGCAGGCAAATGATAGGATCTAGAAAAGATCATTCTGAGTGAAATATCCCAGAAGGAGAAAGACAAACACGGTATATACTCGCTTATATAGACCTATAAGATATGATAAACATAATGAAATCTATACACCTTAAAAAGATAAAAGAGAGCAGAAATGGGGTAAGATGATCAATCCTCGTTTAGAAATACAGATGGGATGTGCATTGAACGTATGACAGGAGTCTACCACAAAAGGCATCTGAAAGACTCCAACTAGCAGTGTTTTCAAAGCAGATACGAAGACTAAAGGACCAAACCTTCGGCAGAGTACAGGGAATCCTATGAAAAAAAGGGGAGTTAGTAGGATGGGGAAAGGATAGGAGCTCCACAAGGACCAAATATATCTGGGCACAGGGCCTTTTCTGAGACTGACATTCAACCAAGGATCATGTATGGATATAACCTAGAACCTCTGCTTGGATGTAGCCTGTGGTAGCTAAGTAACCAATTGGTTTCTCATAGTGAGGGGAATAAGGACTATATTTAACAGGAACACACTGGCTGGCTCTTTGACCTCCCCACACCTCAAGGGAGGAGCAGTCCTGTTAGGCCACAGAGGAGGGCTTTGCAGCCAGTCCTGAAGATACCTGATAAAACAGGATCAGATGAATGGGAAGGAGGTCCCCCACTATCAGTGGACTTGGAAAGGAGCACGGTGGAGATGAGGGTGGGAGGGTTGGATTGGGAGGAAATGAGGGAGCAGGATACAGCTGGGATACAGAGTTAATAAAATTTAACTGATAAGAAAAAAATAAAATTAAAAAAAAGAAACCCAGAATTGCTAAAATAATCTTCTACAATAAAAGATCTTCTGGAGGTATCTCCATCCTTGATCATATGCTGTACTATAAAGCAACAGTAATAAAAACTGCATGATACTGGCATAGAAACAGAATGGTGGATCAATGGGATTGAATAGAAGTCCCAGAAATAAACCCACACACTTATGGACACCTGATCTTTGAAAAAGATGCCAAAACCATACAGTGGGGAAAAAAAGATAGCATCTTCAACAAATAGTGCTGGTCTAACTGGATGTCTACATGTAGAAAAATGCAAATAGATCCATATTTATCACCCTGCACAAAACTAAAGTCCAAGTGGATCAAAGACCTCAACATAAAACCAGACACACTAAACCTGTTAGAAGGAAAAGTGGGGAAGAGCCTTGAACTCAATGGCACAGGAGACAACTTTCTGAACAGAACACCAACAGCACAGATTCTAAGAGCAACAATCAATAAATGGGACCTCATGAAACTGAAAAGCTTCTGAAAAAGCAAAGGATACTGTTGTCAAAACATAAGGACTGCCTACAGATTGGAAAAGGATCTTCACCAACCCTATATCTGACAGAGGGCTAATATCCAATATATAAAAAACTCAAGAAGTTAAACAGCAACAAATTAAGTAATCCAATTAAAAAATGGGGTACAGAGCTAAACAGAGAATTCTTTTTAGAGGAATATTGAATGGCAGAAAAACATTTAAAGAAATGCTCAACATCCTTAGTCATCAGGGAAATGCAAATCAAAACGACCCTAAGATTTCACCTTATACCCATCAAAATGGATAAGATCAAAAACTCAAGTGACAACGCATGCTGGAAAGGTTATGGAGAAAGGGGAACCCTCTTCCACTGTTGGTAGGAATGTAAACTTGTACAACCACTCTAGAAAGCAATCTGGCACTTTCTCAGACAACTAGGAGGAATAGCGCTTCCTCAAGATCCAGCTATACCATTCCTAGGCATATACCTAAAAGAGGCTCAAGTACACAATAAGGACATTTCCTCAACCATGTTTTTAGCAGCCTTATTTGTAATAGCCAGAAGCTGGATACAGCCTAGATGCACCTCAGTGGGGGAATGGATAAAGAAATTGTGGTACATCTACACAATGGAATATTACTCAGCAATAAAAAACAAGGAAATCATTAAATTTTCAGGTAAATGGTAGGAACTGGAAAAGATCATCCTGAGTGAGGTATCCCAAAAGCAGAAAGACTCACAGGGTTTTTACTCACTCATAAGTGGATATTAGACATATAATATTGAATAAACATACTAAAATCTGTATACTCAAGGAAGCTAATCAAGAAGGAGGACTCTGGCTAAAATGCTCAATCCCCATTCAGAAAGGAAAAGAGGATGGACATCAGAGGAGGGAGAAAACAGGAAAGAGGACAGGAGCCTACCACAGAGGGACTCTGAAAGACTCTACTGATCAGGGTATCAAAGCAGATGCTCAGAGTCATAGTCAAACTTTGGGCAGAGTGCAGGGAATCTTATGAGAGAAGGGGGAGATAGTAAGACCTGGAGAGGACAAGAGTGCCACAAGGAGAGCAACAAATCCAAAAAGTTTGGGCACAGGGGTCTTTTCTGAGACTGATACTTCAGCCAAGGACCACTCACGGAGATGGCCTGGAACCCCTGCACAGAGTAGCAGTTCAGTATTCAAGTGGATTCCATAGTAATGGGGACAGGGACTGTCTCTGACATGAATTCAGTGGCTGGCTCTTTGATCACCTACCCTTGAGTGGGGAGCAGCCTTACCAGGTCACAGAGGAAGACAAAGCAGCCAGTCCTGATGAGACCTGATAGGCTAGGGTCAGAGCGAAGGGGAGGAGGACCTCCCTTATCAGTGGACTGGGGGAGGGGAAAAGAAGAAGGGAGGATGAGATTGGGAGGGAAGGGGGTAGAGAGCTACAGGGGAGATACAAAATGAATAAACTGTAATTAATAAAATAACAATAAAAAACAAAAAATCTTTTTCATATACTTTCCCTCTGATATTTCATAGAATATTTATTTATTGCATAGAATAAAGCATTAACATAGTGTATAAGACCAAAGATACTTAAAAGAAATAAGTGGGTGTCTAAGTAAATAATAATGAAATTATAAATACTAAAATCTGCATATAGAATTGCAGATCAGTGAGATGGAGAATAGTTTGAAACATAAACACTGTTATTTTAAGGAAATATAAAACATTGATTTTCTGCTGCTCTTCATAAAGGGATGAGTTTTGTGAAAATTTCCGCATTTTTGTTGGCATGTTCACTATCTTATTTTTATGTTTGTCTTGGTTAGACATTCATTTGTTGGAATGTCATGGGTGCAGTTCTCCTGTCATGTCTAGAAAGACTGGCAGGTATTCTGGCCCTTTGGCTCTGTCCCCTCTTCTAGGCAATCAATGTCTGCTAAGAGAAAGATAGTCAGTTTTGTCCAAGAACAAGTTTTTTGATAGGGTATACAACCCAAAGTCAGTCATAAACACCTGTACTTATATCAACACTAAGTTAACTCAGTAGGTTTTGTACATATATATGCATGTGTAAAATTAAAGAATAAATGAACTTTTCAAGAGCAAGGAGATGAGTATAGTTATAAGAGAAACAACGTAGAGGGGAGAGGTGGAAATGATATAATAAAGTACTGATGGGTCCTGGGGGCCCTGAAGAGAATGATACCCTAACCAAGGACAATGCATGAAGAGAATCTAAAACCCTATAGGCTCAGATATAGCACACAGACTCAATCTCCAAATGGGGTCCCTAAAAAGGAGAGCAGGGGTTTTCTCTGACAAGAACTTAGTGGCAGGCTCTCTGATCACCTCCTCCTGGTCATCAGCCTTGTCAGGCCACAGAGGAGGACAATGCAACCAGTCCTGATGAGACCTGATGGGGTAGGGAAAATAGAAGGGAGGAGGGCCTCCCCTATCAGTGGACTTAGAGAGGGGCAGGGAGGAGATGAAGGAGGAAAGGTATGATTGGGAGGGAATGAGGGAAGAGGCTACAGCTGGGATACAAAACAAATAAACTGTAATTAATACAAAAAATAAAAATTAAAAAAAATCCATACATGATAGAAAGAAAAAAAAAAAGAAAGACTGGAATAAAACCTTTCAGGTCTTATCAAGTTCATTATTACCACCACAAAGACCAAAATGATTAGTGACTCCTTAACTATGCCTACATTTATATTAGATATTACCATTTGTGCATCTTATGCTAAATATACACTTATAAATACACACAAACACACACATTAATATATTGTTTGATTACTATCTGTCAGGTGGGTAAATGATTCATTCTAAATATAAGTATTTTTAAACCATTTCCTATTTATCTGTATGTTGCTACTTCATTTTTCAGCCCAGTTGTTTATTTAATACCTTATTTGCAAAAATTATGTCATACCCAGGCAGAACTATTTAGCATCCTGTAATCTCTTTTCCCCCAATATAATATTTTTATTAATTATTTGGGAAATTTATAATGCACCCCAATCATATTTTCTTCCTATTCTTCTAAGGTCTTCTCTAGGTCTATTTTCCATGGTGTAGCAAGCTAAAAGGTATTGAGTTGGAAGAGTCTTTAGGGGAAACAACTTGGAATAGTGAGTAACCATAATAGTAAGGAACCAAGTAGGTTACCAAGTAGTAAGTACTGAAGTAGGCCTTATCTCTATCAGAAACAATTGGTTGACCCTATATCTGCCACACAACGATTGTATCAATGTATATATCTTGCTTACTAAGTCTGTATTGTAACACACAAGGTCTGAAACTGAGCAGAATCTATTAATACCTTTTCTATCCTAGCAGCTGGCCAGTCTGAATGCTGGCAAGTAGAAAAGAAGCTTTCAGTCCAGTTTAAATTTGATTTCTCTGTGTTTGCAGTCTACAACTATAGGGTATTACAATCGATTCCGGTAGGAAAAAAAAAAACTGTGGATAACACCTGTGTTGTTTGTGTGTGGGGATGTTCTGAAATCTCTATGGACTATAATGTATGGAAGTATCTTGATTACTGGAATATTTATTCATCAATCTTAGCTTTGGGGACAACATTACTCTCTTAGGTAGAGCACCTTTCTTCAAACTTTTAAATATTTTTTATATTTATATATATGTGGTTTCAGTTAGCATATAAAATATTTCATATATATTCATGTATATGTATAAAGTATTGTATATAAATATTGCTATATATATTTGTAAATATAAACAGTTCAAATATATACACGTATATATTGATATATGTATATATTTCAACTATTTTATATGCTAACTGAAAAAACATAATATATAAAAATACAAAATATTTGGAAGTTTGAAGAGAGTTACTTCTTCAAAAATGTACAAAGGAACACACACACACACATATAGCCTTTTTACACATCCTTAGTTTGGGTTAACCCATTGTTTCCCCCCCCCTTCTTTTCCTTCTCATTCACATTTACATTCCATTTAAACCTTCATGTTACCCCAATATTTAATCCTTCTCCTTTCATATTACATAAATCTTACTATTACCCACTGCCCATGCCTTTTCCTCACTTCCTCATGAATTCTTTCTGGCTTTATGATTTTTATAGATGCTCATCCCACCTGAGAAAAAAGAATCTAAAAATATAAAGCTAGGATATATCTATATATCTGTATGCTATGTAGCTATCTATCATGTATGTATGTGTGAATGTATGATCTATCATGTATCTGTCTATCATCTATCAATCTATCTATCTATCTATCTATCTATCTATCTATCTATCTATCTATCTACCTACCTACCTAGCTACCTGTCTCTGTGAAACAGACCATAAAAGGGTTGTCTCTCTTGACCTAGGTCATGAATTCATTCAAAATAATATCTTTCATGCACATATTTTACCTCAGAAATGCATTGTTCTTTATCATTTAATAGAATCAATTATGCATATGTGCCAGATTTTCAGTATCCACCCATCTGTTAAAGGAGACCTAGGTTGATTCTATTACTAGCTATGCACCTAAAGCATCAGTGAACATAGATATCCATGCATGTCTGTTAGAGGATATAAAATCATTTGGATAAATGTGCAATAATGGTATAGCAGGATCACATGGTGGTTTTATTCTAATTTTTTAAATTTTTTAATTTTTGAGAAATCTCTTTAAAAATTTCATCATCATCATCATCATCATTAATTACATTTTATTCACTTTGTACATACTGGCTGTACCCCCTTCCCTCATCTCCTGGTCTTACCCTCTCTATGCCCCTCCTATAGCTCACTGACAGGGGAGTCCCCCCTCCCCTACTATCTGACCCTAGCTTATCAGCTCTCATCAGTACTATCTGAATCCTCTTTCTCTGTGGCCTACTAAGGCCACCCTGCCAGGGAAGATGATCAAACAGCAGGCAACCAAGTTCATGCCAGAGACCGTCCCTGCTCCCATTACTAGTAAACCCACTTGGAGACTGAGCTTCATATGGACTACATCTGAGCAGGAGGTCTAGGTCCTCTTCAGGCATGATCCATGGCTGATATATCAGTTTCTTCAGGTACCCTTGTGCCCAGATATATTTGATTCTGTTATTCTTCTTGTGGAGCTCCTGTCCCCTCCAAGTATTTCCATCTCCACCTTCTTCCATAAGACTCATTACACTCTGCCCAAAGTTTGGCTATGAGTCTCATCATTTGCTTCAATACCATAATGGGTAGGGTCTTTCAGAGGGCCCCTGTGGAAGGCTCCTGTCCTGTTCCTTGTCTTCTCCTACTTTCCATGTCTATCCTGTTTGCCCTACTGAATGAGGATTAAGTCTCTTCCCTAGGGTCTTCCTTGTTGTTTGGCTTCTTTAGGACTATAGATTTTAATATGTTTATCCCATATTACATGGCCAATATCCACTTATAGATGAGTATATACCATGTGTTCTTTCTGCTTCTAGGATACCTCATTCGGGATGATATTTTTTTCTAGTTCCATTCATTTGCCTGCAAATTTCATGATTTCCTTGTTTTTAATAGCTGAGTAGTATTCCATTGTATAAATGTACCACTATTTTCTGTATCCATTCTTTGGTTGAGGAACATCTAGGGTGTTTGAAGGTTCCATCTATTATGAATAAAGCTTCTCTGAACACAGTTGAGCAAATGTCCTTGTTATATGGTTGAGCATCATTCAGATACATATCCAGGAGTGGTATAACTGGATCTTGAGGTAGTGTTGTTTTTATTTTATTTTATTTTTTTTTGAGAAATTACCTTATTGATTTCCAAAGTGGTTATACAAATTTACATGCCAACCAGCAATTGAGGAGGGTTCCTTTTTCTCCACAACCTCTCCAGCATGCGTTGTCACTTGAGTTTTTTATCTTAGTCATTCTGATGGGTGTAAGGTGAAATCTCAGGGTTCTTTTGATTTGCATTTCCTTGATGACTAAGAACGTTGAACATTTCTTTAATTGTTTCTTGGCCATTCAATATTCCTCTATTGAGAATTCTGTTCAGCTCTGTACCCCATTTTTTTTTAACTGGATTACTTGATTTGTTGCTTTTTAACTTCTTTAGTTATTTATATATTCTGGATATTACCCTCTGTCAGATGTAGGGTTGGTGAAGATCTTTTTCCATTCTGTAGGCTGTCATTGTGTTCTGTTGACAGTGCCCTTTACATTTCTTTTTTAAGAAATCAGAATGATTTTTGACAAAGTAAATGAAAATAGCAGTCTTCACCATACAAATATATGTGATTACAAACCCCTGATCCTTTTCCAATATGAAGACCTTATATTTGACACTTAGTCTATGAGCATTTGGTATTTTGCTGGCACATTTTGCCTCCTACAATTCTTTCCTTTTCTTTTTTTTTCTTTTTATTTATTTGTGTTTGTTTATTATAATTTATTCACTTTATATCCTGATTGTAGCCCCATTCCTTATCTCTTCCTGGCCCCAACCACCCTCTCCCTATGCCCCTTCCCTAGCCCACTGATAGGGGAGGACCTCCTCCCCTTCTATCTGATGTTAGCCTATCAGGTCTCATAAGGGAGGGTTGCATCATCTTCCTCTGCAGCTTGGCAAGGCTGCACACCCAGGGATTGTTGATCAAAAAGCCAGCCACTGAGTTCATGCCAGAGAAATTCCCTGCTCCCTTTACTAGGGTACCTGATTGGAAACTGAGCAGCCGATAAGATTCCTATGAGCAAGGGGTCTAGGTCCTCTCCATGCATGGTCCTTAGTTGGAGTATTGGTCTTTGCAGGCCTCCCTGTGCCCAGGTTATATGGCTCTGTTGATCTCTTTGTGGAGCTCCTGTCCCTCCAGATCTTTCTATCTCCCTCTTTTTCCACAAGGTTTCTGCAATCTGCCCAAAGTTTAGCTATGAGTCTCAGCATCTGCTTTGATACTATGATGAGTAGAATCCTTCAGAGGTCCTCTGTGGAAGGTTCCTGTCCTGTTCCTTGTCATTTCCTACTTCTCATGTCTGTCCTGTTTGCCCTTCTGAGTGAAGTTTCAGCCTCTTCCTAAGGGTCCTCCTTGTTGTTTAGCTTCTTTAACACTATAGAGTTTAGTATGTTTATCCTATATTATATGGCTAATATCCACTTATAAGTAAGTGTACACCATACATATCTTTCTGCTTCTGGGCTACCTCACTCAGGAAGATCTATAGTTCCCACCATCTGCCTACAAATTTCATGATTTCCTGGATTTAATTGCTGAGTAGTATTTCATTGTGTAAATGTACCACAATTTCTGAATCCACTCCTCAGCTGAGGAACATCTGGGTTGTTTCCAGATTCTGGATATTATAAATAAAGCTGCTACAAGCATAATTAAGCAAATGTCCTTGTTGTGTACTTGAGTATATTTTAGATATATGCCTAGGAGTGGTATAGCTGGATTGTGAGGAAGCACTATTCCTTTTTTGTTAATATTAGTTACAGTTTATTAACTTTGTATCCAAGCTGTATCCCACTCCCTCATTCCCTCCCAATCCCACCCTCCCTTTCTCATCTCCTCCCTGCCCCTTTCCAAGTCCATTAATAGGGGAGGACCTTCTCCCCTTTCATCCGACCCTGGTTTATCAGATATCTTCAGGACTGGCTATACTATTACTAATTGTCTGAAAAAGCATCAGATTGATTTCCAAAGTGGTTGTACAAGATTACATTCCCACCAGCAATGGAGGAGGGTTCCCCTTTCTCCGCATCCTCTCGAGCATATGTTGTCACTTGAGGTTTTGTTTTATTCTGTTTTTTAATTAATGCATTTATTTTTTAATTACAGTTCATTAACTTTGCATCCCAACTGTAGCTCCCTCACTCTTCCCTTCCCAAACCCACTCTCTTCTCCACCCATGCTCCTCCTCCAATCCACTTCCATCTGATCTAGTCTATCAGGTCTCAACAGGACAGGCAGCATTGTTTTCCCTTATGGCATGATAAGGTGGCAGCCCCCTCAGAGAGGTGATCAAAGAGCAGGCCACTGAGTTCATGTCAGAGACATTTGCTGTTATCCAAGTAGGGAACCCACTTGGAGACTGAGCTACCATGGGCTACATCTGTGCAGGGGTTCTAGGTTATACACATGAATGGTCCTTGGTTGGAATATCAGTCTCAAAAAAGACACCTGAGTCCAGATTTTGTGCTTCTGTTGCTCTCCTTGTGGAGTTCCTGTCTCTTCCTATCTCCCCCTTCTCTCATAAGATTCCCTGCATTCTGCTCAAAGTTTGTCTATGAGCCTCAGGATCTGCTTTGATACCCTGATCAGCAGAGTCTTTCAGAGGCCCTCTGTGGTTGGCTCCTGTCCTGTTCCCTGTTTTCTCCCTCTTCTGATGTCCCATTTCTGGGCATATATCCAAACGATGATCAAGTATACAACAAGGACATTTGCTCAACCATGTACATAGAAGCTTTATATGTAATAGCTGGAAGCTGGAAACAATCCAGATGTCCCTCAACTGAGGAATGGATATAGAAATTGTGGTACATTTACACAATGTAATACTACTCAGCAAAACCAAGGAAATCATGAAATTTGCTGTCAAATTGTGGGAACTATAGAAGATCATCCTGAGTGTGATGCAAAAGAAGCAAAAGACACACATGATATATACTTACTTATAAGTGGATATTAGACATGTGATACAGGATAATCATAACAAGGAAGCTAATCAAGAAGGAGGACCCTGGGTAAATTGATCAATCCTCATTCAAAAAGTCACTTGAGTTTTTGATCTTAGCCATTCTGATGGGTGTGAGGTGAAATCTCAGGGTCGTATGGATTTGCATTTCCCTGATGACTAAGGACATTGAGCATTTCTTTAAGTGTTTCACTGCCATTTGATATTGCTCTATAGAGAATTCTCTGTTTAGCTCTGT
Source organism: Psammomys obesus (assembly GCF_907164565.1). Taxonomy (NCBI): domain Eukaryota; kingdom Metazoa; phylum Chordata; class Mammalia; order Rodentia; family Muridae; genus Psammomys; species Psammomys obesus. The sequence goes on along the minus strand of NW_026596110.1, from coordinate 881,853 downwards.
ACCCCGTTTTTAATTGGATTACTTGCTTTGTTGAGTTTTAACTTCTTGAGTTCTTTATATATTCTGAATATAAGTTCTCTGTCAAATATAGGGTAGGTGAAGATCCTTGCCTAGTCTGTAGGCTGTCATCTTGATCTGATGACAGTGTTCTTTGCTTTATAGAAGCTTTTCAGTATCATGAGGTCCCATTTATTGATTGTTGATCTTAGAGCCTGTGCTGTTGGTGTTCTGTTCAGGAAGTTGTCTCCTGTGTCAACGAGGTCAATGCTCCTCTCCACTATTTTTCTAACAGATTTAATGTGTCTGGTTTTGTGTTGTAGTCTCTGATACACTTGGACTTTAGTTTTCTGCAAGGTGATAAATATGGATCTATTTGCACTTTTCTACATGTAGACATCCAGCGCCATTTGTTGAAGATGCTGTTTTCCATTGTATGGTTTTGGCTTCTTTGTAAAAAATCAAGTATCCATAGATATGTGGGTTTATTTCTGGATCTTTGATTCAATTCCATTGATCCATCAGTTGTTTCTATGGCAGTACCATGCCACTTTTATTACTGTTGCTCTATAGTGCACCTTGAGATCAAGGATGGAGATACCTCCAGAGGATCTTTTATTATAAAGGGTTGTTTTAACAATTCTGGGGTTTTTGTTTTTCCATATGAAATTGAGAATTGTTCTTTCAAAGTCTGTAAAGAATTGTGTTGGTATTTTGATTGGAATTGAATTGAAGTTTTAGATCTCTTTTACTAAGGTGGCCATTTTTATCATGTTAATTCTACTGATCCATGAACATGGGAGACCTTTCCATCTTCTGATATTTCCCTCAATTTCTTTCTTCAGAGACTTGAACTTTTTTCATACAGGTCTTCTACTTGCTTGGTTAGAGTCACACAAAGGTACTTTTATGCTATTTGTGACTATTGTGAGGTTTGTTGTTCCAATACTTTCTTTCTCAGCCCATTTGTCTTTTGTATACAGGAGGGCTTCTTTTTTGTTTTTTGTTTTGTTTTGTTTTGTTTTGTTTTGTTTTTCTTATTTAATTTTGTATCCAGCCACTTTGCTGAAGGTGTTTGTGAGCTGTAAAAGTTCTCTGATAGAATTTTTGGGATCACACGTGTAAACTATCATATCATCTGTGAATAGTAGTGCTTTGACTTCTTACTTTCCCATTTGTATCTCTTTGACCTCCTTTGGTTGTCTTATTGCTCTAGCTAGGACAACAAGTACTATGTTGAAGAGATACAGAGAGAGTAGGCAGTACTCTCTGCCTGATTTCCGTCCCTGATTTCAGTAGGATTGATTTAAGTTTCTCTCCATTGAGTTTGATGTTGGCTGTACACTTGCTGTAAATTGCCTTTACTATGTTTAGGCATGTGCCTTGTATCCTTGATCTCTCCAAAACTTAAAACATGAACAGGTATTGGATTTTGTCAAATGCTTTTTTGGCATCTAAGGAGATGATCGTGTGGGTTTTTTTTTTCTTTCAGTTTGCTTATACAATGGATTACATTGATGAATTTTCATATAATGAACCACCCCTGCATGCCTAAAATAAAGCTTACTTGGTCGTGGTGATGATATCTTTGATGTGTTCTCAGATTCAGTTTGCAAGTATTTTATTGAGTATTTTTACATCAATGTTCATATGCAAGATTGGTCAGAAGTACTCTTTCTTTGATGGACCTTTGTGCAGTTTAGGTATCAAGGTGACTGTGGCCTCATAAAATGAATTTGGAAACGTTCCATCACTTCTATTTTGTGGAATAGTTTAAAGAGTGTTGTTATTAAGAGACCTTCTTTGAAGGTCTGGTAGAATACTGTGCTGAAACCATCTGGCCCTGGGCTTGCTTTTTTTTTTTTTTTTTTTTTTGGATGTGAAACTTTTGATGACTGCTTCTATTTCCTTCAGAGATATAGGACTATTTGATTTATTTACCTGATCTTGAGTCAGTTCTGGTAAATGGACTTTATGAAGAAAATTGTCCATTTCATTCAAATTTTCACATTTATTGACATATAGGCTTTTGAAGTAATACCTAATGATTCTTTGGATTTTCTCAGTGTCTGTCATCATGTCCTCCTTTTCATTTCTGATTTTGTTGATTTGGATAATGTCACTTTGCCTTTTAGTTAGTTTGGCTAAGGGTTTGTCTATCTTTTTTATTTTCTCAAAGAACCAACTCTTGGTTTTGTTGATTCTTAGAATTGTTCTTTTTGTTTCTACTTTGTTGATTTCAGCCCTGAGTTTTATTAGTTCCAGCCATCTACTCAGTTGGACACTGAACTGCCATGGGCTACATCTGTGCAGGAGTTCTAGGTTATCTCCACGAATAGTCCTTGGTTGGAGTATGAGTCTCTGGGAAGTTCCCTGTGTTCAAATTATCTTGTTCTGTTTCTCTCCTTGTGGAGTTTTTGTGAAGGTGTCTTTACCCTTTGTTTTCTTGGGTGTAGATTATCTCATTAAGTTGCAGTTTTTCTTCTAGTATCTTCTGTAAGGCTGGGTTGCTGCATATATATTGTTTAAATCTAGTTATGTCATGGAATATTTTGTTTTCTCCATCTATGTTGATTGAAAGTTTTGCTGGTATAGTAGTCTGGGTTGGCATATGTGGTCTTTTAGTGTCTGCATGATATCTGTCCAGGTCCTTTTGGCTTTTATAGTCTCTGTTGAGAACTCTGGTGTGGTTCTGATAGCTATGCCTTTATATGTTACTTGGCCTTTTTCACTTACTGCTTTTAATATTTTTTCTTTATTCTGTAGATTTAGGGTTTTGATTATTATGTAGCAGGAGGAATTTCTTTTCTGTTCTAGTCTATTTGGTGTTCCATAGGCCTCTTGTATGTTTAGGGGATCGCTTTCCTAAGGTTGGGGAAATTTTCTTCTATGATTTTCTTAAAAATATTTTCTGGGCTTTAGAGCCTGAAATTTTCTTTTTCATCTATTTTTATTAGTCTTAGGTTTCATCTTTTCATGGTGTCTTTGATTTCTTGAATGTTTTGTTCTGGAACTTTTCTAATTTTATTTTTCTTTGCAAAATTTATCAATTTCTGCAATTGTATCTTCAGCCCTGAGATTCTCTCCTCCATCTCTTGTATTCTGTTGGTGATGCATACATTTGTGGTTCCTGATCTCTTCTCTAAGTTCTCCAATTCCAGTCTTTTCCCCATTTGTGTTTTCTTTATTGATTCTAATTCTGTTTTCACATCTTGCACCATTTCTTTCATGTGTTTGAATGTGAATTCCTCTCTGTCCATGATGGCCTCTATTTTTTTGTTAGTTTCATATTTATGTGCTTTGAACAACTACATAATTATAGACTTAAGATTATTTTCCTGTTTTTCAGCTGCAATAGAATATCTGTTGGGTTTTTGTTTTGTTTTGTTTTGTTTTGTTTTTGGAGATTCTGGTGAAGACATGATGTACTGGTTTTGTTGCCTGTATTCTTATGTTGGCCTCTAACCATCTGGTTGTCTTCAGCCTTGTCTGATTGCTCCTTGAGCCTGTGCAGACTGGCTCCACTTTTCTGCATTCCCTGTCTCTGCTGGATCACTGTTTGTGACCTAGGTATGCCAGGTAACTGGGGTGCTGGCAGAAAGAAATGTGAGCCAAGAGCTGCTCCAGTGCCCTACAGTGCCCTACAGGTCTCCTTGGGGAGGTGGACAATAGAACTTGGGTCCCTTGCCTAGCTCAGCTCTGCTGGTTTCTCTCGTCTGTGCTGGACTCACTGTTTTTGCCTAGGAAAGCCAGGATGCTGGGGTGCAGGCAGAAAGATATTTGTGGCTAGAGCTGTTCCAGTGCCCCACTGACTTCCTTGGGATGGCTGACAATGTGACTTGAGTCCTGAACCTAGCTCAGTTCTGTGCTGTGTTGGCTGATTCTGAATTGGGTGAACCAGGCAGCTGGGGAGCAGACAGAATGGAGCCTCCCCACAGTACCAGAAGGTATCCCCTCCACAAGATGGTGAGAGTGAGCACTGCTAGCTGCTGGGACCAGGAAGGGGTCCACAGGACTGTGAGAGTGGACACCCGGGTTTGGAGCCTCAGCCTCACTACAGGCAGGTATTCATTCCACAGGCAGTGAGAGTGAGTGCCCAAGGTCTGAGCTGCCAGCTGCTTGTACCAATTTTCTTATTGTCTCTTTTCTTTATTTCTTTAAGGGATTTATTCATTTCCTCTTTAAGGACCTCCATCATCTTTATAAAGTTGGTTTTAAAGTCTTTTTCTTATTTTTCAGCTGTGCTGGAATATTCTGGGATTGCTGTAGTGAAATGACCGGGCTCTGGTGTTATCTTTTGCCCTGATTGTTGTTAATTCTGTTCTTACACTGACATTTAGGCATCTGGTTTTGGGGTGATTATTGGTCTACATGCAGATTTCTGGACTTATCTTTGTTGGATGGGTATTTTCTTCCTTGGTTTCTGTTTCTTCTCTGATCTTCTGGATGTAGTGGCCTGCGGCTGAGTAGAGTCGGGGGATGGACTTCTCATGGCCAGGATGGCCTTTGGTCCAACAGGAGATTTCTCCCTAAGTGGGGAGCTATAGTTCTGTTGATGTGCATGGTCTCTTATCTGGCCAAAGATCCTCTAGGATTGAAGATGCTGGCATGGCTTCTGGTGGGTAGGGGGCTTCTGCCTGGTTTCAGGGAGCTGTCCTTGTCCCTGGAGCTCAGGATGCTAACCTGACCTCTGGTGGAGTAGAGGCTTTCACCAAATGTGTGAAAGAATCAGTATCTTTTTTTTGTGGAGTAGAGATCAAAACTCCATGCTCCTCTGTTAACACAGCACAACATGTGAGGTAGGTAATCACACTAAAGGAAAATTATGTCTCTGACTTTTTTTAATTCCTGTCCAGTCTATGGTAGCTAATGGTCCTGCATCATTACTTTGAATAAATAGGCCATTAATGAAATTGTCACAATTGCTAATGCTTGAATACTGTCATTTCAATCTTTAGGTAAACATATTCTTTAGGCTAGTCAAGATTTCTGAGAGAAACTCATTTTTCTGGATTCTAAACTATAACTAAACCTATTCCATATACTAGGCCAATAAAAACAAAGTTACAATTAGCAAAAGAAGTTTTAATACTGAAATTTAATAAAGGAGTTTTCAAAAGTATAGCCCTCAGGTCTTATCCTTAACTGCATTGTACCTACCTATTTAACCCCAACCCAACTGTATTTCTAAAACTAGCCACTGCTAATGATGTTTGAAGGAACCAAGTGGAACTAAGCGGAAGATCTTAACTCCCTGTCTTGGCAAAGATTTCAACAGAAACAATTATCAGTCCTTTGGGTACTTGAGATCAAAACATTACAAGATCTTATATCTGTCTGAAAGCCTATATAAACAATACCTTACAATCAAGGGAGAAGAAATTCCAGAGAGTTTGTGAGCCAGTTATTAGAGATGTAGCACCAGTATTGGTTTAAGAGACACTACTTGACTTTGGTGAGTTTTTACAGAGGTAAGAAAAGGAAAACGAGTTAGAAATGAAAGAAATTCTCTCTGTACAATGTTCACAGGATACTAGGAAGCAAAACAAGTGCCTAAAAAGATAGAAAAAAAAAACAGGTCAAATCAGACTATTCTATCCACTTACACATTTTACAGTTTAATGCACAAATGCTTTCTGCTTTGAGATATTTGGCTTTATTTTGAGAGCTTTTAAAGTGAAGTATAATATTTCCATATATATGTAAATACATACGGCTATAAATATATCTCAGTGACAAAGTGCATAGGAATTAAGCCCTCAAACTGTCAAACTCTCCTGGATAAAATGGCTCATTTTGGAGTAAACTGTGAAAATGGGAATAAAAAAACTAAGAAGAAAAGAAAGTATCCATGCTAAAGAATTGTCTAGAGAGACGTCAGCTCACAAAGTTTACTGAAAGCTGTTCTACATGTATCCAAAGGGGAAGACACAGTAACTGCACTAAATCTACAAAGAGAGACATCTCTACACTCAACTACATCCAGGTTGGTAAAAACTTCATTGCTTCTTTTAAACATCATGTAAACATTTAAACAGATTCACTTGATTTGGACAATTTATTCTCACTGAAGTAGACATAATAGTCTCACAGTGGACTCAAATTGTAATGCTTTGTTAAGAAAATGAGTGAGTGAAACACAATAACATTAAATAATCTGTGGGAAATCCCAGATCAGGTGATACCAAAAGTGACTGAAGTCACATTTAAAATGCGTGGCCAGTAGTCTCACTAAATACACTGATTCTGAAGTCTTGTTTGTAACAGCTTAAAGGCTTTACACCTGTTCCAGTTTGAATGCTGCTAATTTTTTTCCTTTTTAATATAATTTTTTATTTATTGCAGTTTATTCACTTTGTATCCCAGCTGTATCCCTACCCTCATCCCCTCACAATCTCACCCTCCCTCCCTCATCTTCTCCCATGCCCCTTCCCCAGTCTACTGCTAGGAGAGAACTTCCTCGCCGTCCATCTGACCCTAGCCTATCAGGTCTCATCTAAACTGTCTTTCATAGTCTTCCTCTGTGGCCTGGTAAGGCTGCTCCCCAATCAGGAGTAGGTGATCAAAGAGTCAGCCACTGAGTTCATGTTAGAGACATCCCTGTTCCCCTTTACTGGGGAACCCATTTGGAAACAGCTGCCACAGGATACCTCTGTGCAGGGTTTTAGGTTATCTCCATGCATGGTCCTTGATTGATGTATCAGTCTCAGGAAAGACCCCTGTGCCCAGATTTTTTTTGGTTCTGTTGTTCTCCCTGTGGAGCTCCAGACCATTACCAGTCTTTCTATCTCCCCTTTCTTTCATAAGATTCCCTGCACTCTGCCCAAAATTTGGCTATGAGTCTCAGCATCTGCTTTAATACACTGCTGGATAGAGTCTTTCAGAGGCCCTCTGTGGTAAGCTCCTGTCTTGTTCCTTGTTTTCACCTTCTTCTGATGTCTATCCCGTTTATCTTTCTGAATGAAGATTGATCATTGTACTCAGGGTCCTCCTTCTTGATTAGCTTCTTTAGGTGTACAGATTTTAGTATGTTTATCCTATATTATATGTCTAATATCCACTTATAAGTGAGTATATCCCATGTGCTGCCATTTTGAAGTTAGAACTTTAAATTATACATAAATTGAGAATGATTAACTATGTAGTCCCCACCTACAGGACCCATGAGCAGAAAGAAAAAACAATCAGGGAATAAGCCGCCCTAAAAACCAAATATATTTTTTTTCACTTGTAACTGAAAGGTCTTGATGCTAACCTCTTTGTACATAATTTTGGTGTTATGGAAAGAAATTATGTGGCTTGTTTTTTGTTGTTGTTGTTTGTTTGTTTGTTTTTGGCATGTGATGTAGAAAGAAGGAGAAAGGGGAAAGAGAAAGAATAAAATCTCTCTTCTTTTGTAAGAACACTGTCATACTAGTGAAAGTCACATATAAAGGAATTGAAAGAAAACATATTTATAGCATCAATATTTCTACTAGTTGTCAGTGAAAACTATAAACTTATTTATTTTGATTGAATGTATACAAAAAAAACCAGAAACTATATTTTCATAGGTTCCCTCTCCACATGTAACTCCATTTATAAAAAGTGAGTGCCCAACAGACTTTTACCTAACCCCTGAACATAATTCTAAATAAAGAAATAATTCAACATCTGGGAAAATCTTGGGAAATATAAAGTCCCTTTTGGTCTTAAAGGGACTTTACAGACTTTATATATATGCATCCAGCCAACATAAAGGGCCATGAGAAGTCAGGCATAAAAGTTGCTGTTTTAGAAATAATTATACTCAATGACTTTTTTTTTTAATTCTCTCTTGTCCTTCATGAAGGAAATAACTCTTCCTTATACTTTTGTCTCTGTCTCCCTGTCATTGTGCATCATATGATACAGAGTAATCATACATACTGAACACAGGAACTTTACACTAGTTCTTTAGTGTTCATTGACTTTCATGAAAACTGAGTTCATAGACATTTAATATTCACAGTCATGCACAAATGTAATTTCAAATAAATTAAGATTCATATTTGTCCCACAAGATCAAAGCACAAAAATAAAAGAAAGCCCTCTTTCAGATTATTCCTAGAACTAAGAAAAGTTAACAGTTAACCTTGTTCCAACAACCAAAATAAGACTTTTATTTGTTGAAGTATTATAATAATGTATCAGTAATAAGCTAACCTACTTCTCTCATCTACAAAATTATCTGCAAAGTGATCTTAACTACAAAAGTAAAAATGTAGCTGTTTATATTTCAGCCCTTGAGACATTGAGATTTTAGGTTAGAATTTAAAATATCACTTCAACATTTTTTCAGGTAATCATATGAACACATGCTGAACTGAATTAAGGGAAAGTATGAACAATGTCACAGAATTCATCCTTCTGGGATTGACCCAAGACTCAGATCTGCAGAAACTCTTATTTATTGTGTGCTTAATAATCTATTTGATCACACTGGCTGGTAACATGCTCATCTCAGTAACCATCTTCATCAGCCCAGCCCTGGCTACTCCCATGTACTTTTTTCTGTCCTATTTGTCCATCATAGGTGGTTTCTACTCTTCTTCCATAGCACCCAAAATGATCTATGACTTAATCTCTGAGACAAGCATAATATCTTTCAATGGCTGCATGACTCAGCTTTTTGCTGAGCATTTTTTTGCTACAGCTGAAATCATCTTGCTGATTTCTATGTTTTATGATCGCTATGTAGCCATCTGCAAGCCCTTGCATTATATGACCATCATGAGCCAACCTGTGTGTGTATTTCTTGTGGGGGCTGCTATAATCCTGGGATTCATCCATGGAGGGATACAGATTTTATTTATGGCCCAGTTGCCATTCTGTGGCCCAAATATCATCGACCACTTTCTGTGTGATTTAATACCTCTCCTTGGGTTGGCCCGCACTGACACTTACACGCTGGGGCCACTGATTGCTGCCAACAGCGGGGCACTGTGTTTACTAATTTTCTCTATGCTGGTTGCTTCTTATGTTATCATCCTTCACTCCCTAAGGAATCACAGCTCAGAAGGACATCACAAAGCACTGTCTATCTGTGCCTCTCATGTTACTGTTGTTGTCTTATTCTTTGTACCTTGTTCATATCTGTACCTAAGACCCATGACCTCCTTTCCCACTGACAAAGCTGTAACTGTATTTTGCACCCTAGTGACACCTATGTTGAACCCTTTAATCTATACCCTTAGAAATGAGGAGGTCAAAAAGGTTATGAAGAAGCCCTGGGGCCAAATAAGAAAAGTTGGTGATACATAAACCTGGGGCATTGGATTTTTTTTTTTTAGAAACAATGTCTAGTGTTGTTTTATGGACATTCTTAAATGCTTAAAATGGTCATAGAGAATTATATCCTATCTGTAGTATACATTTTAATTGATTAATAATTGTATCATTGAATGGAGTACAGTGTGACAATGCATGTAGATATGATAAAATCATGGTGATAAATATTTCCATCCTATTAAATAATCATTGTTTCTTTAAACATTGAATCTTTAAACCCTTTTCTAGTTCCTTACAAGATATATAATAAATTGCTGTCAAGCATGTTCATCCCAGTGCTTAGTATGCGTTCCTCCAATGCACCTTTATATTGGTTCCTGTTCTCCAACCTCATGCTATTCCTCTCCTTCCTGTCTTCCTAGTCTCTATGACCACTATTGTACTCTGAACTTCAATAAGATAAAATTTTTTGGCTTTTATATTTGAGTGAGAGTGTGTAGCATTTGGCTTTCTGTGCCTAGCTATTTCCCTTATGTCATATCTTCCAGTTCCACCTAGGTCGCTACAAATCATTAAATATAATTCATTTTATAGCTCAATTTTATTCTGTCAGTATACATGTCACTTTTCTTCTTTCATTATTTTGAGAATTTCTTACTTGAATGTTATATATTTTATCATTCTCACCTCTCTATATCCAACATCTAGTTACTTATATCTCTTTTTCTATAATTATTATTAGTGTGTATGTGTGCTGAGTTCATTTAGTGTTGCTCATAACTACATGTTTGAGATGACTACTAGGTATTAGATAATCTTTTAGGAAAGTCATCCTTGAAAAAGACTAATTTCCACTCTCTCAGCAGCCATTGGTTTCACATAGTTCTTGTAGGGATGGGGCCTTGTCAAATTTCCCCTACCTACATTGTCATGTCAACTGGTGTGCTAATTAAGCTAAATCAATGTAGCTTCTAACATTGTTCCAAATAAGTCTCCTTATAACCATAGATAAGTACAGCTTTCACTTCTCATCAAAGAAATTTCTTTTTGCAGCATATGGAGAGATCCACAACTAGTCAAAATGCAGAGAATTTGTGGCCATGAGAGGAGCTACCCAAATAGTACACCTTTTTTTTTGTTTTTGTTTTGTTTTGTTTGTTTGTTTTATATTTCCAGCTTTAATTATATGTTTAGGTGATTTACATGTTAAATACTATACCTATCCATTTTTTTAAAGTTTTCACTGAGATATGTAATATGCAGAAATTTTAATGCACTGTAAAACTGTGACGTTTCCATCTTCAGTGTTTATGTGAACACATTACTCAAGTACCATGAAGCTGTTTTTCTGTCTTCTCTAATTTTGAATCAAGTGCTCTAAATTATTTTTCTCAGATAACTCTTCTTTTTTTAATTTTTTATTAATTACACTTTATTCATTTTGTATCCCCCATAAGCCCCTCCCTCCTCCCCTCCCGATCCCACCCTCCCTTCCCTTTCTGCATGCATGCCACTCCCCAAGTCCACTGATAGGGGAGGTTCTCCTCTCCTTTCTGATCTTAGTCTATCAGTTCTCATCAAAAGTGGCTGCATTGTCCTCTACTGTGTGGCCTGGTAAGGCTGCTCCCCCCTCAGGGGGAGGTGATCAACGAGCAGGCCAATCAGATTATGTCAGAGGCAGTCCCTCTTCCCATTACTATGTAACCCACTTGGACACTGAACTGCCATGGGCTACATCTGTGCAGGGGTTCTAGGTTATCTCCACGAATAGTCCTTGGTTGGAGTATGAGTCTCTGGGAAGTTCCCTGTGTTCAAATTATCTTGTTCTGTTGCTCTCCTTGTGGTGTTCCTGTCCCCTCCAGCTCTTACTATGCAATCCCTATACCAAAAGTTGAAGAATGTTGCAGAAGAAGGGACAGGAACATTTTAAGGTCCAGATGACTAGGATGTCTACTGTGAGATAATGACTACTAAACATGGCAAGGATACCACACCCATGAAATCTCAACAGTATTATTTCTGAAGCATACCACATTTTCTTAATCTATTCTTTCTTCCACTGGCAGAAATATCAATTCTCATTAGGAATACATATAAGAAGGCTGAATTGGCATTAAGACTCAGAAAGAGCTCACAGTGTTTTTTAGAACCCCTGCACTACTAAATTTCTTTAAAGTAAGAAGAAAAATGGATACAATCTAAATCCCACTTTAACAATCTCATCACTCTACCAATACATTTATAAAACATAAATTTTAATATTATTGTTAGGAAAATACATATGAAGAGAAAAGAACCAAGAAATCACAGAGTTATATTGTTGTAGGTGTGTTTCCCAATTCTTCAGTAAAAGGAAGTAAAATTATATATACTTAAAGAGCAAGAAATTAATCATTTATATTGAAGTTATACATTAGATGAAAAATTGTGAAAGACAATGATGGCTGCTGGGGCTGACATTCCCAACAGAATATTCATAACACACAGTGCCATGCACTAGCCATGACTGCAGAAAGAAAAGACTTAATTCCTAGCCTCAGCTTGCATCTAATTATATTGCAAATGACAGCAATTCACACGTAAGGACATCATCACATCGGATTATGATCTTAGTAAGGATGTTCCATATGATCAGAGGTCAGGTTCCTGGCAAACAAGAACAGAGAACAAGAGACATTGGAACACTCAGACCTAAATGGAATGTCTTCATCAAAACCCTCTTCTCAGGGCTCAGGCAGAAGAGGAGGCAAAAGGGATTGTAAGAGCCAGAGAAGACAGACCATACCAAGGAAACAGTGTCTTCCAGACACAACAAGACTGATATACATATGAACTCACAGAAAGTGTGTCAACACACACAGGCCTATATAGGTTCAGTCCAGATGGCATTCCAGCATTGAGAGGGAAAGTAGACATGAGCTCCCATCCATAAACAAAGCTATCTCCACTTGACAATGCCTGCAATGGAAAACTCAGTTTTCTCCAATGGAGTTTTACTGGGTGTATAAACCACACTTAAGGGTAGGTATGTTTCATGCTCAGCACTAGACGCCCAAGACAAAACAAACTCAGTGGTGTTTTGGTAGATTTTGTTGTTGTTGCTTTAACTCTTTTTATTTAAAACTGTTTTCTCATGTACTTATTTTATTCACTTTACATCCTTGTAGCCTTTTCTCTTCTCCCCTCCCAGCCCCACCCTCTCTCTCTTCCCTTTCTCCCTCCCCGCCTCCTTTTCCAAAGAAAAGAGGAGCTCCCTTTCCCATCTACCCCAGCTCATCAAGTTGCATCAGGACTGAAAGTATCCTCTTCCCCTGTGGCCTGTGAAGGCAGTCCCAACAGGGGAAAGTGATCAAAAAGCTAGCAAGTATATCTGTGTCAGATGCAGTAACTACTTCCCTTACTAGAGGACCCACTTGAAGCCTAAGTTGCCTATTTGCTACATTTGCTACATGGGCCCAGAGGGGTTTGCTGAGACTGAAGCATCAACCAAAGATCATAGATGAACTGGACCTAGGCCCCCTAAAAAGATGTAGCAGTTTTTGTAGGTTTTATTGACTCATATTGCTTTGGAATTTTTTTCATCTTACTGATCTTTTACTAGCATATTACTATTTCTAATTTTGTGATGTGTGTGTTTCTTATGCTTTTCTGCTGTTTTATTTTTAATTCCTAGCTTGTTTTCTTTTTTATTTGCCAAATTTTTTTTATTATTTTATTTTTCTTTTTAGTTACATTTTGTTAACTCTGTGTCCCAGCTGTATCCCACTCCCTCATTCCCTCCCCAACCCCACATTCCCTCCCTGGTCTCCTCCCTGCCCCTTTCCAAGTCCCCTGATAGGGGAGGACCTCCTCCCCTTTCATCTGACCCTGTTTTATCAGGTATCTTCAGGGCTGGCTGCAAAGTCCTCCTCTGTGGCCTAACAGACTGCTCCTCCCCTGGGGGGGGTGTCAAACAGCCTGCCCTTGAGATCCTGTTAGAAATAAAAAAGTAAGTGTTCCCCTTACTTTGGAAAACTACTTGGTTACTGAGCTACCACGGGCCACATCCGAGCAGAAGTTCTAGGTTATATCCATAGATGGTCCTTGGTTGAGTGTCAGTCTCAGAAAAGACCCTGTGCCCAGATATATTTGGTCCTTGTAGAGCTCCTATCCTTTCCATATCATACTAACTTCCCTTCTTTCATATGATTCCCTGCACTCTGCCGAGGGTTTGGTTATGAGTCTTAGTGTCTGTTTTGAAACACTGCTAGGTAGAGTCTTTCAGATGCCTTTTGTGGTAGACTCCTGTCATAAGTTCAATGCACATCCCATTTGTCTTTCTAAATGAGGATTAATCACCTTCGCCTGTGTCCACTTTCTTGATTATCTTCTTTAGGTGTGTAGATTTCATTATGTTTATCATGTCTTGTAGGTCTATATAAGCGAGTATATACCAAGTTTGTCTTTCTCCTTCTGGGATACTTCACTCAGAATGATCTTTTCTAGATCCCACCACTTGCCTGCAAATTTCATGATTTCCTCCTTTTTGATTGCTGAGTAGTATTCCATTGTGTAAAAATACCACAATTTCTGTATCCATTCCTCCGTTGATGGACATCTGGGTTGTTTCCAAGTTCTGGCTATTAAAAATAAAGCTGCTACAAACATGGTTGAACAAATGTCCTTGTTGTGTACTTGAGCAAATTTTGGGTATATACCTAGGAGTGGTATAGCTGGGTCTTGAGGTAGCACTAAAAAAATCAGAAGCCCTCTTGTATACCAAAGACAAAAAGGCTGAGAAAGAAATTAGGGAAACAACACCCTTCACAATAGCCACTAATAACATAAAGTACCTTGGTGTGACTCTAACCAAGCAAGTGAAAGACCTGTTTGAGAAAAACTTCAAGTCTTTGAAGAAAGAAATTGAAGAAGATCTCAGAAGATGGAAAGATCTCCCGTGCTCATGGATTGGTAGGATTAACATTGTGAAAATGGCCATCCTGCCAAAAGCAATCTACAGATTCAATGCAATTCCCATCAAAATACCAACTCAATTCTTTACAGACCTTGAAAAAAAGATTCTCAACTTCATATGGAGAAACAAAACACCCAGAATCTCCAAAACGATCCTGTACAACAACAGATCATCTGGAGGTATCTCCATTCCCGATCTCAAGCTGTACTACAGGGCAACAGTAATAAAAGCTGCATGGTATTGGCATAGAAACAGAAAGGAGGATCAATGGAATCGCATAGAAGACCCAGAAATAAACCCACACACCTATGAATACTCAATATTTGACAAAGAAGCCAAATCCATTCAATGGAAAAAAGACAGCATCTTCAACAAATGGTGCTGGACCAACTGGATGTCTACATGCAGAAAAATGAAAATAGATCCATATTTATCACCCTGCACAAAACTAAAGTCCAAGTGGATCAAGGACCTCAACATAAAACCAGATACTCTAAATCAGCTGGAAAAAAAAGTGGGAAACACCCTAGAACTCATTGGCACAGGAGACAACTTCCTGAACAGAACACCAACAGCACAGGCTCTAAGAGCAACAATCAATAAATGGGACCTCATGAAACTGAAAAGCTTCTGTAAAGCAAAAGACACTGTCATCAAAACAAATAGACAGCCTACAGATTGGGAAAGAATCTTCACCAACCCTTTATCTGACAGAGGGCTAATATCAAGTATATATAAAGAACTAAAGAAGCAGAAAAGCAACAAACCAAGTAATCCACTTAAAAAATGGGGAACAGAGCTAAACAGAGAATTCTCGAAAGAGGACCATCGAATGGCAGAGAAACACTTAAAGAAATGCTCAACCTCATTAGCCATTAGGGAAATGCAAATCAAAACGACCCTGAGATTTCACCTTATACCCATCAGAATGGCCAAGATGAAAAACTCAAGTGATAGCACATGCTGGAGAGGTTGTGGAGAAAAGGGAACCCTCCTCCATTGCTGGTGGGAATGTAAACTGGTTCAACCACTCTGGAAGTCAATTTGCCAAATTTTTTAAGAGAGAAAAAGAAGCCATGAAGTTGGATGGGTGAAGAGGTGGAGAGGATCTGGGAGGTGGGGGAGGGGAACCATGATCAGAATATATTATATGAAAAAGTATATATTTTCAATAAAAATAAAATAAAAAGATGCTGTTGTGAAGATATTTCCTGCAAATTAAAACATTCCTTCCTAAAGGAATGCTCCTTAAGATTTGGAAAGTAAAACTTATAAGGCTTAGAATGTAAACAAAATCAATGTTAGGAAATTCCTGAAACTTGCAAGGTTCACAAGACTTCTCCCAAAGTGATACAGACAGACTAAACTTTAGAGAGGAGGAGAGTCTCCAAGAGGCTGGGCTTCCTGCAAGCCACTCAGGAAGCTCCACACATTCAGTTTGTATGACACATTGCCAATGGTAAGGTGAACTTTTCAGCTCTCTTTGAGTCAATGGTATTCCTATATAGCCCAATAAACTCATAGGTGCACTAAGCTGAACCTAATGGAACTGTTCTATTGGTAGTGGCAGTGTCCTGTCTGAGTTGAATAGATCTTCACTCAAATCTTCCCAGAAAAAAAGTCACACGACACTAGACATTTTTTTATTTGGGGAACTAGAGTTTCCCGGACTGTATTTTGTGACTTTTAGTTTCTTTTCTTTTTTTTTATTTAACTTTTATTAATTACACTTTATTCATTTTGTATGCCCCCTCCCTCCCCCCTCTTGGCCCCCCTCCCCCCCTTTCTGCATGCATGCCCCTCCCCAAGTCCACTGATGGGGAGGTCCTCCTCTCCTTCTTTCTGATTTTAGTCTATCAGTTCTCATCAGAAGTGGCTGCATTGTCAGGGTTCTAGGTTATCTCCATGAATAGTCCTTGGTTGGAGTATGAGTCTCTGGGAAGGTCCCTGTGTTCAAATTTTCTTGTTTTGTTGCTCTCCTTGTGGAGTTCCTGTCCTCTTCAGCTCTTACTATTTCCCACTTCTTACATAAAATTCCATTCACTCTGCCTGACAGTTGGCCCTCAGGCTCAGCATCTGCTTTGACAGTCTATACTGCAGAGGCTTTCAGAGGCCCTCTGTGGCAGGTTCCAAGGTTGTTTCCTGTTTTCTTCTTCTGGCTTTCAGAGGCCCTCTGTAGCAGGTTCCTAGGTTGTTTCCTGTTTTCTTCTTCTTCTGATGTCCATCCTCTTTGCCTTTCAGGATAGGGATTGAACATTTTAGTTAGGGTCCTCTCTTTTGCTTAGTTAGTTTAGATGTACAGATTTTAGTGGGTTTATTCTATGTTGTATGTTTATATGAGTGAGTATATACCATGTGTGTCTTTTTGCATCTGGGACAACTCACTCAGGATGATCCTTTACAGGTCCCACCATTTACCTGCAAATTTCATGATTTTCTTATTTTTTATTGCTGAGTAATACTCCATTGTATAGATGTACCACAATTTCTGCATCCATTCTTCAATTGAGGGGCATCTAGGCTGTTTCCAGCTTCTGGCTATTACAAATAAAGCTGCTACAAACATGGTTGAGCAAATGTCCTTTTTGTGTACTTGAGCCTCTTTTGGATATATGCCTAGGAGTGGTATGGCTGGATCTTGAGGAAGCGCTATTCCTAGTTGTCTGAAAAAGCACCAGATTGCTTTCCAGAGTGGGTGTACAAGTTTACATTCCCACCAGCAGTGGAGGAGGGTTCCCCTTTCTCCACAACCTCTCCAGCATGTGTTGTCACTTGAGTTTTTCATCTTGGCCATTCTGATGGGTGTAAAGTGAAATCTCAGGGTTGTTTTGATTTGCATTTCCCTAATGGCTAATGAGGTTGAGCCTTTCTTTAAGTGTTTCTCTGCCATTCGATATTCCTCTACAGAGAGTTCTCTGAGTAGCTCTATACCCCATTTTCAAGTGGATTACTTGGTTTGCTGCATTTCAGCTTCTTTAGTTCTTTATATATACTGGATGAGTCCTTTGTCAGATAAAGGGTTGGTGATGATTCTTTCCCAATCTGTTGGCAGTCGCTTTGTTTTGATGACCGATGTCCTTTGCTTTACAGAAGCTTTTCAATTTCATGAGGTCCCATTTATTGATTGTTACTCTTAGAGCCTGTGCTGTTGGTGTTCTGTTCAGGAAGTTTTCTCCTGTACCAATGAGTTCTAGGGTATTCCCCACTTTTTTTCCTAGCCGATTTAATGTGTCTGGTTTTATGTTGAGGTCTTTGATCCACTTGGGCTTCAGTTTTGTGCAGGGTGATAAGTATGGATCTATTTTGATTTTTCTACATGTAGACATCCAATTGGACCAGCACCATATGTTGAACATGCTATCTTTTTTCCATTGTATGGTTTTGGCATCTTTGTCAAAAATCAGGTGTCCATAAGTGTGTGGGTTTATTTCTGAGTCTTCTGTTTGGTTCCATTGATCCACCATTCTCCTGTATACAAAAGACAAAAGGGCTGAGAAAGAAATTAGAGAAACAACACCCTTCACAATAGCCACAAATGACATAAAGTACCTTGGTGTAACCCTAACCAAACAAGTCAAAGACTTGTATGAAAAAATTTTCAAGTCTCTGAAGAAAGAATTAGAAGATATCAGAAGATGGAAACATCTCCCATGCTCATGGCTTGGCAGTATTAACATAGTAAAAATGGCCATCTTATTAAAAGCAATCTACAGATTTAATGCAATTCCCATCAAATTGCCAACACAATTCTTTACAGACCTGGAAAGAAAAATTCTCAACTTCGTATGGAATAACAAGAAACTGAGAATTGCTAAAACAATCCTCTACAATAAAAGATCTTCTGGAGATATCTCCATCCCTGATCTCAAGCTTTACTATAGAGCAACAGTTATAAAAACTGCATGGTACTGACTTTTGGTTTCTTTCTTCATCTTTTATTTTGTTTTGAAACAGGATGTGGCTGTGCAACTTCAGCTGGCCTCAAACTCAAGGTCTTCCTGCCTCCACTTCTGAATACTATGATTACAGGCACGTACCAGCATAACCAATGTCATAGCTTTATTTAATCTAACTTTTTACTCAACATTAAGCTTTCCAGTTTAGTCTCTTTTGATGGATACATATTTTATTTAATTTTATTTTATTCATTACAATGTACTCTACTGTACCCGCCATATTTTAATGAAACCATACATTGCTTGATTGTTTGCCTGCTTTATTATTAAACAATAATATCTATTGCTCACAAATATTGGTGAACCATACAGCTGAATATTGTTCAAGTTTCCATGGTCACATTTATGATGAGTTTTTCTAAACCTGTAGCTATATCAAATGATTTAATTTGGTTGTCTAAAAAACATCTCCTTTGTCTTTATTCTTTGACAGTTTTATACACTAGTTTGCACTCGCACCAATAGTCAGTTGCCATCCTTGCCAGAATTTGTTGTCAATTTTACAAAATTTCGTTAGTTCTTTGAGAACTTTATATACCATGTATTGATCATATCCATGCCACAGCTCCTCCCACACTTGCCCTTTATTTACTTATCCACCAAGTGTTGTGTCCCATAATTTTCTATCAATTCCAATTAATGTTGACTAACTATCCTTGGATGTGTGTCCTTTCATTGGAGCAAGGCTGACTTACCAGAGCCTCCATGCTTAAAAGAAAGTGACTCACTTTCTACCAGCAGCTAAAAATTGGCAATAGTTGTTCAGCAAGGGATGGTATTTCATGTATAACTCTCCTCTTCTTGCTGAGATTTGATCCACCTTAGTTTGCAGATATCTTTTGCATGTTTTCAAAACTGTTGTGAATTCATATGTGCTATGTCATCCTGTTTCCAGAACCATTTTCCTTTTTTCAATTACTCATTTTTTAATTAAAACATTTATAAAATATTTTTACAATGTACAATGTGTAAATTTAACTTGTTAGCTTGGCAAGGCTATGAGACACATTTTAACATAACAAAACAAAGAATATTAAGATAAAAATTTTACAAAATCACATCAAAGTTGAATAGGGAAAATCAACAGGAGGAAAAGAACCCAGGTGAAGGATAAAGGATCAGAGACCCACTTGTCACACATTCAAGAGTCCCATAAAAATACTAAACTAAAATATATGCAGAGGACCTGGTACAGACCCAAGTAGGCTCTGTGCTTGCTGATTCAGTCTCTGTAAGTTCATATGAGTTTTACTCTATTGATTTAGAAGACCTTGTTCTCTTATAGTCCTCCATCCTCTCTGGTTTCTACATTCTTTCTGCCTCTTCTTCTGCGGGGTCCTCTGAAGTCTAAGAGGAAATATTTGATGGAAACATCTCATTTAGAGCTGTGTGTTACAATTTCTCTCTCTCTCTCTCTCTCTCTCTCTCTCTCTCTCTCACTCTCACTCATCCCCATATCTCTCATTCAGTACTTTCTAGATATCTCCTGAGGACACTTCAGTATCTGGATTGGGTTTATATAATGCTGGAACCTTGTATCATTTTCCTTTCTGTCCTCTGGAGGAGCTGGATCCAGGATCTGATCTTTGCCCCAAGCTGCTAGCTAAGCTGAGCCTGTAGCAGGATTCCTCTTCTTCACCCTGCTAGCAGGTTCTCCATGTTTATAAGTTTTTTTGTTTCATTTTGCCTTGCTTTGTTATTATAAAACTTCTTTAATGGATTTCCAATGTTTTTCAGTTTTTTCTCTGTGAAAGTCTCTTCATTCTTATTATTTCCTAGTTTTTGACTCTCCTTTTTTGGGATACACTAAGCAGCTACCAGTCTGACAGCTTACCCAGATGTACCCTCCTCCATTGCTGGTGGGAGTGTAAACTGCTACAACCACTTTGGAAGCCAATCTGGCACTTTCTCAGACAATTAGGAATAGTGCTTCCTCAAGATCCAGCTATACCACTCCTAGGCATATACCCAAAATTTGCTCAAGTACACAACAAGGACATTTGCTCAACCATGTTTGTAGCAACATTATTTGTAATAGCAAGAACCTGGAAACAACCCAGATGTCCCTTAATGGAGGAATAGATACAGAAATTGTGGTATTTTTACACAATAAAATAAGCCATGTCAGAGACTGGTTAGGCTTTGGAAGTCACCTATGTCATCAGTTATAATGAGAATTGTTTTTTTTTCTTTCTTTCCTTTTTTTTGAAAATAGATTCTTCTTTCATTCAATACACCCCAGCCATAATTTGCCCTTCCTCCAGTCCTAGCTCCCTATCTTCTCTTTCCCCCAGATCCCCTCCATTTTATCTTCAGAAAAAATCAGACCTCTAAGAGAAGACAGTCAAACAGGACAAATAAAGATACAATAAAAGAAGGTGAAAGTCCTCATACAGAGACTGGACAAGGTAACCTTATAAGAGGAAAAGAGTTCTTATGGTATTTGTAAAGTCCTGTCACTATTCCATGAAAATTAACTAGGACTAATCCAACCTATCCAATCCAATCTTTATAACTGCCTGGTATGTGATACTGTCTGTAGAGACAAGCAGAAATGACACTTCATAGACCTCAGGGACCAGAAGTAATGAGATAATGGAGCATTTCCATGTTTCACTTTGAATATCATCACTGAGACACCCTATTTTTTTCAGATGACCATACACACACAGCCTGAGCTAAATTGTTGGAAAGGATAAGCAATATCATAGAATTCATCCTCCTTGGCTTGACCCAAGACCCAGATCTGCACAAACTTGTATGTATTGTATGGTGAATAATCTACTTGATGACAATAGCAAGTAACATACTCATCTCAGTCACCATCTTTATCAGCCCAGCCCTGGCTATTCCCATGTACTTTTTTCTGTCCTCCTTGTCTATCATAGATGGTTTATACTCTTTTTTCATAGCACCCAAAATTAACTATGACGTAATCTCTGAGAAAAGCACTATATCCTTCATTGGCTGCATGACACAGCTTTTCGCTGGGCTTTTATTTCTTTGGGGTTTGGGGGGGGATGGTTGTTTTTGTTTTTTGGTTGTTGTTGTTTTTGCTGCTGCTGAAATAATCTTTATTTCCATGGCCTATGATCACTATGTAGCCATCTGTAAGCCCTTGCACTATATGACCATCATGAGCCGACCTGTGTGCATATTCCTAATAGGTACCACTGTAATCTTAGGATTCATCCATAGAGAAATACAAACTTTATGGACCAGTTACCATTCTGTGGTCCCAATACCCCACCATTTTATGTGTGATATAATACTACTCCTTGAGTTGACATACACTCACATTCACTCTCTTGGGCCTCTGATTGCTGCCAATAGTGGGTCACTGTGTTTGTTTATTTTCTTTATGCTGGTTGCTTCCTATTTAGTCATCCTTCACTCCCTGAGGAATAACAGCTCAGAAGGACACTGAGCACTGTTTACCTGTGCCTCTCATGTCACTGTTGTTGTCTTATCTGGTTCATATCTGTACCTAAGGCCCATGACCTCTTTTTCCACTTTACCTTCAGAAATGAGGAAGTCAAGAAAATTATGAAGAAGTTCTGGGGTCAAATAAGAAAGCTAATGATATATAAACTTGGTGATTTGTATATTTAGAAACAATGTCTAGTGTTGTTTCATAATAGTCAATCTTTCTCTGCTTCAATTCTTTTTCTGTTTAATTGGCATAATCACTACATTTATTGGTGATGTACAGTCTAATAATCCATGCAGACAAAACCTGTGATCAAATCAGCATAGCAAGTTTTCCACCACACTAAAATTAATCATTCATTGTGTTGAGATTATTTAACTCCTTTCTTCTTGTTTTTAAAATATATAACAGGTTGTAGTGAGCATGGTCACCCACTCTACATAGACTCATTATTGCTGCAACAAGTGTATTTTGATACCCATTATCTAACTTCACCTTAGTCTTCCTCTGTCCCAACCTGCTTATCCTCTGTGACCACTATTCTACTCTCAACTTCAGTGAGATCAAATGCTTTGGCTTCCACCTATGAGTGAGTATTTGGCTTCTTGTGTCTGCCTAATTCCCTTTACATTCTGTCCCATTTGCCTACCCTCATTGACACAAATGCTAGGATTCCATTCATGTTATGGTTGAAAAAAAAAATATATATACATACACATATATATATATATAATGTAAATATAAACTACATTTCTTAATTGGAAGTATATACCAGTGGACTGGACTGACATATTAAGACTGATAGGAGCAGTGTGAAGAGGCCACAATAATTTCTATAAAATAAAAAAGTAAATACCATCTAAATTTAACTTAAACTCTATTTATCACTGACCAATACACTCATAAAATGCAATTTTTAATTTTTTTGTTAGGCGTATATCTGTGGGGATCAAGTGTTAAGAGTTCAAAACAATTATTTTATTTAATGTGAAAATATTAAACATTATGCAATGTATTTTTATCATAGTCACAATGTATGCTATTCAGATCCATCCCCACCTCCTGATGCCCCTAACTTCATGTCTTTTCTTGATAGCACACTGAATCAGATTTTTGCTTCCCATACATATACTTAATACACATGTACACAAATAAATATATGTATATATATATATATATATATATATATATATATGTGTGTGTGTGTGTGTGTGTGTGTGTGTGTGTGTGTGTATCCACAGGTATGGGGACATCCACTGGAAAATAGTTCACCTACCAGAGATCGCACCCTTAAACAACATTGTCCTTCCCTTCCCCAGAAGCTATCAACTGTCAATAGCACCTCAGCTAAGAGTTTGGGCTTATAAACCCCTCTACCTCCATATTTGACTGGTATGAAATAGATAAGCACTAATATTATTGATGATTTTATGCTCAGCACTACAGATGGAATAAGGGAGAAAAGGTCATGTTTATCAAATATGTTTTATATTTTCCTTGGTTTAAGATGTTTGTAAATGTTTACTAAGGCAACAAAAAACTTTTTACTCACTTACATGAGATTACATTTTCACAGAATGGACACAAGCTAATGTCTTACCTAAATGTCCCAGACTCTGTGAAATTTCTCTTTATTTATTCATCTATTCATTTATTATTCTTGTTTATTTTTATGTATATAAATATATTTTTCTACACTTATATCTGGTCATCACATGCATACCTGTTGCTTTCAGAGGCTGGGAGAGGGTATCAGATCTCATGGAATTGGAGTTACAGATGGTTTTCAGCCACCATGCAAGTGATGGGAATTGAACCCAGGACCTCTGGAAAAGCAGCCAGTGTTATTAGACACTGAGCCATCTCTCCACCTGAAATTTTCTTTTTGAATCTGTTCAACTTTAATTTTCAGCACATTTTGTATGTAGGCTTGCTTTCACATCAGGTGTGGCTAAAAA
Organism: Psammomys obesus; assembly: GCF_907164565.1. Taxonomy (NCBI): domain Eukaryota; kingdom Metazoa; phylum Chordata; class Mammalia; order Rodentia; family Muridae; genus Psammomys; species Psammomys obesus. The sequence goes on along the minus strand of NW_026596110.1, from coordinate 858,309 downwards.
TTCTGAGCCATTGAAGAACAGGGCAGGAAGAAGCTGCCAGTGATTCATACCTCTACAAGAACTGCTCTTTGAAATCAGTTGTTTCTTCCCCACCAATTTGTCCATAAATTGAGCTGCTTGTGGCCTGGTAGAGGTGTTCTCCTCAGATAAACAACAGAAGAAAGAAAGAAGAAAGAAAGAAAGAAAGAAAGAAAGAAAGAAAGAAAGAAA
>NW_026596110.1:840068-853099 GCF_907164565.1 Psammomys obesus | reverse complement strand
TTTTTTTTTGTTACAAAAGAAAAATCTATTGTTTATTTTAAAAAGGCAATTCTGTGGTGAATATACTCATATATATATATATATATATATATGAGTTCTGCATGCACATACATGAGGGGGTTTTCTAAGTTAAAAAAAATGCTGTGAATAAATCAAACAGCTTAACTTCTATGTTTAATAGATACCATTAAATGACTTTCTGAATTGATGATGTCACTAGCAGAGTACTCATCTTTGGCAGCATTGACATTGTCATATGTCACACCTAGTCTTAAACTGAGATTGGGCATCTTTGAAAATGTATATATAAACTGGAAGTTTTTCTTCTTAAATTTGGCTGGTTATCTCTTACTTTACTTGACTTTTTTTTCCTAGGATTATTCTTTGTATTACATTTTTGGCTGTAAAATAGATTGTAAATACCATAACCTGCTTTTATAGGTTATCGCTGAAAAATATTCTAGCTATGCATGGTGACACAAGCCTTTAATCACAGCATTCAGGGAGGCAGAAGCAGGTGAATTGCTGTGAGTTCAAGGCCAGCCTGGTCTACAAAGTGAGTCCAGGGTAGCCAAAGCTACACAGAGAAACTCTGTCTTGAAAACAAAACAAACAAAAAAAATTATATAATTTTCTTAGTTCTTAATTCACATTTCTTAATTCATTTTTATCTCATCTCAGAAAGTTTTCTCTAGCCTAGACCATGAATATATTCTCAAACATCATCTTCTGAAATTATTCCAGCACTAATTCTCAATGGTAGCATATATTAATCTGGAATTTATTTTTATGGTCATATGAAACAAGAATCTAATTTTATTTTTACCTTCCCCAAATAGCTCCACATTCTCTTATTGGGCTAAATCTAAATTTTCAGTTCTGCACAATTTTACATGAACTTGCATAGAATGCAAAGTCTGACTTATAACGTTGAACTATAATATAAAATTATAAATATAATCATGTATAATCACTATACATGAAAATATGTGATAGCACATTATATGTAATTGATTCACATCATATATGATATATATATTTAACATCACATAATTAATATCAAAATGTAAAAAAGTAACAGATAACATGTATTTTGCATTAAAACTCTCCAACTGCCAGTTTATTAGATATACAAGTTTGAGGGTAAAGCAATGACTATTCTGTGTTAGCCTTCCTCATTTATTCATTCACAGAGACAATTTTTTTATATTTTCTCTGATACATACAAATAAAAAAGAATAGAAAAAAATATTTATTAATTTATAACTTTTTTTCTTCTATTATAGAATTTGGGGTTAGTGGGAAAATGCTTACCTAGCATATACAAAAAGAAAGGTCTGTATGTTATAATATACTGAACCACAAATTTTGTGTCGAACAAAGGAAAAATTTATTACAAAGTATGTAGTCTACACAATCTTAAAAAGTGAAAATTTGGGAAGCATATAATAAAACTTTATAAAACAGGAAAATGATGGAATAAACATGGGCCTGCCTTTAAAATTAAAAGGCACAGGGACTAGAGAGACATTGAAGCAGTTCAAAGCTTGTACTGCTCTTGCATAAGACTGACCTAGTTCCCAGCACCTGTGTCAGGCAGCTCATAGCCTATAGCCCCAGGGAGATCCAACACCTCTAATCTTCTCATTAGGCAGCTTCAAGCACATACATCTGTGTGTATACACACATAATTCAAAAGTAAAAAAATAATCTTTTTCAGTAAAATATTCTAGAACAAAAGAATCCCTTGGGATATATACATAATAAGAATATTTATAGGTCACAAGACAAAAGTTCTTAGTCTGTGAAAGGGACTGGTGGGGAGAGGAGTAGAATCAGAGGGAGACAAGAAAGAGTGGGAAGAGAATCATCAAAATATTATAAAGGTGTAAGAAATTGTCAAAGAAACTACCTAATCAAGACAGATGATAGATAGATAGATAGATAGATAGATAGATAGATAGATCAACCACCCTACTCCTCACCAAAGAAAAATTATTCTGCTCTAAAGACAAGATATAAATCAAACTAGTGAAGGTAAGGCAGCAATCTATTTCTGGGGGCAGGGTGGGGAACTGAGGTGGGCATAGTATCAGACATGTCAATAGTTTCCTATGTGTGGGAAGCTGCTAAAAACATGATTTAAATTATCTAGTTTAATTGTCAAAGTACCAATTTGACAATAATATCAAATATGTTAGAAGTTTCCTGTGTTTGGAAACTGCATTAAAAGCTTTATATAAATTACCTAGTAAAATAACACTTTGAAACATAAATTGTCTTCACATTTCCCCAAGTTTGTTGAGATACACAGTTTGTTGAGATACCTTTAAAAAGTAGAGAATCCTGTTATTCACTACAACACAAGTAGACACGAAAGAGATAATGCTGAGTGAAATAAACCAGACACATCTATGTAAATACAGCATGACCTGACATGCAAACACTAAAATACCTTTACCCTTACTCTAAAGATATTCATTAAGGGCTCATGGGCATTTTATCAATCATTCAAGGCCATGCGAGTAAAAAGCATAGGACTGAGAATGTCATCTGTCTCCAGAGCCCAGGCTCTTGTCTTGTCTTAGCTAGTGTGGAAACCATGCATCCGGAGTCACAAAGGATGATGATGCACACAATCCTGTGTGCTCACATAATTGTTTATATGTGAATAAGCATAAAGATTTTTCAGATATTTCTTTCCTCACTTTTCTATAGCTCAATTAATTATCACACAGACCCAACTTGTCTTGCAATTTAAAGACAATAATAATGGTTTCCTGTGCTTTGAAACTGCATTAAAAGCTTTCTCTAGATCATTTAGTGAAATAACACTTTGAAACATAAATTGTCTTCACATTTTGCCCAGTTTATTGAGCTATACAATTAATACCTTTAAAAAATTGAGAATCCTGTCATAACAGGTTATAATTGGTCAAAACTCACTAATTTTGAGTTATGAAACTTGATAATTTTGGTAAGTCAACTACCCACATTAAACAACAGAGTTTCCTTATTTCTCAATAATGAAAATTCAGGTCATATATATCTTGTACAGCTAGTCTATACTAAAACTGTGCAACTGTGCAATTTAAGTGAAAATACAGTAAACCATAAAGGCCCATGAAGATAGAAGGATGCATAAATAGAATGAGGTGATGAATGGTAGTAAAACAACAAGCCTGGGTTGTTTCACTTAGAGAAATAGAATGACTGTTATCACGTTCTTTTACCACTCAGGTATTAATGATTTCTGAGCATGTGAAGAGCTGTCTCATGGTATTTTTCACCTCTTCATTTCTCAGAGTATAAATGAGTGGATTCAACATGGGTGTCAGAATACCATAAAATACTGCCATGTTTTTGTTTATAGATAACGTAGTTGATGGACGCATAGAACTAAATATACAGGGCACAAAGAACAAAGTGACAACAATGAAGTGGGCCCCACAGGTAGACAGAGCTTTCCATCTCCCCTCTGTACTGTGGAACTTCAAGGAGTGCAGTATGACAAGGTACGAGGCAGCCAGCATGAGGAAGTTCAGCAGGCAGATCACACCACTGTTGGCCATCACCAGCATTCCAGTGACATATGTGTCAGTGCAAGCCAGCTCCAGTAAAAGGTATAAGTCACACACAAAGTGATTAATTACATTGGGTCCACAGACGGGCCACTGAAAAATCAAAAGGATTTGAACCAATGAATGCAGGAAGCCACCCAGCCACACCACTACCACCAGCACAACACAGAGGTGACTTGTCATGGTGGTGGTATATTACAGGGGCTTGCAGATGGCTACATGGCAGTCATAGGCCATCACCATGAGCAAGATGATCTCAACACCTCCCAGGAAATGAGCTTCAAAGAGCTGGGCCATGCACCCCTCATAAGAAAGAGTTGTCCCCTCATACAAGGAGTCAGCAATGAGTTTAGGGGCCAAAGAAGAGGAATAACAGCATCAATAAAGGATAGATTGGAAAAGAAAAAGTACATGGGGGTAGCCAGGCTGGAGCTGAAAGTGATAGTGACCACAGTGAGCATGTTGCCACACACTGTGACTGTGTAGATAACCAAGAAAACCATAAAGAGAATTCTCTGGGCCTCTGGCTTCTGGGAGAGTTCCAGCATAAAAAACTCTGTAGTATTGTGTGATACTTCATAGATTCCAGGGTTACTGGGCGTGCAGGTGCAGTGTCGCCTATAAAGTGATAAGAAACAACTATAAGAGAAGTAGCTCCAGGAGATGGGAATGTTTCACGGTTTACTTTGAATACTCCACTCTCCTCTTAACATGCTTCTTTCTAAAAATCTTATACTAATTTATTTTGTTATCCATTAAATGTCAACATATGCCATTTGCTTCATTGGGCACTAGTTATTAGCCACAAATAATGATTCATTTTCTAGCTTTCTTAATTTATAGCTAACTTAGTTTATAGCTACTGAACTGTTAACAGTCAGTGATTTTCTTATTCCAAATGAGATGCATTTCTGACCATTTTCAGGATAATATGATAGCGTTTGAGAAAAAAAAAGAAGAGGAGGAGAAGAAAAATGAGGAGGGGGATGTAGGAAGAAGGGAAGAAGGAAGAAGAGAAGAAAAAGCAGGAGGAAGGGGAAAGGAGGAGGAGAAGTAGATTTGGAGAAAGCAAATGTAGTTGCAGTTGGAGACTTGCATGTCTTCCTCTTCTCTTCTGTTCATTTACACCTGTGCTCCAGGCTGGGGACAGCATCATGTCTAGGAAGCCAACCTAATTTACCATCCTTTGGTTTTACATGTTTTACATTCTTTGGGGGTTTTGCTTACCTTTGATCTTACTAAAATCCATCTAGCTAAAGGCTGCTACTTCCTTTACTGACTACAAGACAGACTTGGCATTAAAAAATAAAATGAAATTTGTTTGGGAGTGTCATCCTATTACACAATTGTCTTTATTGACAACATAAGGGAAACTATAAGGACAGCAAAATCAGATGCTCTGTGATGCTCTGTCATTTTCTTTGCTTTTATTTTCTGAAGTAGGGTGTTACCACACTGCCCAGGCTACTTGCAATTCTGTCTCAGGCTTCCAGAGTTGAGATTGCAGGCATGAACTACAATACCCAAATCAGATGCTAAGCCAGCTATAAATGAGATCTAGTACAACAAACATGCCTACATACTTCCTATGCTCCTGATGATATCATCTGAGTGCAGCTTTTGTCAATAGGCTTTCAAAATTCCTATTTTTTTTACCTAGAAGTACAAGACTTTCTGAATAGTTAAAAGTTCCCACTTGCTACAGATATATAATATTTACTACAAAAATTTGAAGAGAACCACTGAGTGTCAGAAAAAGAGAGAGACAGTCAGCTGTAAGAAATCTTAATTTTGCAGGGGGAAAATCATGTGCTAATTAGGAAGCATCTCTCTTCACTGTCTAAACTGTATTGCAAGTGACCAGTCTCATGGTCTCTGCCCCTTGCAGACAAAACTTTCTAACCAAAAGCCCAGACAGCAGTGGCAGAGCAAACACCTGCATGACCCTCAACAAGCACCCAGCTCATTTAACTCTCACATCATCCCTACAGAGTAAGTTCTCACCTTGTACAAATAAATAAATAAATAAATAAAACACTGCATTCAACAACTGTGAGGTAGTCTTGAATATTTTTTCTCTTACTCTTTTTATTATTATTGTTATTAATTACACTTTATTCATTTTGTATTCCCCCCATCAACCCCCCCTCCTCCCCTTCCGATCCCACCCTACCTCCCTTTTCTTCATGTATGCTCTTCCCCACATCCACTGATAGGGGAGGTCCTCCTCTCCTTCCTTCTAATCTTAGTCTATCAGATCACATCAGGAATGGCTGGATTGTCTTCTTCTGTGGCCTGGTAAGGCTGCTCCCCCCTCATGGGGAGGTGATCAAAGAACAGGCCAATCAGTTTATGTCAGAGGCAGTCCCTCTTCCCATCACTATGTAAGCCACTTGGACACTAAACTACCATGTGCTACGTCTGTGCAGGGGTTCTAGGTTATCTCCATGAATAGTCCTTGGTGGGAGTATGAGTCTTTGGGAAGTTCCCTGTGTTCAAATTTACTTGTTCTGTTGCTCTCCTTGTGGAGTTCCTGTACTCTCCAGCTCTTGCTATTTTCCACTACTTACATAAAATTCCATTTACTCTGCCTGCCGATTGGCCATCAGGCTCAGCATCTGTTCTGATAGTCTGCAGGGCAGAGGCTTTCAGATGCCCTATGTGGCAGGTTCCTAGATTGTTTCCTGTTTGTTCCTTCTGATGTCCATCCTCTTTGCCTTTCAGGATGGGGACTGAGCGTCTTAGTTAGGGTCCTCTCTTTTGCTTAGTTTGTTTAGATGTACCGATTTTAGTGGGTTTATTCTATGTTGTATGTTTATATGAGTGAGTATATACCGTGTGTGTCTTTTTGCTTCTGGGACAACTCACTCAGGATGATCCTTTCCAGGTCCCACCATTTACCTGCAAATTTCATGATTTCCTTATTTTTCATTGCTGAGTAATACTCCATTGTATAGATGTACCACAATTTCCGCATCCATTCTTCAATTAGGGGCATCTGGGCTGTTTCCAGCTTCTGGCTATTACAAATAAAGCAGCTACAAACATGGTTGAGCAAATGTCCTTTTTGTGTACTTGAGCCTCTTTTGGATATATGCCTAGGAGTGGTATGGCTGGATCTTGAGGAATCGCTATTCCTAGTTGTCTGAGAAAGCTCCAGATTGATTTCTAGAGTGGTTGTACAAGTTTACATTCCCACCAGCAGTGGAAAAGGGTTCCCCTTTCTCCACAACCTCTCCAGCATGTATTGTCACCTGAGTTTTTGAACTTGGCCATTCTCATGGATGTAAGGTGAAATCTCAGGGTTGTTTTGATTTGCATTTCCCTAGTGGCTAATGAGGTTGAGCATTTCTTTAAATGCTTCTCTGCCTTTCGAAATTCCTCTACAGAGAGTTCTCTCTTTAGCTCTGTTCCCCATTTTTTAATTGGATTACTTGGTTTGCTGCTTTTCAGCTTCCTTAATTCTTTATATATACTGGATATGAGTCCTCTGTCAGATAAAGGGTTGGTGAAGATTCTTTCCCAATCTTTAGGCAGTCACTTTGTTTTGATGACAGTATCCTTTGCTTTACAGAAGCTTTTCAGTTTCAGGAGGTCCCATTTATTGATTGTTGCTCTCACAGCCTGTGCTGTTGGTGTTCTGTTTAGGAAGTTCTCTCCTGTACCAATGAGTTCTAGGGTATTCCCCACTTTTTTTTCTAGCCAATTTAATGTGTCTGGTTTTATATTGAGGTCTTTGATCCACTTGGACTTCAGTTTTGTTCAGGGTGATAACTATTGATTTATTTTCATTTTTCTACATGTAGACATCCAGTTGGACCAGCACCATTTGTTGAAGATGCTATCTTTTTTCCATTGTATGGTTTTGGCACCTTTGTCAAAAATCAGGTGTCCATAAGTGTGTGGGTTTATTTCTGGGGCTTCTGTTCGGTTCCATTGATCCACCATTCTGTTTCTATGCCACTACCATGCAGTTTTTATAACTGTTGCTCTATAGTATAGCTTGAGATCAGGGATAGAGATACCTCCAGAAGATCTTTTATTGTACAGGATTGTTTTAGCAATTCTCAGTTTCTTGTTATTCCATACAAAGTTGAGAATTTTTCTTTCCAGGTCTGTAAAGAATTGTGTTGGCAATTTGATGGGAATTGCATTAAATCTGTAGATTGCTTTTGGTAAAATGGCTATTTTTACTATGATAATCCTGCCAAGCCATGAGCATGGGAGATCTTTCCATCTTCTCATATCTTCTTCTAATTCTTTCTTCAGAGATTGGAAATTTTTTTCATACAAGTCTTTGACTTGCTTGGTTAGGGTTACACCAAGGTACTTTATGTCAATTGTGGCTATTGTGAAGAGTGTTGTTTCCCTAATTTCTTTCTCAGCCCTTTTGTCTTTTGTATACAAGAGTGCTACTGATTTTTTTGAGTTAATTTTGTATCCGGCCACTTTGCTGAAGGTGTTTATCAGCTGTAGGAGTTCCCTGGTAGCATTTTTGGGGTCACTCATGTATACTATCATATCATCTGCACATAGTGATAATTTGAATTCTTCTTTTCCAACTTGTATCCCCTTGATCTCCTTCAACTGTCTTATTGCTCTAGCAAGGATTTCCAGCACTATGTTGAAGAGATATGGAGACAGTGGGCAGCCTTGTCTTGTCCCTGATTTTAGTGGGATTGCTTTAAGTTTATCTCCGTTCAGTTTGATGTTGGCTATAGGCTTGCTGTATATCGCCTTTACTATGTTTAGATATGTGCCTTGTATCCCTGATCTCTCCAATACTTTAAACATGAATGGATGTTGGATTTTGTCAAATGCTTTTTCAGCATCTAGGGAGATTATCATGTGGTTTTTTTTCTTTCAGTTTGTTAACATGGTGGATCACATTGATGGATTTCCATATATTGAACCACCCCTGCATACCTGGGATGAAGCCTACTTGGTCATATTGGATAATATCTTTGATGTGTTCTTGGATTCGGTTTGCAAGTATTCTGTTAAGTATTTTTGAATTAATGTTCATAAGGGAGATTGGCCTGAAATTCTCTTTCTTTGTTGAGTCTTTGTGAGGTTTAGGTACCAAGGTGACTGTGGCTTCATAGAATGAGTTTGGTAGTGTACCTTCTGTTTCTATTTTGTGGAATAATTTAAAGAGAATTGGTGTTAGCTCTTCTTTGAAGGTCTGGTAGAATTCTGCGCTGAAACCATCTGGTCATGGGCTTTTTTTGGATGGGAGACTTTTGATGACCACTTCTATTTCTTTAGGGGATATAAGACTATTTAATTGATTTACCTGGTCCTGATTCAGCTTTTGTTAATCAAATCGATCAAGAAAATTGTCCATTTCATTTAGATTTTCAAATTTTGTGGCATATAGACTTTTGAAGTAAGTCCTAATGATTGTTTGGATTTCCTCAGTGTCTGTAGTTATGTCCCCCTTTTCATTTCTGATTTTGTTCATTTGGGTGGTGTCTATCTGCCTTATAGTTTGGTTGGCTAAGGGTTTGTCGATCTTGTTCATTTTCTCAAAGAACCAGCTCTTGGTTTCATTGATTCTTTGAATTCTTTTATGTGTTTCCAATTGATTGATTTCAGCCCTGAGTTTGATTATTTCCAGCCATCTACACCTTCTTGCCGTGTCTGCTTCTTCTTTTTCTAGGGTTTTTAAGTGAGCCATTAAGTTGCTTGAATGAGCTGTCTCGAATTTCTTCTTGAAGGCACTTAGTGCTATGAACTTTCCTCTTAGCACTGCTTTCATTGTGTCCCACAAGTTTGGGTATGTTATGTCTTCATTTTCATTGAGTTCTAGGAAGACTTTAATTTCTTTCTTTATTTCTTCCCTGACCCAGCTATCATTTAGTAACAAGTTGTTCAGTTTCCATGTGTGTGTAGGCTTTTTGCTCTTTCTGTTATTGTTGCGGTCCAGCTTTATTCCATAGTGATCAGACAAGATACAAGGGATTATTTCAATCTTCTTGTATCTGTTGAGGCTTGCTTTGTGACCAACTATATGGTCTATTTTGGAGAAGGTTCCATGAGGTGCTGAGAAGAAGGTAAATTCTTTTGTGTTTGGGTGTAAAGTTCTGTAAATATCTGTGAGGTCCATTTGATTCATGACCTCTGTAAGAATCTTTGTTTCTTTGTTTAATTTCTGTTTTGTTGACCTATCCTTTGTTGAGAGTGGGGTGTTGAAGTTTCCCTCTATTAATGTGTGGGGATCTATATGTGGTTTAAATTTTATCAATGTTTCTTTAACAAATGTGGGTGCTCTTGTATTTGCCGCGTAGATGTTCAGGATTGTGATGTCTTCCTGGTGGAATTTTCCTTTGAAGAGTATGAAGTGTCCTTCCCCATCTGTTTTTATTAATTTTGGTTGAAAGTCTATTTTATCAGATATTAGAATGGCTACTCCTGCTTGCTTCTTGGGTCCGTTTGCTTGGAAAGTCATCTTCCAACCCTTTACCCTCAGGTAATGTCTATCGTGTGTCTTAGGTGTGTTTCTTGTATGCAACAGATTGCTGGGTTTTGTTTACGTATTCATTCTGTTAATCTGTGTCTTTTTATTGGAGAATTGAGTCCATTGATGTTGAGAGAGATTAATGTGCAGTGGCTGTTAGATCCCTTGATTTTGATGTTGGCTGTGGTCATCAGGTTGTGTGCTTGGTTGCTTTTTGTTTTAATGTAGTAAGGTTAATTATTTCCTGTGTTTTCTTGAAAGAAGCTAATTTTCTTGGGTTGTATTTTCCCTTCCAGTGTCTTTTGTAATGCTGGATTTGTTTGTAGGTATTGTTGAAATTTGTTTTTATCATTGAATATCTTGTTTTCTCCGTCTATGAGGACTGAGAGTTTTGTGGGGTATAGTAGCCTGGGCTGACATCCGTGTTCTCTTAGGGTCTGCATGATATCCATCCAGATCCTTCTGGCTTTCATAGTCTCTGTTGAAAAGTCAGGTGTGATTCTAATGGGTTTGCCATTATATGTTACTTGGCCTTTTTCCCTTGCAGCTTTTAGTATTTTTTCTTTGTTCTGTATACTTCCTGTTTTGATTATTATGTAGCGGGAGGATTTTCTTTTCTGGTCAAATTTGTTGGGTGTTCTGTAGGCCTCATGTATTCTTATTGGCCTCTCCTTTAACTTGGGGAAATTTTCTTCAATGATTTTGTTGAAAATATTTTCTGGGCCTTGGAGAAAGGAATCTTCTTTTTCCTCTATTCCTATTATTCTTAGGTTTTGTCTTTTCATATTGTCTTGGATTTCTTGGATAGTCTGTGACAGGAATTTTTTGGATTTAACATTTTCTTTGACAGATACATCGATTTCTTCCATTGTATCTTCTACACTTGAAATTCTTTCTTCCATCTCTTGTAGTCTGTTGGTTATGCTTACCTCTGTAGTTCCTGTTTTCTTCCCTAAATTCTTCCTCTTCATTATTTCCTCCATTTATGTTTTCTTTAATTTTTCCAAATCTATCTTCAAGTCTTGAGTTGTTTTGTTTACTTCCTTCACCTGTCTGATTGTACTTTCCTGTTTTCTTTTAGTTCCTTCAACTCTGTTTCTTGTATTTCATTCAGTGCTTTAAGCATTTCCTTTCTAAAGGCTATGGCCTTTAGAAACTGTTTGGCTGCAGCTTCCTCTATTTCTTTACGGATGGTAATATTCTGTTTGAGTTTATCTTCCTCTATATCTTTACGTATCTTATTTGTTTCCTCTGTAATCATCTTCATGAGCATAGTTTTTAGGTCATCTTCTTTGATTTCAGTTATGCTGGGGTGTCCAGGGCTACTTGCCCCTGGGTAACTGGGTTCTGGAGATGCCATATTGCTCTGTCTTTTGTTGCTTGAGCTTTTACGCTGGCCTCTATCCATTGGGCTACCTTAGGTGTTTGGGGTTATTTTCTGGTGGTTCCTGGGGATCCTGTCGTGGAAAGAATCCCCTTTGCAGAAAGCTGGTTTTTCCTGAAGGATGTCTTCCCAGATTTTTGGGTATATTCCCTGAATGGCTGGCGTTTTTTCAGCAGTTGTTGCTGCTCACCTCAGGGATAAAAACCTGAGTGGTAATTGTGGTCTTTGGTAGTCGAGAGGGTTCTCCTCTCACTCAGGGAAGTCCTGAGGACAGCTGCCCTGTTTCTGGGTCTCTTGCTGTAAATTTAATGATAAGCTGCTGTGACCCGGTTGGACATCTGGTGTGCAGCAACTGTTTATGCCTGAGTCTGGAGCACAGCTGAGTGATGTCGGCTTTGTTAGACTTTTTCCAGGGAAGGATTGGGTGATTTAAGTCAGTACAGTTTCCTTCCTTCGCTGTGGATTCTCTGGAGACAGGGACTCTCAGTCTCTTTTTTTTGCCCTGGTGCACACTGCTCAGTCTCCGCCAGCTGGCTGGCCACAGAAACTGCCTGTATCTGGAGCACAGCTGAGTGATGGTGGCTCAGTCTCCGCTAGCTATCTGGTGCGCGGAAACTGCCTGTTTCTGTCTTTCCGGCCTTTGGGAGCCTGGGTGTCTGCCTAAACTGGGTAATTTTCCCGAGACCTTTTCAGGGTGGGGGTGTCGTCTGAGTGCTCTGAGATCAGACCAGCCATTTCCCTCCCTGTGTGTTTGCACAGGACAGTGAAACTCATTCGCTGGTGCCCTGGTGCCCACAGTTCTATCTCAGGTGGCAAATCAGGCATGCAGGCAGGCAGGCAGGGCTCTGTGTCGGAGCCTAGTACCCTGGCTCTGGCTCCGGGCTGGCTCCTGGGGCACCCGTGGAACCCGAGTCTTTTCCAGGGGAAGTCTGGGTGACCTAAGGTCGGTCCCAATCATTTCCTGTACCATGGGGTTATCTCTCCACTGAAAATTTTAGTCTCTGATAGTGTGGTGTGCACGGTTCAGTCTGAGACCATGACCAGAGACACTGGCTTGTGGCTCTGGGCTGGGGCTGAGGCTGGCAGCCTGCAGCCAAGCGTCTGGTGGAACCGGGATCTCTTCCGTGGTTTAGCTGGGTGAGTTAAAAGCTGATTGAATCCCCCACCGTGGGGTATCCTCTCACCTGGAAAACACAATGACTGTGTTTTATGGCCGCGAGTTCTGATTGCTAGTCACTGTGCTGATCCTGTTGCTGCTACTCAGAATGAGAGTCCTCCCGGCGCCGCCATCTTGTCTTGAACATTTTTATTGCACTCTGTCTCTCCTATCTTTTCTTTTTCTCAGAGAAATACAAATATCAAGTTAATAGCAGATCTGATACTTGCCCCCAGGTAGTCTAGACACAGTGCCCATGGGCTGGGCTATATGTTATTGTCAGATAATGTTTGTGTATTTAGATCCTGCCATTGACAATCATTCTCAGTGTAAAAATAGATAATGGACAATTTCTCAAAGTCTTAATGTTTTTAATCTATAAAATAAAAACAAGCATGCTTGTAATTATTATGTGTCAATGTTCAAAACTGGACTAACATTTTTAAATGA
>NW_026596110.1:828946-839668 GCF_907164565.1 Psammomys obesus | reverse complement strand
ATTTTGTAGAATGAAAGCTACCCCAATTCATAAATCATCAAAAGCCACTTAGTCTAAAAAAATCTTGTGATTTTGTCCTTGGCTAAGATAAACTGTTCATATAGGATGCCATGGAAGATAGTAAGAAAGTTTAAATGGATAAATTAAGGTAATAGACTGTTACAGTGAAAGTGAGCTGACTGAGATGAAATACAACCAAGTAAATAAAAACACAAAATGTTTAAGCTGCCCAGAGCAGCTCTGAATTATTTATTCTGTTTATTTGAAGTTGCTTTTTAATTTGAAATATAGCTAATTAAATCTATCCTGTGTACTTTTGCAAATATAAATGGTAATCACCATTATATCTCTAGTTATATGAAAATTTTAACAAAGTGAGGCTTTAATTTAAGTTAGTGTCTTTTCAGATGTTTCTAAAATCTTGGCTTAGATTTTAAAAACATGGGGGCTGAAGGTACAGCTCAGTTGTTCGGGTGCTTGCCTGGCATTTATGGGTTCCATCTTTAGTACCATTAAGCAAATCAAAACAAACAGGCAACCCAGAAGATTGATGGTATGTTTGCATACACTTTGTGCACATATACACAAAAATGGTAATGTTTGTATATCCTCTATCCACATTTTCTTGTTTACTTATTGTTCCTTTAATTTATTTTTTGTGTGTACGTGTGTGTGTACATTTGTGTGTGCATGCCTGTGCTACATGAATATCAAGGTAAGAGAACAAGTTTGTTGGAGTTGGTTCTCTCCTTCCACTTTCCACCTTGTTTTAAGGCAGGCCTTCCTTCCTTTCTTTTTCTTTCTTTCTTCCTTCCTTTCTTCCTTTCTTTCTTTCTTTCTTTCTTTCTTTCTTTCTTTCTTTCTTTCTTTCTTTCTTCTTTCTCTTTCTCCCTTTCTTTCTCTCTCTCTTTCTCTTTCTTTACTTTCTTTTCTTCTTTTTCTATTTTCTTTCTCTCTTTCTCTTTCTTTTTCTCTTTCTTTTGCTTTCTCTTTCTTTCTCTCTCTCTCTCTTTCTTTCTCTTTTTCTTTCTCTCTTTCTTTTTTTCTCTCTCTTTTTCACTTTCTTTCTTTCTCTCTCTCTTTCTTTCCCTTTCTTTCTTTCTTTCTCTCTCTGTCTTTCTTTTTTCTCTTTCGTTCTCTCTCGTGTTCTCTTTCTCTCTCTCTTTCTGTTTTTCTTTCTCTCATTCTCTCTTTCTCTCTCTGTCTTTCTTTCTCTTTCTTTCTCTTTCTTTGTCTCTCTCTCTCTCTCTTTCTTTCATAAGACAGGATTTCTCTGTGAAGTTTTGGCTGTCCTGGACTCACTTTGTACACCAGGCTGGCCTTGAACTCACAGCGATCTTCCTACTCAGAGTGCTAGGATCACAGGCTTGGGCCACCACACCTGGCTGAGACAGTCTTTCTTGTTTCTGTCATTTTTCTGAGTACTCCAGCCTATCTAGCCCAATAATTTCTCCATGATCCTATCTCACCTCAGGTAGGAGTGATAGGATTATAGATGAACAATGCCTCATCTAATTAGATGTATTTATTTTTATTTTATGTGTATTGATGTATTGCCTGCATGTATGTTTGTACACCTTGGGCATGCAGCACCTAAGGAGTCTAGAAGAGAGCATCGGGTCTCCTGGGATGGCAGTTACAGACTGTTGTGAGCCACCATGTGGGGGCTGGGAATTGAACCCAGGTCCTCTGGAAGAGCAGAGAGTGCTCTTAACTGCTGAAGTCAGCTCTCCAGGCTCCCAGTTTTTCATGTGGTTTCACATGAACTCAGATCACAAGGTTTGTGTAACTTTTACTGCTGAACCATTCCTTGGCCCTGTTGTTTTGAAACAGGGTTTCACTGTGTACCCCTGGCTGCGGCCTGGAACTCACTGTGTGGACCAGGCCAACCTTGAACACAGTCAATAATCTGCTTCTACCTCTCAGCCTGTGGGTCACCATGCCCGACCTGAACTTTTGTTGATTCTCCAGCCCCATCTCCCAAGTGCTGAGATTACAAGTGTTATCACCGCATCTGGCTCCCATGAACTTTAAGTCATGCTTAGGTTGCTTATAATACCTAACATGGTATCAGTGTTATATAAGTATCTGTTACATTGTTTATGAAATAATAAGAGAACTAGACTTGTTTCATGCAGGCACTGTTTTGCTGCCACTGCTGTTTTCCTGTTTTGGTTTACACAGAGTCTCTCTATGTAGCCCAGACTGGCCTGGAACTTGTTGCAGTCCTCCTGTCTCATTCTGTTCAGTGTGGAGATTGGAGGTGTGTATCACCATACCATCCTTTTACCCTTCTTCCTTTTCCTCTTTTAACCCAGTCTCATGTAGCTCTTTTTTGTTTAATATTGTTTAACTTATTATTGACGAGGGGGGTACACATGCTACAGCCCTCCTGTGGAAGCCAGAAGCTAATTTGGGGGAATCAGTTCTATCCACCATTGGATGAGTTCTAGGGATGGAACTCAGGTCACCAGGTTTACACGGCAAACACCCTTATCTTTCTGGCTCTCTCTGATTTTTTAGGTATGTACCACAGAATAGCCTTGAATTTCCATTCTTCCCAATATTATATATTAAACTCTAGGATCAATGGTAATTAATGGTATAGGCCACAATGTAAGGTGTATATACTCCTCCAGATCAAGCTCAAATTTCGCACTGTTTTGCTGTTTTGTTTTGTTTTGTTTTGTTTTTGAGGCAAAACCTTACTATGTAGTGTTGGCTCTATGAGAACTGGCTATGCGGTCCAGGCTGCCCTAAACTCAGGAGTTCTGGAATTACAAGCATGTGTATCTGTGCCTGGCATGTCCATGCCTTTCATAATTAAATTGTTTGTCATAGTGATATAAAGACCATGGAAATTGTAGCCAACAGTGTTTAGTCTGTATGCATCTTTCTTAAAATGTAGAGTAAGGCTGTAACTCCTGTAACTCCAGCATTGCGGGGCTGACAGGATTGTGATTTGAAGGAGTCTGTCCCAAAAAACATTTTTGAAGTCTGACTGTGGTGTGTCCTCAAAGGTTCTTATGTTAAAGACTTAATTCTCAATATGGTGAGGAGACCTTCCAGAGGTGGCATACAGTGAGAGGCTGTTACCTTACTGCTCTGTGATATCTCACACTGTTCTAGTGTTACCCTCAGCTAGATTTTTGTTACAAGTTGTTATAAGAGCCAGCTGTGGCAACATGGATGAGTCATACTGACAGTAATACCTTTCAGTAAAGTTTAGAGGAAAAGATTAAAGAGTGGTACACCATGCCTGTGACCTCAGTACTTGAGAGGTAGATGCTGGGGTATCAGAACTTCAAGACAATCATCAGCTACAATACAAACTGAGGTCAAGGTCAGCCTGGGCTTGCCACAGACCAGTCCAGTCAGGCTCCCTGCATCCGCGGCAAAATTAGAGGTTTGGATGTCAGGAAGGCACAGTTACAGGTGAATGACAGTCAGAGACCACATTGCAGAGTGATTCTACTGCTGCGATTTTACTGAAGTCAGGATAATAATTTTATAGTAATTACATAAGGAAACACCTTAAAGTTGGCATATTTCCCAGAACACTTAGATTTTTACGAAGAATACAAAGTTTACATTTTAACTCAAAAATGTAGTCAAACATAAAGTAATGCCCACAAGAAATCTTGGCCTGAGAACTTTTTGATCAAAGCAAACAAAGGAAAAGAAACCTCAAACTGTAATTTCATTATTGCTAACCAATGAAGAGGAAAGTCAGGAGCTAAGTCAGATGCCTGCCAAAATCTTTCTCTGTATCAAAATCTAAATATACCTTTGTTAACCATCCTCCCATATGTCTTGTTAAAGATTTACGATCCTCCCTAGAAACAAGATGCTAAAAGGGAGCAAGCTCAAGACAGCTGTACTTCTCATGCTATTTTTTCCTAAGAAGGAGCCCATTATTTTTTCGCTATTCTTATAATGCTTTTAATACTAAATCTAATTCATTACTTCTCTTAAAACTACTTTTCTTTCACCCTATTCTTGTTAAAGCTTTTGGTAATCTATCAAAAATATATTTCCTTGAATAGTTAATTGTGCTGTTTTAGGAATCATAGAGAAAGATAAAAAAACTCTATAATCCAGCCCCACAACCACAACCGAAAAAGCGTAGAGACCCTACACTGCATCTTTTTAACTTAGGTGGTCAGGGAGACTAGCTATCGACCTCCAGGGAGGGAATTTCTGAAGAAAGTGTATCTCCCGCCCTGTAGCACAATCTATTGATATGCTACACTGGGAACACTGGAGTGGGTGTAGCATGGACTATTATGCAATCTTGTCTCAAAACCCAAAAGAATGGTGGGGGAGATGGATCAGTAAGTAAGCATGAAGCATGGATCAGTAAGTAAGCTGTGGAAACATGAATACCTTAGTTCCAATTCCCAGCACCCATGCAAAAGTGCGACAGGCCACAAGTGCCTGAAACCCTAGAGTCCGGGATGAGGGTTAGAGGGGCACAAACCACACTTAGAAAAGAGCTACCAAACCTTTAGCATAATTTAATATTTTCAAAAATTACATCCACATACCAAAAAAGGAAATTTTTTTAAAAAATTCTATCTGCCTCATGTTAAAGAAAATTTTTTATGACATTTCTTTTTCTTAGTAAAGCTAGTACCATGAGGAATTATTATTTGAAGCTGCATTTTTGTTTCTTTTCTTTGTTTTTCTTTGTTTTAATTTTTTATTAATTACACTTTATTCATTTTATATCCCCCCATAGGCCCCTACCTCCTCCCCTCCTGATCCCACCCTCTCTCCCCTTTCTATATGCATGCCACTCCCCAAGTCCACTGATAGGGGAGGTACTCCTTTCTGAACTTAGTCTATTAGTTCTCATCAAAAGTGGCTGCATTGTCCTCTACTGTGGCATGGTAAGGCTGCTCCCCCCTCAGGGGGAGGTGATCAACGAGCAGGCCAATCAGATTATGTCAGAGGCAGTCCCTCTTCCCATTACTATGTAACCGACTTGGACAATGAACTGGCATGGGCTACATTTGTGCAGGGGTTCTACGTTATCTCCACGAATAGTCCTTGGTTAGAGTATGAG
Source organism: Psammomys obesus (assembly GCF_907164565.1). Taxonomy (NCBI): domain Eukaryota; kingdom Metazoa; phylum Chordata; class Mammalia; order Rodentia; family Muridae; genus Psammomys; species Psammomys obesus. The sequence goes on along the minus strand of NW_026596110.1, from coordinate 834,600 downwards.
TCTCTGGGAAGTTCATTATGTTCAAATGATCTTGTTCTGTTGCTCTCATTGTGGAGTTCCTGTCCCCTCCAGCTCTTACTATTTCCCACTTCTTACATAAAATTCCATTTACTCTGCCCATCACTTGTCCATCAGGCTCAGCATCTGCTTTGACAGTCTATACTGCAGAAGCTTTCAGAGGCCCTCTGTGGCAGGTTCCAAGGTTGTTTCCTGTTTTCTTCTGGCTTTCAGAGGCCCTCTGTAGCAGGTTCCTAGATTGTTTCCTGTTTTCTTCTTCTTCTGATGTCCATCCTCTTTGCCTTTCAGGATAGTGATTGAACATTTTAGTTACGTTCCTCTCTTTTGCTTAGTTTGTTTAGATGTACAGATTTTAGTGGGTTTATTCAATGTTGTATATTTATATGAGTGAGCATATACCATGCATGTCTTTTTACTTCTGGGACAACTCACTCAGGATGATCCTTTCCGGGTCCCACCATTTACCTGCAAATTTCATGATTTCCTTATTTTTCATTGCTGAGTAATACTCCATTGTATAGATGTACCACAATTTCTGCATCCATTCTTCAGTTGAGGGGCATCTGGGCTGTTTCCAGCTTCTGGCTATTACAAATAAAGCAGCTACAAACATGGTTGAGCAAATGTCCTTTTTGTGTACTTGAGCCTCTTTTGGGTATATGCCTAGGAGAGTTATGGGTGGATCTTGAGGAAGCACTATTCCTAGTTGTCTGAGAAAGCTCCAGATTGATTTCTAGAGTGGTTGTACAAGTTTACATTCCCACCAGCAGTGGAAAAGGGTTCCCCTTTTTCCACAACCTCTCCAGCATTTGTTGTCACTTGAGTTTTTCATCTTGGCCATTCTGATGGGTGTAAGGTGAAATCTCAGGGTTGCTTTGATTTGCATTTCTCTAATGGCTAATGAGGTTGAGCATTTCTTGAAGTGCTTCTCTGCCATTCGATATTCCTCTACAGAGAATTCTCTCTTTAGCTCTGTTCCCCATTTTTTAAGTGGATTACTTGGTTTGCTGCTTTTCAGCTTGTTTAGTCCTTTATATATACTGGATATGAGTCCTCTGTCAGATAAAGGGTTGGTAAAGATTCTTTCCCAATCTGCAGGCAGTAGTTTTGTTTTGATGACCAGTGTCCTTTGCTTTACAGAAGCTTTTCAGTTTCAGGAGGTCCCATTTATTGATTGTTGCTCTTAGAGCCTGTGCTGTTGGTGTTCTGTTCAGGAAGTTCTCTCCTGTACCAATGAGCTCTAGGGTATTACCCACCTTTTTTTCTAGCCGATTTAATGTGTCTGGTTTTATGTTGAGGTCTTTGATCCACTTAGACTTCAGTTTTGTGCAGGGTGATGAGTATGGATCTATTTTCATTTTTCTACATGTAGACATCCAGTTGGACCAGCACCATTTGTTGAAGATGCTATCTTTTTTCCATTGTATGTTTTTGGCATCTTTGTCAAAAATCAGGTGTCCATAAGTGTGTGGGTTTATTTCTGGGGCTTCTGTTTGATTCCATTGATCCACCATTCTGTTTCTATGCCAGTACCATGCAGTTTTTATAACTGTTGCTTTATAGTACAACTTGAGATCAGGGATGGAGACACCTCCAGAAGATCTTTTATTGTAGAGGTTTTGTTTTAGCAATTCTCGGTTTCTTGTTATTCCATACGAAGTTGAGAATTTTTCTTTCAGGGTCTGTAAAGAATTGTGTTGGCAATTTGATGGGAATTGCATTAAATCTGTAGATTGCTTTTGGTAAGATGGCCATTTTTACTATGTTAATCCTGCCAAGCCATGAGCATGGGAGATCTTTCCATCTTCTCATATCTTCCTCTAATTCTTTCTTCAGAGACTTGAAAATTTTTTCATACAAGTCTTTGACTTGCTTGGTTAGGGTTACACCAAGGTACTTTATGTCATTTGTGGCTATTGTGAAGGGTGTTGTTTCTCTAATTTCTTTCTCAGCCCTTTTGTCTTTTGAATACAGGAGTGCTACTGATTTTTTTGAGTTAATTTTGTATCCGGCCACTTTGCTGAAGGTGTTTTTCAGCTGTAGGAGTTCCCTGGTAGAGTTTTTGGGGTCAGTCATGTATACTATCATATCATCTGCAAATAGTGATAATTTGACTTCTTCCTTTCCCATCTGTATCCCCTTGATCTCCTTCGACTGTCTTATTGCTCTAGCAAGGACTTCCAGCACTATGTTGAAGAGATATGGAGACAGTGGGCAGCCTTGTCTTGTCCCTGATTTCAGTGGGATTGCTTTAAGTTTATCTCCGTTCAGTCTGATGTTGGCTATAGGCTTGCTGTATATCGCCTTTACTATGTTTAGATATGTGCCTTGTATCCCTGATCTCTCCAATACTTTAAACATGAATGGGTGTTGGATTTTGTCAAATGCTTTTTCAGCATCTAAGGAGATTATCATGTGGTTTTTTTCTTTCAGTTTGTTAACATGGTGGATCACATTGATGGATTTCCGTATATTGAACCACCCCTGCATACCTGGGATGAAGCCTACTTGGTCTTAGTGGATAATATCTTTGATGTGTTCTTGGATCCGGTTTGCAAGTATTTTGTTAAGTATTTTTGCATCAATGTTCATAAGGGAGATTGGCCTGAAATTCTCTTTCTTTGTTGAGTCTGTGAGGTTTAGGTACCAAGGTGACTGTGGCTCCATAGAATGAGTTTGGTAATGTACCTTCTGTTTCTATTTTGTGGAATAATTTGAAGAGAATTGGTGTTAGCTCTTCTTTGAAGGTCTGGTAGAATTCTGCGCTGAAGCCATCTGGTCCTGGGCTTTTTTTTGGATGGGAGACTTTTGATGACTGCTTCTATTTCTTTGGGGGATATAGGACTATTTAATTGATTTACCTGGTTCTGATTCAGCTTTGGTGAGTCAAATCGATCAAGAAAATTGTCCATTTCATTTAGATTTTCAAATTTTGTGGCATATAGACTTTTGAAGTAAGTCCTAATGATTGTTTGGATTTCCTCAGTGTCTGTAGTTATGTCCCCCTTTTCATTTCTGATTTTGTTGATTTGGGTGGTGTCTCTCTGCCTTTTAGTTAGCTTGGCTAAGGGTTTGTCTATCTTGTTGATTTTCTCAAAGAACCAGCTCTTGGTTTCATTGATTCTTTGAATTGTTTTATTTGTTTCTAATTGATTGATTTCAGCCCTGAGTTTGATTATTAACAGCCGTCTACTCCTTTTTGGTGTGTCTGCTTCTTCTTTTTCTAGGGTTTTTAAGTGGGCCATTAAGTTGCTTGAATGAGCTGTCTCGAATTTCTTCTTGAAGGCACTTAATGCTATGAACTTTCCTCTTAGCACTGCTTTCATTGTGTCCCACAAGTTAGGGTATGTTGTGTCTTCATTTTCATTGAGTTCTAGGAAGACTTTAATTTCTTTCTTTATTTCTTCCCTGACCCAGCTATCATTTAGTAACAAGTTGTTCAGTTTCCATGTGTGTGTAGGCTTTTTGCTATTTCTGTTGTTGTTGAAGTCCAGCTTTATTCCATGGTGATCAGACAGGATACAAGGGATTATTTCAGTCTTCTTGTATCTCTTGAGGCTTGCTTTGTGACCAACTATATGGTCTATTTTGGAGAAGGTTCCATGAGGTGCTGAGAAGAAGGTAAATTCTTTTGTGTTTGGGTGTAAAGTTCTTTAGATGTCTGTGAGGTCCATTTGATTCATGACCTCTGTCGGAGATATTGTTTCTTTGTTTAATTTCTGTTTTGTTGACCTATCCTTTGTTGAGAGTGGGGTGTTGAAGTTTCCCACTATTAATGTGTGGGGATCTATATGTGGTTTAAATTTTATCAATGTTTCTTTAACAAATGTGGGTGTTCTTGTATTTTCCGTGTAGATGTTCAGGATTGTGATGTCTTCCTGGTGGAATTTTCCTTTGATGAGTATGAAGTGTCCTTCCTCATCTCTTTTTATTAATTTTGGTTGAAAGTCTATTTTATCAGATATTAGAATGGCTACTCCTGCTTGTTTCTGGGGTCCATTTGCTTGGAAAGTCGTCTTCCAACCTTTTACCCTCAGGTAATGTCTATCTTTGTGTCTTAGGTGTGTTTCTTGTATGCGACAGATTGCTGGGTTTTGTTTACGTATCCATTCTGTTAATCTGTGTCTTTTTACTGGAGAGTTGAGTCCATTGATGTTGAGGGAGATCAATGACCAGTGGCTGTTAGATCCTTTGATTTTGATGTTGGCTGTGTTCATAAGGTTGTGTGCTTGGTTGCTTTTTGTTTTACTGTAGTAAGGTTAATTATTTCCTGTGTTTTCTTGAAAGAAGCTAATTTTCTTGGGTTGTATTTTCCCTTCCAGCATCTTCTGTCATGCTGGATTTGTGTGTAGGTATTGTTGAAATTTGTTTTTATCATTGAATATCTTGTTTTCTCCGTCTATGAGGACTGAGAGTTTTGTGGGGTATAGTAGCCTGGGCTGACATCCGTGTTCTCTTAGGGTCTGCATGATATTTGTCCAGGCCCTTCTGGCTTTCATAGTTTCTGTTGAAAAGTCAGGTGTGATTCTAATGTTACTTGGCCTTTTTCCCTTGCAGCTTTTAGTATTTTTTCTTTGTTCTGTATACTTACTGTTTTGATTATTATGTGGCGGGAGGATTTTCTTTTCTGGTCAAATTTGTTGGGTGTTCTGTAGGCCTCATGTATCCTTATTGGCTTCTCCTTTAACTTGGGGAAATTTTCTTCAATGATTTTGTTGAAAATATTTTCTGGGCCTTGGAGAAGGGAGTCTTCTTTTTCCTCTATTCCTATTATTCTTAGGTTTTGTCTTTTCATATTGTCTTGGATTTCTTGGACGGTCTGTGTCAAGAATTTTTTGGATTTAACATTTTCTTTGACAGATACATCGATTTCTTCCATTGTATCTTCTACACCTGAGATTCTTTCTTCCATTTCTTGTATTCTGTTGGTTATGCTTACCTCTGTAGTTCCTGTTTTCTTCCCTAAATTCTTCCTCTCCATTATTTCCTCCATTTGTGTTTTCTTTAATTTTTCTAGTTCTATCTTCAGGTCTTGAGTTGTTTTCTTTACTTCCTTCACCTGTCTGCTTGTATTTTCTTCTTTTTCTTTTAGTTCCTTCAACTCTGTCTCTTTTATTTCTTTCAGTGATTTAATTATTTCTTCTCTGAAGGCCACAAGCTGTTTGGCTGCATCTTCCCATATTTCTTCACGGATGGCCCTAATCTGCTTGTCTTTATCTTCCTCAAAATCAGGGGATCTTATGGGTCCCTTGAACCCCCAACACACATATGGTACATATACATACATGCAGGCAAAACACTCATACACATAAAATACAAAATTAAAAAATTAAAGCATTATTTTTAAATAGGTATGTGTGTGTGTGTGTATGTGTGTATGTGTCTATTATAGGTATGTGATCATGAGTACAAGGGCCCACTAAGGTAAAAGATATCAGAGCCCATAGAGATGAAATTACAGGTGGCTGTGAGCTGTCTGATGTGAATGCTGAGAACAGCTTATTCACATTTTATTCACTTTTTATTCACTTTTAACTGCTGAGCCATCTATCCAGACCCTCCTTATTTCTTTCTTTCTTTCTTTCTTTCTTTCTTTCTTTCTTTCTTTCTTTCTTTCTTTCTTTCTTTCTTTCTTT
>NW_026596110.1:824769-828936 GCF_907164565.1 Psammomys obesus | reverse complement strand
TTTCTTTCTTTCTTTCTTTCTTTCTTTCTTTCTTTCTTTCTTTCTTTATTTTTGAGGCCGGGTCTCATTATACATCCTTGGCTGGCCTGGAACTAGCTATGTAGACCAGGCTGGCCTTAAACTCATAGAGATCTGACTGCCTCTGCCTCTTCAGTGTTGGCATTAAAGATGTATTCATTCTCTCATACCTGGCAGCCACCTTTATTTTTTGAGATAAGGTCTTAGTTAGGGTTTCTATTGCTGTGATAGAACACTATAGCCAAAATCAATTTAGAAAATGATTTATATGGCTTATACTTCCATCATAGCCCATTATCTAAGGAAGTCAGGATGGGATTAAATAGGGCAGAAACCTGGAGGCAGGAGCTGAGCAAAGGCCATGAATATGCTGCTTAAGCACTTGATTTTCATGGCTCATTTGGCCTGCTTTTTCATAGTATCCAGGACTACCAGCCCAGGCATGACACCATCCATGGTGAGCTGGACCCTCTCACATCAATAATAATTAAGAAAATGCAGCCTGACATGATGACCCATGCCTGTAATCTCAGCACTTTAAGAGGCAGAAGTAGGCGGATCTCTGTGAGTTCAAGGCCAACCTGATCTACAAAGTTAGTCCAGGACAGCCCAGGTTACACAGGTGAACCCTGTCTTAAAAAACAAAAACAAAACAAAACGAGCCAATACATGATCTCTCACTAAATCTGGAGCTTATTCACTCAACAAGGTGGTTGGGCCAATGAGGTTCAGAGATCTGCTTGTCTTCACACTGAAGGGTTGTCTCAGGGACACACTTCACACCTGTCATTTTGTGTAAATTCTAAGGATCCAGACTCAGGTCCTTGTGCTTATGAGGCAGGTACTGAGCCATCTCTTAATCCCTTTTATTCCAATTGTAACTACTAATATTAACTCTCATATCACACAGTTACTATATCTGTGTATATATATATATATATATATATATATATATATATATATATATCTGTTGGTTACAGAATGGCTATAAAAGGATTAAAGAGGCTTTACTCTAAGCAAAGGCTGATGGAGACACAGAGGGCATCTCAGGAATCTCAGGCTCTTAGTTAATTTGTTAACTCTCTCTCTACTGGAGAGCTGCTGGAGGGCTTGCCACAGAGTAAAGCCAAAGTCACAGATTGGAGCCAAGACTCAATTTTGAGCTGGGAATGGTAGTGGCACACACCTTTAATCCAAGCACTGAGGGGGCAGAAGAGGGTGTCATATCCCCTGGAACTGGAGTTACAGACAGTTGTGGGTGCCAGGGAACAAACCTGGGTCCCCTACAAGAGCAGCAAGTCCTCTTAAACAGTGAGCCATCTCTCTAGCCCAAGGAATGAGATAATTTTAAAGATACTTGTGCCTTTCCCTTTGGCTATTAGACTGTTAAAAGAACACCCCCCCCAAAAAAAAGAACACTCCCCAAATAATTGGAATTTCTCCAGGAATCTCATGATGGGAGAAGAAAAAGTCTCTGAAGCCTGGTGACAGCCATGGAGAAGTTTGTCTGGAAGGAAGATTTTGGTCTGATAACTTGTCAGGCCACTTTGCAGGAGAAACTGGAGATGGCCGGCAATGATGGTAAGCAAGGCCACACCTTGAGCAGCACTGCTAAATTATTTAAACTGAAGCCTGGGCTGGAAAGAGAACTCATAGGTAAGGCCACCTGCCAAGCCTGACAACCTGAGTCAGTGACCAGCATTTGTCTGACCTCCACATGAGTGCTGTGGCTTCTCACAGATAAACAAATGTAACAGCAGCAGCAGCAACAGTAAGAAGCCTGTTATGTTGGACTACTCAGTGGATAGAACGTTTGCCTTGTAAGTAGGAAGCACTGTGTTCCATTCCTAGCACTGAATAAATGGGTGTGGTAGTACATGCCTTTAATACCAACACTGGGGAAGGTGGAGGAGCAGAAGTTCAAGATCATCTATGGCTGCATATCAGGTTGAGGCTAGCCCTTTTTATATAAGACTCTGTTTCCAAAATAAATAAATGAAACAAAATAAACCTAAAACTCAGCTTGGTGCAGTGGCGAATGTCTGTAATCCCAGCACTTGGGGAGGCAGAGGCAGGCAGATCTCTGTGAGTTTGAGACCAGCCTGGTCTACAAACTTGGTCTACAGCCAAGGTTACATAGAGAAACTCTGCCTCCAAAAACCAAAACCTAAAACAAACAAACACAACCCTAAACCTCAACCCCATGTCAGGACCCCAAAGATAGGTTTGTACTGTTTGTGCATGCTTGCTTGCGTGTACGTGTGTGTGTGTGTGTGTGTGTGTGTGTGTGTGTGTGTGAGAGAGAGAGAGAGAGAGAGAGAGAAAACTTTTGTTCTTCACATTGGATTCACAATGAATAGTTATCCTTTCTCTATTTCTTGTCCATTTAATTTGACTTTCAGGATAGGTGGCTATCTTAGAATTTCTATTGTTGTGATAAAACAGCATGACCAAAGCCATGTGTGATGGTACACACCTTTAATCCTAGCATTTAGGAAGCAGAGGCAAGTGGATCTCTGGGATCTCTGAGTTTGAGGCCAGCCTAGTCTACATAATGAGTTCTAGTACAGCCAGAGCTACACAGTGAGACCCTGTCTCAAACAAAGAAAAAAAAAATACAGTGACTAAAATCAGCTTGGGGAGGAAAGGATTTATTTTGTCTTACATTTTGTAATCCATCATCCAAGAAAATTAAGTCAGAAACTCAAGCCAGGAACTGAAGCTGAAATCATGGAGGAAGGCTTGTTCCCCAGGGATGCTTAGTCTGCCTTATCATACACCGCAAGACAACCTGCCCAGGGGTGGCACCACCCACAATGGGCTGGCTCTTTCTACATCAATCACTCATAAGAAAATGCACCACAGGATAATTTGGTGAGGCATTTTCTTAACTGGGGTTCCCTCTTCCCAAATGACTCTAGCTTGTATCAAGTAGACATAAAAGTAGCTGGCACAGCCTAGCTAGCTCGGGCATTAACTCCAGTAACATTTCTTTTTACTAGGAGAGCCAAGAAGACTTACTGAAAGGACCAAACTTAATATGGCTCTAAGTTAAAAAACGGCTTTCCTCCAGTCTTTAAGCTGCCTTTCTTTGAGTCTTAGCTGAGTTGAAAAATACTAAGTTCACCCTGAGACATCAGTCTGCTGAGCCAGATAAGAGACAAAAGAGGGAAATCCTACCACCCTGAAGGCTGCTGCTTTGAACCAGCCTAGCAACTGCATTGCAGATGACTTCTAGGAAGCAGCTACTAGCTTCCCTCAACCTTATACAAACTCTGGCCCCTAGCGATAGAGAGCCAATATTTTCCGTAGAGGGTTGGTCCTCTCTGTCTAGGATAGAGAACACATGTTTTTGCTTACAATATCTTTTGCTCCATGTGATTTCAGCTTAAGTTTCCACCTAACATGCACTTTTTTTGAGAAATGAAATTCTTTGAAAATTGCATTTGTGTGAGAGGAACTCCAACATCTCTGAAGAGCTCTGTGATCACTCTTCTCACAGGCCAGACCTTATTTCGGGAATTGTAGTCACACAATTTAATTAGAAAAACCAAAATCAGTGGGAGTGACTAGATGCCAGGATGGCAGGGCCAAGCAGTGGCATTGGGTCACCAAAAGTGAGGTAGGTTGAGCCACTGTATATAAATAGCAGTCAAATCAGCAGTCAGAGTATCCCAGTGTCTCCTCCCACCCCCAGCAAGAATAGCTATTATTAAAACGACAGGAGATACTAAACACGGGCAAGGATATGGCTGTATGAGAGCACCTACCATTGTTGGGAATGTAAATTAAATTAGTATAGCCATATGGAAAACAGTATGGGAGTTGTTTTTTTTTTTTAAATTAAAAAAAGAACGACCATTTAATCCAAAATCCCACTACTGGATGTATATCTAAAGAAAATTAAGTTACTGTGTTGAGGCATCTATACCCGTGTTCAATGCACGGATAGCAGAGAGCTGCAAACAACTGAAGTGCCACCCAGATAGCTGATGAATGGAGAGATTAGAATATAATACACGGAACAGATTATTCTGTAGCTATAGAAAAGATGCTGTACAGTTATTGGCAACAACTTAGGTAATACTGTGGAGTACTTGGTTTGGTTTGGTTTGGTTTGGTTTGGTTTGGTTTGGTTTGGTTTGGTTT
>NW_026596110.1:816677-824759 GCF_907164565.1 Psammomys obesus | reverse complement strand
TTGGTTTGGTTTGGTTTGGTTTGGTTTGGTTTGGTTTGGTTTGGTTTCTTTGTATAACCCTGGATGTCCTGGAACTAACTCTATTGACCTTGCTGGCCCAACTGAGAGATCTGCCTGCCTCTGCTGCCTGAGTGCTGGGATTAAAGGTGTGCACTACCACTGTCCAGCTTGCTGCTGCTGCTGCCTCTTCTTTTCCTCCTCCACTTCCTCCTCATCTGCTTTAATGTGTAAAGATTTTGAAAGTTTTTATTTTGACAGAGTGTCATTGTATAGTTCAGGCTGCTCTCAAGTTCTGATCCTCCTGTCTTAGCCTCTCAAGTACTAGGATTACAGGCATGTGCCATCACTACTGATGACTTCATGTTTTTACCACAAGAAAATGACAGCTGGAGCTGGGTGTGGGCAGGAGGCAGAGGCAGGCTGATTTCTGTGAGTTCTAGGCCAGCCTGGTCTACAACGTGAATCCAGAACAGCCAAGGCTACACAGATAAACCCTATCTTGAAAAAAACAAAAAGAAAGAAAGAAAAAGAAAAGAAAAATGTGGGCCTATTTACTAAGTGACTAAAAAGCTATAAAAATTAGAACCACCCCCACCCAACCCCCCACCACCAAAAACTTCAGCAACAGACTTCCATTTATCTCTGCCCTTATGATGGACAGCAGTACAAAGCCCTTAGACATTTGGGGATTTAGCTGTGAAGAAGCAGAATTTAGGATACATTTATTTGGGATTTGTGTAGTTTCTATTCACCTTTCTGCTTCCTTACAACATTATGATTTATCTCAGTGTAGGAATGGCTTCCAGGAACTATACCACAACAACTCACTAGTGAACAGTGAAGAGTATAGTGCTGGGGCTGGAGAGATGCTCAGGTTAAGAGCACTGGCTGCTCTTCCAGAGGTCCTGAGTTTAATTCTCAGCAACCGCATGGTGGCTCATAACCATCTATAATGAGATCTGGTGCCCTCTTCTGGCCTGCAGGTATTAACTAACTAATTAACTAATTAAAAATTACGGTGCTGGCTTAGCACACACAGGACCTTGGGTTTGCTCTCCAGCATCACAGATACAAAATATAACAATACGTTGTATTTAAGCTTTATTACTATCCAAGAGATATGAAACACATGAATTTCCCTGTAGGCCTTCTTATTGTTTATCTGTTTGTTTATTTATTTGAGACAGGGCTTCTCTGTGTAGACCAGGTTGGTCTCAAACTCACAGAGTTCCATCTGCCTATGCTTCCCTGAGTGCTGGGATTAAAGGTGTGTACCACTATGTCTGGCTTTTATATATATATATATATATATATTTTTTTTTTTTTAAATTTTTATATGTTTGTGTGTGTGTTTGTGTGTGTGTGTGTGCAGGCACCCACAGTGACTCACAGAGATCAAAATCAGGCATCAGATCATTTGGAACTGGAGTTACAGGCATTTATGATAACTGCTTGGATCCAAACTCTGGTCCTATGTTAAAGCAGTATGTACTCCAAACTCTAGCCCCTGTGTAGGGCTTCTTTTCTTTTTATCAATGTAACATTTTCTTCTTTTACTCATGCTGTTGTCAAAGGTTGACATTCATCTTATACATGGAGGAAATTTGATGGGGATTTTTCCTAATTTGACAACTATCCTAAAAGTTTATTTGATATTACTAAACAAATTGAAGTATCATTATAAACTTTGAAAAGCTAGCAATATGGGGAGAAAGCCCACCGAGAATATAAATATCGGAGACTGGGTTATCTTAAATATTTCCATGAGAAATAATACTATGACATCATTGTCATATAAAAGGGTGATTAAAAAGTTAAGTGATGGTGGTGCATGCCTTTAATCCCAGCACTCGAAGGCAGAGGCAGGCAGATCTTTATGGGTTCAAGGCCAGCCTGCTCTACAGAATGAGTTTCAGTATAGCCAGGGCTACACAGAGAAACCCTGTCTCAAAAATCAAAACCAAGCCAGGTCTGGTGGCACATGCCTGTAATCTCAGCATGTGGGACTATGGAGGCTGAGACAGTTAGATCTCTGTGAGTTCAAGGCCAGCCTGGACTACAAAGTGAATCCAGGACAACCAAGGCTACACAGAGAAACCTTGTCTCAAATTAAAAACAAACAAACAACAAAACACCAAAAAAAAACAAAAAACAAAAAAAAACCCAAAACCAAACCAACTAACCAAGATCAAAGATCAGCAAATGTTTGAAATAATATAGAAATATACAGTGGCCCATTTCAATTATTTGTTTATTCCACACATGCGTCTCACTTGCCAACTATACTTTGAACTGAAGGCTGGTAACAGGACAGCAAACAGGCATAAGAAATCTGTGACAGCATGGTGTTCTCAGCATAAGATGGAGCAGGCCCCTAACACATATGATCTGTGTTAACAGCAACTTGTCCTAATGCTTTTACAAAATAGCAGGCAAAAGCAGTTCTAGGAAGGAAGGGTTTCTTTTGGTCCATGGTCCACAGGTATTGATCTGCCATGCTGGGAAAATGTGGTGACAGGAGTGTGAGGCAGCTGGTCACATTTCTTCTATAGTCAGGAGTCACAGACGAATACTGATGCTCAGCTCACTTTCACCTAATTTTAAATTATGACTCAGTCCAGGGCCTTAGCCCATGGAACGTGCTGATCACATCCAGGGTGGGTCTTCCTCACTTAAACGTTTCTAGAAATGTGCTCACAGGCACACTGAGAGCCATGTCTTCTAGGTGTCTCTAAATCACATCACGCTTGTAATTAAGAATAGCCATAATATAGTCTGTAATGATTTCTTTGTAACTATGATCAATATGACAAAGCTGTGGTTCTTGGATCTAACATATGGGTTCAGTGTTGTTGTAAATGAAAATGAGTGTTGCACTATATAATGTTTATATTAGCCCTAGGATTATCACAGCAGTATCATCTAGCCCACTATCACAAATAATAAGACACAGACACATGTTAGATTTTATTTTTTTAAATTTTTATTAGGCTGGGAGATTTTTCATCTATGCTATCTCAATAACTTCATCATTCACCTCCCAGCTGCCATCCAGTGCCATCCTCCTTTAACCATCCTCATCTGAGCTATATTCTGTTGGTATAGTGTTCTTGTGCAATGTATACAATTTACCCTTGTTCATTCAAATGTTGATTTCTCTACCCCACTATCTGGTTTCAATCTGGACATTACATTGTGCTGCTTATTCCAGGCATCACCTGTCTCAAGTTTGTTTAAACATGCTACCATTTGTTTTCTGTATTGCCAATAAAAACAGCCAGCCAATAATGAGCAATGGAAAGAAAAGGACAACCTGGCCAGGATGGGAGGAGAAAGAAGGAGTGGGAGGAGAGATCTGAGAGGAGAGGACCTGGAAACATCAGGAGAAATGAATCAGTTCTAAGATATGACTAAAAAGCAAGTATAATGTGGGAAATCTTAGTGGGAGCAAGCTATGCTGGCTTGGAGTTTTGAGAGGGAGTAATTTTTGCCCAGCATTGTGCTCTAAGTTAATTAAATAAATCCTAGTCTCTGTGTGGTGATTTGGGTAGACAGCTGGTTTGATAATAACCGCTGTTTAACCAAAAGATAAATCAATATTAAATATTAATAATCATCAACAATTTTCCATCTATAATCTCATAAATACTTTTATTCTTCATCTGGGACTTTTCACATCATTACTGGAGTCCTTCCTCCAGCCCCACCTGATTCCTTCTTTACACTAACCCATCATGGTGTCCTCCTCCCTCTTCTCTTCCCATCCATTTCTTTCCTGTGATTCTCCTGTCCTCAAAAGCCCAGGAACCTTAGCCATGCCTACCCCATTCTGCTCTGCCCATATATAGACTGTTTAATCAGCCACTCAGTTAGGTTTACACAACAAGGATAGGCATATCCACTCAGTAACCAGATCTTGAGGGCCAGTAACATGCATCAGACCAACCTCCAACAGTTCAGGGAATCTTTCCTTGAAAAAAGAATGTCTCCATTAAGGTGTAAGCCAGGCTCAAAGGGAACATAGAACAGCTTGTCTAGAAGAGCAGGGATCACCCTCCCAAATGGCATGTAAGCAAGGTTGAATTATCTGCCCCTTCACAAGATGGATTCTCACTGTGTTGCCCTAGTGGACCTGGAAGTTGCTATGTAGACTAGGCTGGCCTTGTACTCACAGAGATCCTGTCTGTATCTGCCTCAGGAGTCTTGAACTCCTTAGGAGCCTTGAAATCCTTAGGCTCAAATGAAACTCCTGCCTTTGGCTCAAGATAGTTAATATTGATTGTCATCTTGATTAGACTGAGAGACACTTAGAATTAATAAAGAACACTTCTGGGTATTCCTGTGAGGGAAGAACCGCTCCCTAACCTCTGAATCTAGTAGACAGTTCCATTCAAAATTCAGGGGCCTGGCTGGAATAAAAGTGGAAGAAGAGAAAGACAGCCAGAGAGTGATGATTCTTCAGCTTCTTTCTCCCTGAGCAGTTGCCATAGTCTGTGGGCATCACCTACAGCTTCTTCAGCTTTTGGTGAGTTGGCCAAGAGACTGTCAGACACTGCCAGGCCTCTAAGTCCAGCTTCTTAAACTGAGGCTTACAACAGTAACTGCATGTTGGGGTTACAAAAAAATTAGGCAACAGCTGGTTCTGATGGTGTACTCCTTTAGTCCCAGCACTCTGGAGGCAAAGGCAGAAATATCTTTGTGAAGTTGAGGGCAGCCTATTCTACATAGTGAGTTCCAGGATACCCCAGGACTACATACAGACCTTGTTTCAAATAAAACAGAACAAAACAAAAACCACTTGTCTAGAGGCTGGAGAGATGGCTCATCGGTTAAGAGCCATTGTTCAATATAAAAACACCTATATGTAGACACCCATGTTCATTTTACAGAGGAAGAAATTAAAGCAGGAAAAGTTAGGGAAATTTTATTAGGCTAGATTATATGAGTGATGGGATTGTTTGGTTTTAGGCCTTTATATCTTCATAGAAACCTGATCATTATTACAGTCACAATTCCTTTCCTGACCTTTTGTCTTATTCAACAATGTGTTCTAAACTATTCATCATTTCGAAATTGGAACATAAAACAAAAACAAAACATAAAATAAAATAAAAATCATCTAAAGGCAGACATCCTAAGGTTGGCAAAAGAACTGTTTTATAAATTCTGCCTACTTGCTACTTAACATGATTTCCCCTCATGTTCCAAGATGGCTTCTTGTCCTCCAGTCATCATATTTCCATTCCACTCAACAGAAAGAACAAAGAAATGCTTCAACAAAGAACACTTTGTGGATGTGGTACATATTTATTTTCCTTACAACAGACTGTCCCAAGAGAATTTAGTCATTATGATACCTAGTTATAAAGCGGGGTAGGGTGGAAAATGTCTTTATTTTCTGTACCCACATGTCCAAATGAAATATATATATATATATATAAATATATATATAATATATATAAATATATAAATAAATTTATAAATATATAAATATATAAATAAATATATATATAATATATATATAAATATATATATATATCCCTATATATATATTGATTTCATATGCCTATATATATAGTGACATATATATATAGTGATATATATATATATATATTGATATATATATATATTTAAGTTGGAGCAGGTCTTGCTATGTTACTGAAGTCCTTAAGCCCTAAGAAATTATAGTTAAATTGAACCTAGAGTGAATAGAAGTTACTTGTGCAAATCTAAGAGGAAGAGAGAACATTCCAGGCACAGAGATGACATACAAAGGTGCAAAGGGACTTGGTAGGTTATATACAGTTAGAGTGATAGTATAAAATGAAGGCTGTGAGCTGGGTGTGGTGTATCCATCTCTAATCCCAGAATTTAGCAGACTGACACAGGATGATTGCAACAAATCTGAGACCAGCTCAGGCTGCTTATTGAGAGTTTTGTCTCAAAACATAACACAAAAACAAAAACGGTGGAGGTGAGAGATATAGTACTATGAAGCAAAAGTGAATGTGAAGGGATGAATTAGTATACTGACTTATGAAGGATGTGGGAAAATGAGTTGATTTGTGTTTTTTGTTATGTCTGTTCTCTTTTTTTGAAACAAGGCCTTGGCAAGACTCCAACTCAAGAGAGATCCATCTGCTTCTGCCTCCTGTGTGCTGGGATTAAAGCTTTTGCCACCTTGCCTGACAGTTTTTAAATAAAGTGGTATCTTAAAGTAAAGTGCTATCAGTGGAAATAGTAACTAGATAGATTACAGGTTTATTTAAAAAGCAGGATTTAGGGTTAGGTGTGTTGTAGATATAAACATGTTTTTCTTTTAACCCCACGAGTGGGATGTGAGAATGATTCAGATAGTCCACAGATGCAAATTATTTGTCTCATTTGGGTTCTGAGAGGATCTCTTTGCCAGCTGCAGTCTGTTTAAATCTGAGGACTCTGGGGAGAGAATAAATGCCAGAGCCCAGAGAGTGTTGAGGAATTCCAAGAAAGAACAAGGCTGTTGCACTCCCCCCCCAATACACACACACCCCGAGGCTCCTGTTGCTGTTGTTGCAGTGTTGGTTCCAAGGAATCCTAACCCTAACCAGCAGGAAGCAACTAAGAGAACTGTGTCCCCTCTTCCACTATCCCTTTCTCTCTCCTACCTGGTGTTGGCGTGCTGGAAGGGATTGGGTAGAGTAGGGAGAAAGAGATATAAAAAATGTAGATAAAAGGTTTTATCTTTTATCTTGTTGTTGTTGTTTTTAAGTACAGAAACATAGGTGACTTGGCTCAGCACTGAGTTAAGGGCACTTTCTTTACAACCCTAGTTATCTGTGTTTGGTTCCCAGACCCATATAAAGGTGTAAGGAGAGAAATGACACCATAAAGTTGTCCAATAGAATACGAGCACACACAATACAAACACCCACAATACTAACACATAAAACATAGAAATTGAGATTTAAGGGTTAGGGTGCGGGTTGGGTGAGGAGTTAGGGGTTAGGGTTGGGTTAGGGTTAGAGGGTTAGAGTTTGCTGTTGTTATAATGCTCTTTTGGAATGTAGACACCTTACCCTTGTTTATTCAAATGCTGTATTCTCTCCCCCATTATCTGGTTTCAATCCAGACATTGCATTGTGATGCTTATTCTAGGCATCACCTGTCTAAAATTTGTGTAAACATACCACCATTTGTTCTCTACACTGTCAATTAAAACAACCAGCCACAATGCTTAAGCAATAGAGAGAATAGGGTGGGAAATCCTGTTCAGAGTGGGAGGAGAGGAAGGAAGCAGAAGGAGGAGAAGCTGCAGGAGAGATCTTGGAACAAAGGAGAAATGAAGCAGACCTAAGACATCAATAAAAGCAAGCAATGGATGATTCTGAATGGTAGGAAACTTTACAGGCTTGGAGGTTAAGGATGAGTAACTATTGCCAAACATTGTGTTCTAGGTTAAATAAATAAACCTTAGTCTGGGGTGGTGATTAGGTTATACAGCTGTTTACGATTAACTGCAGCTTTACTAAAAGATATATCAAGAGTAAATACTAACATGAATAAAACAGTTCGGGGTTAGGGTTAGAGGGTTCGGGTTTGGGTTTAGGGTTAGAGGGTTAGGGTTAGGGTTAGGATTAGGGTCGGTTAGGGTTAGGGTCAGGGTCAGGGTAAAGGTTAGGGTCAGGGTCAGGGTCTAAGGGTTAGGGTTAGAGTTAGGGTTAGGGGTTAGGGTTAGGTTAGGGTTAGGGTTAGGGGTTAGTGTTAGGGTTAGGGAGTTATGGTTAGGGTTAGTGTTAGGGTAGGGTTAGGATTAGGGTTAAGGTTAGGGTTAGGGTTTTGATTAGGATTAGGGTTGGAGGGTTAGAGGGTTAGGGTTAGGGTTGGGAGTTAGGGTTAGGGATAGGGTTGGGTTAGGGGTTAGGGTTAGGGTTATGGCTAGGGCTAGGGTTAGGTTAGGGTTAGGGCTAGGACTAGGGCTAGGGTTAGGGTTAGGGCTAGGATTAGGGCTAGGGTTAGGCCTAGGGGTAGGCCTAAGGCTAGGGCTAGGTCTACGGCTAGGGCTGGGGCTAGAGCTAGGGTTAGGGCTAGGGCTAGGGCTAG
>NW_026596110.1:812490-814990 GCF_907164565.1 Psammomys obesus | reverse complement strand
GCTACGGTTAGTGTTAGGGTTGTGCTAGGTTCAGGTTTAAGGTTTGGTTTAGGGCTAGGGTTGTGCTGGTCTTATGGTAAGGGTTAGTTTTAGGGTTGTGCTAGGGTTAGGGTTAGGTTTAAGGTTAGGGTTAGTGTTAAGGTTAGGGTTGTGCTAAGGGTAGGTTTAGGGTTAGGGTGGTACTAGTGTTAGGGTTAGGGTTACTGTTAGGTTTAGGATTGTGCTAGGATTAGGGTTAGAGTTAGGGTAATGTTTAGGGTTAGGGTTATGCTAGGGTTAGGGTTAGCCTTAGGATTAGGTTTGTGCTAGTGTTCAAGTTAGGGTTAGGTTTAGGGTTAGGTTTGTCCTAGGGTTAGGGTTTGGTTTACAGTTAGTCTTAGGTTTGTGCTAAGGTTAGGTTAGGTTAGGTTTCTGTTAGTGTTAGGGTTGTGGTAGGGTTAAGGTTTACTTTTAGGTTTATAGTTAGTGTTAGGGATATGGTCTCAGGGTCAGAGCAGTTCACTCTAGGACCACCAAGGTCAGTTTATGAGAAACTGGACGTTGGAAAATAGCCAAAACCAAGAGGCCGAATTCCACTGCTCAGATGCCATTAACTCCAAATTTGCCATTAACTCTAAAAAGGCTGCCACATTGTGCTAGGGTTAGGATTAGGGTTATTTCTAGGTTTAGGGTTGTTTTAGTGTTAGGGTTAGGCTTATGTTGTACCAGTGTTAGTTTTAGAGTCCTGTAAGGCTTTGGGTTAGTGGTAGGTTTTGGCTTACAATTAGGGTTAGAGTTATAGTTAGGACTGTGCTAGGGTTAGAGTTAGGGTTAGGTTTTGGTTTGTACTAGGTTTAGGGTTAGGGTTAGGGATGTACTAGGGTTATGGTTAGGGTGAAGGTTGTGCTAGGGTTAGGGTAAGGGTTAGGTTAGGGTTAGAGTTAGGGTTAGTGGTAAGGGTTAGGGTTAAGGTTAGGGTTAGGGTTAGGTTTAGGTTAGGGGATAGGGTTGGAGTTAAGGTAGGGTTGGGATAGAGTTATGGTTATGGTTATGGTTATGGTTATGGTTATGGTTATGGTTATGGTTAGCGGTCAGGTTTAGGTTTAGATTTAGTGTTAGGGGTGGGGGTTAGGAGTAGGGTTACGGGTTAGGGTGAGGGTTTGGGTTATGTTTAGGGTTAGGTTAGGGTAAGAGTTAGGGTTAGGGTTAGAGTTAAGGGTTAGGGTTAGAGTTAGGGTTAGCGTTAGGTTTAGGGATAGGGTTAGTTAGGGGTATGTTTAAGTTAAAGGTTATGTTTAGGGTTAGGTTTAGACAGTTGGGGTTAGTGTTAGGGATTAGGGTTAAGGGTTAGGGTTAGGGGTTAGGGTTAAGGTTATGGTTAGTGTGAGTGGGTAATGTTAGGGTTAGGTCTAGGGTTATTGTTTGAGGTTCAGTTTAGGTTTAGCGTTAGGGTTAACGGGTAGAGTTAGGGTTAGTGTTAGGGTTTAGAGATAGGGTTAAGGTTAGAGTTAGGTTAGAGTTAAGGTTAGGGTTAGGCTTAGAGGGTTAGGATTAGGATTAGGGTTAGGGTTTAGGGTTAGGGTTAGGGTTATTGGTTAGGTATAGGGTTAATGTTAGGGGTTAGGGTTAAGTTAGGATTAGGGTTAAGGATTAGGAATAGAGTTAGGTTTTAGGGTTAGGGTTAGGGATATGGTTAGGGTTATGTTAGGGTTAGAGATAGGATTGATTTAGGGTTAGGGTTAGGGTTTACAGTTTGGGTTAGATTAGAGTTCTGGTTAGGTTAGGTTAGGTTAGGTTAGGTTTAGGTTAAGTTTAGGTTTAGGGTTAGGTTTAGGGTTAAGGTTTAGAGTTAGTGTTAGGTTAGGGTTTAAGGTTAGCAGTCAGGTTTAGGGCTAGGGTTATGGTAGGGTTTTAGGGTTAACTGTTAGGGTTAGAGTTTGGGTAATAGGGTTAGGGTTAGGATTAGCGTTAGGGTTAGGGTTTAGGGTTACGATTAGGGGTTAGGGGTTAGCATTAGGTTTAGGTTAGGGTTTAGGTTTAGTATTAGGCTTAGGGTTAGGGCTAGGTTAGGGTAAGGTTTGGGTTATCGTTAGGGTTATATTAGGGTTATAGTTAGGATTAGGGGTTAGCGTTTGGGTTAAATAAGGGTTTAGGGTTAGTGTTAGGTCTTAGGGTTAGGGTTACAGTTTAGAGTTATTGTTAGGTTAGGGTTATGGTTAGGGTTTGGGTTATGGGTTAGGGTTGTGGTTAGAGTTAGGGTTAGGGTATGGTTTAGGGTTAGGTATAGGGTTAGGGTTTAGGGTTAGGGTAGGGTTTAGGGTTAGGGTTAGGGTTATGTTTAGAGTTAGGCTTAGGGTTAGGGTGTATGGTTAGGGTTATGTTTAGGGTTAGGATAGGGTGAGGGTTAGTGTTAGGGTTAGGTCTTAGGGTTAGGGTTAAGGTTAGGTTAGGGTTAGGTTAAGGTTAGGTTAGGGTTTAGGGTTAGGGTTAGAGGTTAGCATTTGGGTTAGATTAAGGTTTA
>NW_026596110.1:764331-812390 GCF_907164565.1 Psammomys obesus | reverse complement strand
GTTAGGTTTAGGGCTTAGGGTTAGGGTTTAGGGTTGGGGTTAGGTTATGATTAGGGTTAGGGTTAGGGTAAG
The DNA here is from genome assembly GCF_907164565.1 of Psammomys obesus. Classification (NCBI taxonomy): domain Eukaryota; kingdom Metazoa; phylum Chordata; class Mammalia; order Rodentia; family Muridae; genus Psammomys; species Psammomys obesus. Next base: position 812,318 of record NW_026596110.1, on the reverse strand, counting down.
GGTTAGGATTAGGGGTTAAGGATAGGTTTATTTAGGGCTAGGGTTACAGTTAGGGTTAGGGTTTACGGTTAGGATTAGGGTTAGGTGTTAGGTTTAGGGTTAGGTTAGGGTTAGGGTTAGGGGTTAAGGCTAGGTTTAGGGTTAGGTTAGGGTTTTGGTTAGGGATCAGGTTTAGGGTTAAGGTTAGGTTAGGCTTAGGGTCAGAGTTAAGGTTAGGGGTTAAGGTTAGGTTAGGGTTAGGGTTTGAGGTTTGTGTTAGGGTTAGTGTTAGGGGGTTAGCGTTTGGCTTAGGGTTTAGGGTTAGGGTTAATGTTTTGGGTTAGGGTTATGGTTATGGTTAGAGTTAGGGTATAGTGTTAAGGTTAGGGTTAGTGTTAGGTTAGGCTTAGGGTTAGGGTTAGGGTTAGAGTTAGGGTTAGGGTTAAGGATAGGGGTTAGGTTTTGCTTTAGGGTTAGGGTTAGGGGTTCTTGTTAGGGTTAGCGTTAGGCGTTAGCGTTAGGGTTTAGGTTTAGGATTAGGGTTAGGGTTAGGTTTAAGGTTCAGGTTAGGGTTAGTTTAGGGTTAGGGTTAAAGTTAGGTTTAGGGGTTAGGGTTAGGGTTAGGATTAGGGTAAGAGTTAGGTTTGGTTTTGGGTTAGTGCTAGAGGTCAGGGTTAGGATTAGGGTTAGTATTAGAATTAGGGTTATGGTTAGGGTTAGTGGTTAGGTTTAGGATTAAGGTAAGGGTTAGGTTAGGTTTTTGGTTAGGGCTAGGGGTCGGGGTTAGGGTTAGGGTTAGTGGTGAGGGTTATGGTTATGGTTAGGGGTTAGCCTTACTGTTAGGTTTAAGGTTAGGGTAAGGGTTAGGTTAGGATGAGGATTAGGGTTAGGGTTAGGAGTTAGGTTTAGGGTTAGTGTTAGGGTTAGGTTTAGGGTTTAGGTTTAGGATTAGGGTTAGGGTTAAAGGTTTATGGTTAGTTTTAGGGTTATGGGTTAGGGTTAGATTAGGTTAGGCTTAGGGTTACAGTTAGGGTTAGAGAATTAGGGTTAACGTTAGGATTAGGGTTAGGTTAGGGTTAGGATTGGGGGTAAGGGGTTAGTTTTAGGGTAAGTGTTAGTTTAACATTAGGGTTAGGTTTAGGTTAGGGTTAGGTTAGGGGTAAGGAGTAGGATTAGGGCAAGGGTTAGGGTTAGGCTCAATATGGGGGTTAGGGTTAGAGTTAGAGGTTAGGATTAGGGTTAGGTTTAGCGTCAGGTTTAGGCGGTAGTGTTAGGGATAGTTTAGGGTTTAGGGTTCGGTTTAGGGTTTAGGTTTAGGTTTAGGGTTAGGTTACAATTAGGGGTAGGGTTAGAGGCTAGGATTAGGGTTAGGGTTAGAGTTAGAGAGTAGTGTTAGTGTTAGGGCTTGGGTTAGGGGTTAGGGTTTAAGGTTATAGTTAGGGTAAGTATTAGGGATTAGATTTAGTGTCAGGGTTAAGATTAAAAGGTTATGGTTAAGATTAAGGTTAGGTTTAGGGTTTATGGTTAGGGCTAGGGTTAGAAGGTTAGCGTTAGTGGTTAGTGTTAGGGTTAGGGTTGGGGATTAGGGTTAGGGTTTAGGGATTGTGTTAGGGCCTAAGGTTAGGTTTAGGGTTAGGTTTGTTTTAGGGTTAGGGTTAAGTTTTAGGGTTAGGGTTAAAGTTAAGTTAGGGTTAGGGTTACGGGTTAGTGTTAGGGTTAGGTTTAGGTTAGTATTTAGGGTTAGGTTTAGAGTTAGGGTTAAGTGTTAGGGGTAGTGTTAGCGTAAGGTTTAGGTTAGCGTTAGGGTTAGGTTTAGGTTAGGGTTAGAGTTTGTGGTTAAGTTAGGGTTAGGGTTAGAGTTAGGAATAGGGAGTAAGTTTAGGGTTAGTGTTAAGGTTAGGTTAGGCTTAGGGTTAGGTTTAGGTTAGGGTTGGGGTTACAGTTAGGGTTAGGGTTAGGGTTAAAGTTTAGCAGTAGTGTTAGAGTTAGGTTAGGCTTAGGGTTAGGGTTTGGATTAGGGTGTAGGGTTACTGTTAGGATTAGAGTTAGGGTTAGGGGTTAGGGTTAATTTAGGGTTAGGGGCTCATGTTAGGGTTAGAGTTAGGTGTTAGTGTTAGGTTTAGGCCTTAGGGTTAGGGTTAAGGTTAAGGTAATGGTAAGGGTTAGGTTAGGGTTTGGTTAGGCCTAGTGGTTGGGGTTAAGTTTAGTGTTAGGGTTAGGGGTTTGGGTTAGGGTAAGTGTTAGGGGTTAGCATTAGGGTTAGGTTTAAGGTTAGGGTAAGGGTTAATGTTATGTTTTATGGCTAGGGTTAAGGTTACATTAGCGTTAGGGTTAGGGTTACGGTTTAGGGTTATTGTTAGGTTAGTGTTTAGGGTTAGTGTTAGTGTTAGGGGTTAGCCTTAGGGTTAGGTTTAAGGTTAGGGTAAGGGTTAGGTTATAATTAGGGTTAGGGTTAGAGGCTAGGGTTAGGGTTAGGGTTAGGGGTTTGGGTTAGGGGTTAGCGTTAGTGTTAGGATTTGGGTTAGGGGTTAGGGTTTAGGGTTAGGGTTAGAGTTAGAGGTTAGGTTTAGTGTTAGGGTTAATGTTAAAGGGTTATGGTTAAGATTAGGGTTTATGGTTAGGTTCTGGGTTAGAGGGTTAGGGTTAGGGGTTATTTTAGGGTTACGGTTGGGGATTAGGGTTAGGGTTAATGTTGGGGCTAAGGTTAAGTTTAGGGTTAGGTTAGGGTAAGAGTTAGGGTTAGATTTTAAGGTTAGGTTAGGGTTAGGGTTACTGGTTAGGTTAGGGTTTAGGGTTAGGGTTATGGGTTTGGTTTAGCGGTTAGTGTTAGTGTTAGGATTTGGGTTAGGGGTTAGGGTTTAGGGATATGGATAGGGTTAGGGGTTAGTGTTAGTGTTAGTGTTAAAGGGTTATGGTTAAGGTTAGGGTTAGGGTTTATGGTTAGGGTTAGGGTTAGAGGGTTAGGGTTAGGGATTATTTTAGGGTTAGTGTTAGGGATTAGGGTAGGGTTAGGGTTGAGATTAGGGTTAGAGTTAGTGTTAGGGGCTAAGGTTAGGTTTAGGGTTAGGTTAAGGTAAGGGTTAGGGTTAGGTTTTAAGCTTAGGGTTAAGGTTAGGTTAGGGTTAGGGTTACAAGTTAGGGTTAAGTTAGGGTTATGGCTCAGGGTTAGGGTTAGGGCTTAGTGTTAGGGTTATATGTTAGGGTTAGGTTAGCATTAGGGTTACAGTTAGGTTAGGGTTAGAGTTAGGGGTTATCTTAGGGTTATGTTAGGGTTAGGGTTATAGTTAGGGTTAGTGTTAGGGGCAGGGATTAGGGTTAGAGTTAGGGTAAGGTTAGGCTTAGGGTTAGAGTTAGGGTTAGAGTTAGGTTTAGGGGTTATGGTTAGGATTAGGGTTAGGGATAGGTTTTAGGGTTATGTTTATGGTTAGAGTTAGGGGTTCATGTTAGATTTAGGATTAGGGGTTAGAGTTATGATTAGGGTTAGAGATAAGGGTTAGGGTTAGGTTTAGGGTTAGGGTTAGGAGATCTTGTTAGATTTAGGCTTAGGGGTTAGTGTTAGGTTTAGGGTTTAGGGTTTGTGTTCATGTTAGGGTTAGTTTAGCGGTAGGGTTAGGTTTAGGATTAGGGTAAGGGTAAGGTTAGGTTTTGGGTTAGGGCTAAGGGTCAGGGTTAGGTTTAGGTTTAGGCTTAGGGTTAGGGGTTAGCATTAGGGTTAGGTTTAAGGTTAAGGTAAGAGTTAGGTTAGGATTAGTTTTAGCGTTAGGGGTTTGGGTTAGGGTTATGTTTAGGGTTAGGGGTTAGGGTTAGGTGTAGGATTAGGTTTAAAGGGTTATGGTTAGGATTAGGGCTAAGGTTAGTGTTTATGGTTAGTGTTTGTGTTAGGGTTAAGGGTTAGTGTTAGGGTAGGGTCAGGGGTTAGGGTCAGCGTTAGGATTGGATTCGGGTTAGGGTTAGGTTTAGAGGGTTAGCGTTAAGTTTTGGGTTAGGAGTATTGTTAGGTGTTAGGGTTAGGGTTAGGGCTTTGGGTTAGGGTTAGGTTAGGGTTTAGGGTTAGGTTTAGGGCTTAGGGTTATGGTTATGGTTAGAGGGTTAGTGTTAGGTTTAGGGTTAGGGCTAGGGTTAGGGTTATTGGTTAGGGTTAGGGTTAGGTTAGGGTTTAGGGTTAGGGTTGGTGTTAGGGTTAGGTTAGGGTTAGGTTTAGGGTTAGGTTTTAGGGTTAGGTTTAAGTTTAGGGTTAGGTTTTAGGGTTAGGTTTAAGTTTAGGGTTAGGGGTTTTGTTTTGGTTTGGTTAGGGATAGGATTACTGTTAGATTTAGGGTTAGGTGCAAGGATTAGTGTTAGGGTGAGGGTTAGGTTAGTGGTTAGGGTTAGGATTAGGTTTAGGGATAGGTTTTAGGGTTAGGTTTAGAGTTAGGGTTATGGGTTCATGTTAGTGTTAGGGTTATGGATTAGCGTTAGTTTTAGGGCTTAGAGTTAGTGTTATGTTTAGTATTAAGGTAGGGTTAGGGTTAGTTTAGGGTCAGTGTCAGGGTTTAGGGTTAGCGTTAGGGTTAAGGTTAGTTTAGGGTTATCGTTATGATTAGTTTTAGGAGTTAGGGTTAGGTTAGGTTTTGGGTTAGGGCTAGGGGTCGGGGTTCGGGTTATGGTTAGCGGTTATGGTTAGGATTAGTGTTAGGGGTTAGCGTTAGTGTTAGGTTTAAGGTTAGGATAAGGGTTAGGCTATGATTAGGGTTAGGGTTAGGGATCAGGGTCAGGGTTAGGGTTAGGGTTTGGGTTAGGATTAGGGTTAGAGGGTTAGGGTTAAGTTTAGGGTTAGGTGTTAGGGTTAGGTTAGGTTAGGTTTAGGGTTAGGGTTTAGGGTTATGGTTATGGTTTGTGTTAGGGTTAGGGTTAATGTTAGGGTTAGGGTTAGTGCTTAAGGTAAGGGTTAGGGCTTAGGGTAAGGGTTAGGATATGGGGTTAGGGTTAGGTAAGGGTTATGATTAGGGTTAGCGTTAGTTTTAGGGTTTAGGGTTAGTGTTAGGGTAAGTGTTAGTTTATGGTTATGGTTATGGTTATTGTTAGGTTTAGGCTAGGGTTAGGTTTAGGGTTAATGTTAGGGGTTAGGTAAGGGTTAGGATTAGGGTTAGGGGTTGAGTTAGGGTTAGATTAGGGTTAGGGTTACAGTCGGGGTAGGGTTAAGATTAGGGATTAGGGTAAGGGTTAGGTTAGGTTTAGGGTTGGGGTTAGGATTAGGGTTAGGGGTTAGTGTTAGGATTAGGGTTAGGTTTAGTGTTAGGGTTAGATGATTAGGGTTAGCATAAAGATTATGGTTAGGGAGAGTGTTAGGGTTAGGTTTAGGGGTTAGGTTTAGGGCTAGGGTTGTGGTTAGGGTGTAGGGTTAGGGTTTGTGTTAGCCTTAGGTTTAGAGGGTTAGGATTAGGATTAAGGTTAGGGTTAGGGTTAGGGTTAGGTGTTAGTGTTAGGGTTAGGTTAGGGATAGGATTAGGGTTAATTTAGGGTTATGTTTATGCTTCAGATTAAGGTTAGGTTTTTGATAGGATTATGTTTATGGTCGGGTTTATGGATAGGTTTAGGGTTAGGGTTAAGGTTCAGGCTGTGTGTATTGTTATGATTAGTTTTTGGGATAGGGTTAAGTTTAGGGTAACGGTTAGGAATAGGGAAATGGTTAGAGTTAGGTTTAAGTTTAAGAATAGTGTTAGGATTAAAGTATGATTTCTGCTTAGGGTTAGGGTTAGGGTTAGGGTTTGGTTTTGGTTTAGGATTAGATTTAGGGGTAGGATTATGTTTAAGGTTAGGGATGGTGTTAGGGTTAGTTTTAGGGTAGGTTTATGGTCAAGTTAGTGTTAGGTTTCCAGTTAGGGTTATATTTAGGTTTATTTAAGTTATGGATAGTGTTAAGGTTAGAGTTAGGTTTAGGGTTATGTTTCGGAATTGTGTTGTGTAAATATTCCAGATAGTGTTAATTTTAGGTTTACATTTAGGGATAGGGTTAGGGTAAGGGAGAGGTTTAGGGTTAGGGTTTGAGATAGTATTATTGTTAGGGTTAGGCTTTGAGTTAATGATAGAAAAAGTGTTAGAGGTTAGGAATAGTGTTAGTATTAGCTGTATGGTTAGGGTTTCAAACAGGGTTAGGATTAGACTTAGGGTTAAATATAAGATTACAGTTAGGGTAAGGGTTATTGTTGGCATTAGTGTCACGATCAGGGTCAGGGTCACTTACAGGGCTATGATTATGTTTTGGATTAGGTTTTGTCTTAGGATTAGGGTTAGGGACATGGTTAAGGTAGGGGTACATTTGCTTATGGTTAGATTTAGTTTTAGAGATAGGATTAGAGATGTTCCACCCTATTCTTTCAGTATTGTTTAATTGACAGTGTAGAGAACAAATTGTCACATGTTTACACAAACTTGAGAAAAGTGATACTTAGAATAAGCATCACAATGCAATGTCTAGATTGAAACCAGATACCAGATTGTGGAGTAGAGAAATCAGCATTTGAATGAACAAGGGTAAATTGTATATATTCCAAAAAACATTATACCCACAGTTAGGGATTCAGATAGGGTTAGGTTTACCATTAGGAATAGGGTTATGATTAGAGGAAGGGTTAGGGTTGGCATAAGTGTCATGATCAGGGTCAGGGTCACTTTTAGTGTTAGGGTTATGGTTAAATTTTCAATTAGGTTTAGGAATAGGGTTAGGGTTAGAGTTATGGGTAGGGTTAGGGATAGGGTTAGGGTTAGGGTTAGGGATAGTATTAGGTTTATGGTTATGGTTATGGTTAGAGTTAGCAATAGGGTTAGTGTTACAGGTTAGGGTTAGTGTTAGGGATAGAGTTAAGGTTAAATTTAGGGTAAGGGTTTGATTATAGTTAGGATGAGATTTAAATTAGTGTCAGTGTTAGGGTTAGAATTAATGTAGGGTAAGAGTTAGGGTTAGGGTTAAGGATAGTGTTAGGTTTAGGATTGAGGATAGGGTTAGGGATAGGGTCAGGTTTATGGTTAGGTTTAGGGTTAGGGATATGGTTAGGTTTAGTATTCCCATTAGGGTTAGGTTTAGGGTTTGGATAAGTGATAGGGATAAGAATATGGCTGGTTTTAGGGTTACTGTTATGGCTTGGGATAGATTTAGGCTTCTGCTTAGGGTTATGGTTAAGGTTAGATTTATGGATAGGGATAGGATTAGGGTTTCAGTTAAGGTTAGAGTTAGGCTTAGATTTAGGGATAGGGTTATGGTTAGTCTTAGGGTTAGGGATAGTATTAGGGTTATGGTTAACTGTAGAATTATATTTAGTGATAGGGTTAGTGTTACAGGTTAGGGTTAAGGATTGTGTTAGGGTTTATGTTAGGGATAGAGTCAGGGCTAAGGTTAGGGTTAGAGTTGGATTATTTTTAGGATGAGGTTTAAGGGTTAGTGTCAGTGTTAGTGTTAGGGTTTAGAGTTAGGGTTAATATTATAATGTAGGGTAAGTGTTAGGGTTAGGGTTGTTTTTACAGTTAGGGTTAGAGTCAGGATCAGGGTTAGGTTTAGGGATAGGATTAGAATCAAGATCAGTGTCAGGGAAAAATTTAAGGTTTAAGGTTATGGTTAGGAATAGCTATAGGGTTGGGGTTAAGGTTATGGTTATGGTTATGGTTATTACTATGGTTAGCTTTAGGGTTAGGGTTAGGGATAGGCTTAGTTTTATGGTCCTGTATAGGTTTAGATTTACTGTTTGGGTTATAGGTATAGGATCAGGTATAGGTTTATGGTTAAGTTTCCAAATTGGGTTAGACTTAGGGTTGGTGTTTTTGTTAGGGATAGGTTTAGGCTCCCAGTTAGGGTTATGGTTAAGATCTGGTTTATTGATAGGGACAGGATTAGGTTTAGGTTTAGGGTTAGGGTTAGGGTCAGGATCATTGTCATTATTAGGGTTAATGTTAGGTTTATGGTTAAGCTCAGGCTCAGAACAGAAATAGGGTTATTGTTAGGATTAAGGATAGGGTTAGGGATAAGATTAGTGTTATGGTTCAGGATAGGGTTAGGGTTGTGTTAAGGATAGGGTTAGTGTTAGATTTAGGGTTACGTTTAGGATTAGGGATAGGGTTAAGGATAGGGTTAGGGTAGGGTTAAGGTTAGGGTTATGTTTAGGGTAATGATTAGGTTTATGGTTTGTAATAGGGTTAGGGTTTGGTTTAGGATTAGATTTAGGGATAGGGTTATGGTTATGGTTAGGGATAGGGTTACGGTTATGAATAGTGTTAGGGTTAGGTTTCCAGTTAAGGTTATGTTTAGGGTTAGTGTTAAGGTTAGGGTTAGGGTTAAGTTTAGGGAGAGGGTTACGTTTAGGTTCAGGTTTAGGTTTAGGAATAGGGTTAGAGTATGGTTCAAGGTTATGGTTAAGGTTGGGCTTTGGGTTTCAATTAAGTATAAGTTTAGGATATAAGAGGGTTAGAGATAAAGTTAGCATTTGAGTAGAAGTTAGGGATATGGTTAGGGTTAGGGTTAAGTTTAGGGTTAGCGTTAGGGTTAGGGTTAGGTTTGTGGTTAGGGTTAGGTTTAATGTTGGGTAATGTTTACAGTTAAGGTTAGAGTTAAGTTTATGGTTGTGTTTGGGTTTAGGGTTAGCTTTGGGTTCCGGTTTGGGCTAACATTAGGGTTGGGCTTTGAGTTATGGTTAGGAGTAGTGTTATGGTTAGGGTTAGAGTTAGTTTAAGGGTTAGAGTTACAGTTAGTGTTAGGGTTAAGATAAGGGTTCAGGTTAGGGTTAGTAAAGGTGTATGTTAGGCTTAGGTTTAGGGTTAGGGTTTGTGGAGAGTTTAGGGTTAGGGTTATGGCATGAATGAGGGTTAGGGTAAGAGTTAGGGATTGGGTTAATGTTAGCATTAGAGTTAGGGTTATAGTCAGGGTTGAGGAAGTGTATATGTTTAGGGTTAGGTTTGGGGTTAAGGTTAGGATTAGGGTTAGTGTTAGGGTGAATGTAAGGTTTAGGGTTAGTTTTGTGGTTAAGGTTAGGTTTCAGGTTATTGTTAGGGTTAGCATTATTTTTGGTCTTTGGGTTAGATTTAGGTTAAGGGTGAGAGTTACAGTTAATGTTAAGTTTAAGATGAGGGTTAGTTTAAGAATTGGGGAAAGGATTATTTTAGGGTTCAGTTAAGGGATAGGGGAAGTGGTATGGTTAAGGTTTTGGTTAGGGTGAGGTATAGGGTTAGTGTTCGGTTAAGGGTTACTGTTAGAATTAGGGTTATGATTCATGATCATATTTGGTATCCCAAACATTTCAAAGCAATTTAACATATGGTGGCTCAACACTAATAAATAGTTCATTCATAACAATAGTTTTTTAGTTAATTGGTTATTTCTGACTTATTCGAGAGGGTTTTTTTCTGTGTAGCCTTGATAGACAGATAAAAACACACATAAAGAGAGAGAGACAAACAGACAGATCACAGAGAATAGAAAGAAAGAAAAAAGGAAAGAAAGAAAGAAAGATACATACATACATACAGAGAAGTAGGTAGACAGGCAGACACATATAGTCAATTACTCAGAAAAATGATATGATGAAAAGGAAATAGAATAATTCATGGGTTAACATTTCATCTTTCAAAAAAGATTGTTGATATAACATATGAAGATCTATTACATATCCTTCAACAATCTTGACTTCTTTTTCATTCGAGCAGCACACTAGTGAAATGCTCTTACAAACTGTGGTTGAATCTGACCCTCTGCTCATTAGACATGCCCTCAGTGTCTTCTGTTGTTCATGATCACTGAACTTTCTTAGATCTCAGTGAGTTGCAAAAATTACCCATCTGTATGTGGAAATAACAAGTTACTGTTTTCTGATTTCTTTAATATATTTGTGGGTGCTTTGGTGTGAGAGTAGGCACCTGTATGCTTTAATGTAAGATAGAGCATGCAAGTGATAAAGGCAGGATGTGTAGGTGGCATCCAAACTATGTGTGGATGTGGGTGCACCAAAGGCAGCTCCACGCCATTCACTTCTCATTACTTCTTTATTTTATTCATGTACTTACTTACTTATTTACATACTTATTTTTTAGTTATTTGAAACAAGGTTTCTCAAGAAGAGGTACCATCTACAAAGCAGACTTAAAAGTCAGAGATTTGCCTGTCTCTGCCTTCAGGGTGTTAGCATTAAAGGAGTGTACCACCACACCCAGCTTGGCTTCCTTTTATTTCTTAATTGCAGTAAGAGTTTTTTAAGAATTTCTTCTTCTGATTTTATATTCTTTATTCTATATTTATTCTTTATCATATTTTTAGTTTATTTTTCAAAATCTTTCTCTCTCTGTTTCTCTCTCTCTCCCCCAACTATGTGTGTGTGTGTGTGTCTATGTGTGAGACAGAGGATCTCTGTATGTGATGTGTGTCTCTCTTTCTTTTGTCCTCTCCCCCATCTCTGCAAGTGGATGTTTGGATCATATTTCAAAATGTTCCAGTAACTGTTTGGCCTAAGGCTTGGCTTTTGTCCTCATCAAAATGAAGGCGCCATGAGGATGGCAGCCATCATGGCTCCTGAACTCATCAATATGGAAGAAGCCATGTGACAGGCCATTTTTTAATTCTGTTTACCAGCCTCTTTACTGGACCAGAAGCCAAACCCAATTTGCCTGTGCAGAATTCTGAGGAAGCTCTCTTAATCTACACAGTACCCTCTCTACATGAAAAGAAAAAAAAAACATAAATCTTTAACTCCTTGTCCTTAAACAAATAAAATAAAGACAGGAAAGGAAAAAGAAGACAAAGGGTCTAGCCCAGTCTCTAAAGTGATGTCCAGGACTATACAGAGAAACCCTTGACTGCACAAAACAAAACAAGCAAACAAAGAAACAAAAACACCACCACCACCACCACCACAACAACAACAACAAAAAACAGAATTCCAGCACTTGGGAGGCAAAGGTCATTCAACCTCAGAGTATGAGTCCAGCAGAGTCTGCAGAATGAGTTCCAGGACATCCAGGACTTCACAGAGAAGCCCTTACTTGACATGCATAGGGGGAAAAATAATAGAAAAAAAAAAAGACAGGAAAACAACAATAACAAAAAAGGGCAGAAGCTGGCCTTATCTTTGTTTCAAGGCAAGGCTGGTCTACAGAGCAAGATGAAGGACAGCCATGCATATTACAAAGAAACCTTATCTAAAGAAAAAAGAATAAGAAAAAACCCAAAGCTTCCTTGTTTTCTAGTTCTTGTTAACTTATTGTCCATTTAATTTAATTTGAAAATATAGCTCTCTGACTTGCTGTCTCTCTGTCTCTGTCTCTCTGTCTGTCACAGACACACACACAGAATGAGATAGAGAGAGGGAGAGAGAGGGAGACTGAGAAAAAGAGAGAAAGGACACAAACTCCAGGGCTGGAGAGAGAGAGAGATAGAGAAAGAGAAGCATTGTCTAGAATACAGTACATTGACCTCTTCCTGAATTTGCTAGGACATTGACCACATGGTGTCTTTGCAGAGGAACAGTGAGCACTTTTATATCTAAATGCACTTTCCAAACATTTGTTTAATAATTATTCTTACATCAATAACCTTGTTAGCACTAGGAGTGTTGTACAAACATTTATATGTAAAAGCACAGTGAAGGCTACAGAACATATACTTCTGCCTAAGCTTGTTAAAGCAGTTAACCAAATGGCATCTTTGTGAGAAATAATAAACTCCAAGAAGATATCTAATGTTTCTTTAAGGTGTTTTCGTACATCTATGAACATGTCAGTGCACTGTTGTATAACTAAACATGAATGCACTTTCCAAACATTTGTTTAATCACTTGTAGAAATAATATGTGCAAGTGCACAGAATAGGGTGGTATTGTTACTTCTGCCTAAAGATTTCTAGCAATGAATCTTTGCAGAAAGCAAAAAAAAAAAATGCCTTTGTACCAAAATTCAGTATGCACATAAAACATTTGTTTATGGTGTATGGATACATCAGTGAACTTATTAGATGTCTTTCATGTATGAAACCACTCCAGTGTAAGGTGAAATTTCAGGGTCATTTTGATTTGCATTTTCCTGATGACTAAGGATGTTGAGCATTTCTTTGTTTATCTGCCCTTCTATGTTTCTCTTTAGAGAATTCTCTGTTTAATTCTATATCCCATTTAAAAATTATTTTTATTAATTACAGTTTATTCACTTTGTATTCCCCGTGTACCTCCCTCACTCTTCCCCTCCCAATCCCACTCTCCTTCTTTCTTCTTCACCCATATCCTTCCCCCAGTCCACTGATAAGGGAGGTCCTCCTCCCTTTCCCTCTGATCCTAGTCTATTAGGTCTCATTAGGAATGGCTGCATTGTCTTTCTCTGTGGCCTGGTAAGGCTGCTCCCCCCACCCCCCAGGAGGATCAAAGAGCAGTCCAATCAGTTTCTGTCAGAAATAGTCCCTGTCCCCATTACTATGGAGCCCACTTGGACACTAAACTGCCATGGGCTACCTCTGTTCAGGTGTTCCAGGCCATCTCCATGAGTGGTCCTTGGCCGGAGAATCAGTCTCAGAAAAGACCCCTGTGCCCAGACTTTTTGGATCTGTTGCTCTGATTGTGGAGCTCCTGTCCTCTCCAGGTCTTACTATCTTTCACTTTTTTCATAAGATTCCCTGCACTCTATCCAAAGTTTGGTTGAGTCTCAGCATCTGCCTCGATACCCTGCAGGGTAGAACCTTTCAGAAGCCCTCTGTAGTAGATTCCTGTCCTGTTCCCTGTTTTCTCCCTCCTCCAGTGTCCATCCTCTTTGACCCAATCTTAGCCAGAGTCCTCCTTCTTGTTTAGCTTCTTTAGGTGTACAGATTTTAGTATATTTATCCTATATTATTTGTCTAATGTCCACTTATGAGTGAGTATATATCGGCATGTCTTTCTGCTTCTGGGATACCTCATTCAGGATGATCTTTTCCAGTTCCCACCATCTACTTGCAAATTTCATAATTTCCTTGTTTTTGTTTTTGTTTTGTTTTGTTTTATCACTGAGTAATATTCCATTGTGTAGCTCTACCACAATTTCTGTATCCATTCCTCAACTGAGGGGCATCTGGGTTGTTTCCAGCTTCTAGCTCTTACAAATAAAGCTGCTACAAACATGGTTGAGCAAGTGTCCTTATTATATACTTGAACATCTTTTGGATATATGCTTAGGAGTGGTATAACTATTACTGCTATTAGGAAGCACTATTCCTAATTGTCTGAGAAAGTGCCAGGTTGATTTCCAAAGTGGTTGTACAAGTTTATATTCTTACTAGCAATGGAGAAGTGTTCCCCTTTATCCATATACTCCCCTGCATATGTTGTCACTTTAGTTATTCATCTTAGCCATTCTGATGAGTGTAAGGTGAAATCTCAGGGCCGTTTTGATTTGCATTTTCCTGATGACTAAGGATGTTGAACATGTAAGTGTTTCTTTGCCATTCGTTATTCTTCTATTGAGAATTCCCTTTTTAGCTCTGTACCCTATTTTTTAATTTAATTACTTGATTTGTTGTTTTTTAACTTCTTGAGTTCTTTAAATATTCTGGATATTTGCCCTCTCTCAGATATAGGGTTGGTGAAGATCCTTTCCCAGTCTGAAGGCTGTTGTTTTGTTATGATGACAGTGTTCTTTTCTATACAGAAGCTTTTCAGTTTCATGAGGTCCCATTTATTGATTGTTAATCTTAGAGCCTGTGCTGTTGGTGTTCTGTCCAGGAAGTTGTCTCCTGTGTCCATAAGTTCAAGGTTCTTCCCCCTTTTTCTCCTAACCAATTTAGTGTGTCTGGTTTTATGTTGAGGTCCTTGATCCACTTGGAATTTAGTTTTGTGCAGGATAATAAATGTGGATCTATTTGCATTTTTCTTCATGTAGACATCTGTTAGACCTGCAACATTTGTTGATGCTGTCTTTTTTCCATTGAATGGTTTTGGCTTCTTTGTCAAAAATCAAATATCTGTATTCCATTCCATTGTTCCATCATTCTATTTCTATGCTAGTACCATGCAGTTTTTATTACCATTGCTCTGTATACAGATTGAGATCCAGTATGTTTACTTCTGCCTAAGCTTGTTAAAGCAGTTAACCAAATTATGTTTTTTGCAAGAAACAATAAACTCCAAGATGATACCTAAAGTTTCTGTAAGGTGTTTTCATACATCTATGAACATGTCAGTGCACTAGTGTATAACTAACCTTGAATACACTTTCCAGACATTTGTTTAATCACTTGTAGACACAATCATATGAGCAAGCACATATAAAATGGTATTATTACTTCTGCCTATGGATTTCTAACAATGAATCAGGTTGATCTTCGCAAAAAGCAAAGAACGCCTTTCTACCAAAGCTCAGAATAAATACAAAACAATTGTTTATGGTGTCTGGATATATCAGTGAACTTGTTAGATGTCTTGCATGTATGAAATCACTCCCATATGAAAGCAGAATGGATACAGCCCATTTCAGTTGGGTTTCATTAGAATTAGAATGAGGTGTAGGCTTAAAATTAGCAATAAGGTTAGGGTTAAGTTTAGATTTAGGTTTAGGTTTAGGGTTATGGTTAGGATTATAGTAAGAGTTAGTGTTTGTGTTAGAGTTAGAATTATGGATAGGTTTAGACTTGGGGTTGTGGTTAGGGATATGGTTAGGGTTAGGGTTAGGGTTAGAGTTAGGTTTATGGTTTAGACTTGGGGTTGGGGTTAGGGATATGGATAGGGTTAGGATTAGGATTAGAGTTAAGGTTGGGGTTATGGTTGGAGTTGAGGTTAGGGTTAGGGTTAGCATTAGGTTTAGGGTTGTGGTTAGGGTTAGGGTTGGTGTTAGGTTTAGTGTTAGGGTGAGGGTAAGGGTTATTGTTAGGTTTAGGGTTAGGGTTGGGGTTACAGTTAGGGTTAGCATTATGGTTGAGCTTTGGGTTAGGGTCAGGGTTAGGCTTAGGGGGTTAGGGTTAATGTTAGGGTTAGGGTTAGATTAAGGGTTACAGTTACAGTTAGTGTTAGCGTTACGGTTAGGGTTAAGGTTAGGGTTAGGGTAAGGTTTATTTTTAGACTTAGGTTTAGGCTTAGGTTTAGGGATAGGGGGAGTCATATGGTTAAGGTTAGGGTTAGGGTTAGGATGAGTGTAAGGTTACGGTTAGGGTTAGTTAAAGATAGGTTTAGTGTAAGGGTTAGGGTTAGAGTTATTGTTAGGGATAGGGTTAGATTCAGGGTTGGGGTTAGGTATATGGTTAGAGTTAGGGTTAGCATTGGGGCTAGGGTTTGGTATGTGGTTAGGTTAGTGTTAGGGTTAGGATTTAACATTAGTGTTAGTGTTAGCATTAGGGTTAGGGTTAGGGTTAGGATTAGGGTTAGGGTTAGGATGAGGGTAAGGGTTATTGTTAGGGTTAGGTTTATGGCTAATGTTAAGTTTAGGGTTAGGGTTGGTGTTAGGGTTAGGTGTGGGGTTACGGTTAGGGTTAACATTAGTGTTGGGTTTTGGATTAGGGTTAAGGTTACATTTAGATTAAGGATTAGACTTGTGGTTAGTATTAGGGTTAGGATAAGGTTTAGTCTTAAGGTTAGGATAAGGGTTATTGTTAGGTTTAGGTTAAGGGTTAAACTTACGGTTAGTGTTGGAATTAGGATAATGATTAGTCTTAGGGTTAGGATAAGGTGTATTGTTAGGTTTAGGGTTAGAAGAAGTGGTATGGTTATGGTTAAGATTATAGTTAGAATGAGAGTTAGGGTTAGAGTAAGGGTTACTGTTAGGGTTAGGGATATGATTCATGTTCATATTGGGTTGCCTAAGTGTTTCAAAGCAATTCAACATATGGTGGCTCAGCATAAACAAACTATTCATTTATAACAATATTTAGTTGGTTAGTTAGTGAGTTAGTTCTGGCTTATATGAGAGGAGATTTTTCTGTGTAGCTTTGGTATACAGACACAAACACACATACACACACACACACAGAGAAAGAGACAAAGACAGACAGATGAAAGAGGAAAGAAAGCAAGAAAGACACATGCAGAGGCAGGTAGGCAAGCATTCACATACACACACAGTCAATTATTCAGAGAGATGACATTATAAAAAGGAACGAGAATAAATCTTGGGTTAACATTTCATCTTTCAAAAAAGATTGTTGGTATAACATATGAAGATCTATTATATATCCTTCAACAGTGTTGTTTTCCTTTTTTCCAACAGTACACTAATGAAATGCTTTTACAAACTGGTTGAATCTGACCCTCTGCTCATTAGATATGCCCTCAGTGTCTTCTCTCTGTCATTCATGATCATTGAACTTTCTTAGATCTCAGTGAGCTGCAAAAAATACCCATCTGATGTGGAAATAACAGGTCACTACTTTCTGATTTCTTAAATATTTTTGTGGGTGCTTTGGTGTGAGAGCAGGCACCTGTATGCTTGAATGTAAGATAGAGCATGCAAGTGATAAAGGCAGAATGTGTAGGTGGCATCCAAACTATGTGTGGGTGTGGGTACAGCAAAGGCCATTTCTTCTTATTCATTTATTTTATTTATGTACTTACTTACTTAAATGCATACTTATTTTTTAGTTATTTGAAACAAGATTTCTCAAGAAAGGGTACCATCTGCAAAGCAGAATTAAAACTTATAAGTTTTAATTATAAGATCTGCCTGCTTCTGCCTTCAGAGTGCTGGGATTAAAGGAGTGCTGCATCACAGCCATCTTGGTTTACTTTTCTTTCTTAATACCTGGAAGACTTTTCTTTAAATTTTTCTTCTGGTTTTATATTCTTTATTCTATATTTATTCTTTATCACATATTTAGTTTAATTTTCAAAATCTCTCTCTCTGATTCTTTCTCTCCCTCTTTTCTCTGTGTGTTTGTGTGTGTATGTGTGTAACAGAGGATCTGTGTGTGATGTATGTCTTTCTTTGTCTTCTCCCCTCCCCCTCTCTGTGTGTGGGTATTTGAATCACAGTTCAAAATGTTCCAGTACCCCTTTAACCTAGGGATTGGCTGACCTCATCTAAATGAAGCCACAATGAGGATGGCAGTCATCATGGCTCCTCACATCAGCAATATGGAAGCAGCCATGTGACATATTTTTCAAGGCCTTTTTTTTATTCTCTGTTTACTAGCCTCTCTACTGGACCAGAACTTAAACTTAATTTACATGTGCAGAATTCTGAGGAAACATTCTTGATCTACACAGTACCCTCTCTACACACACACACACAAAAAAAAAACATAAATGTTTAACTCCCTGTGTTTAAAAAAGTAATTGAAAATAATTGAAGACAGGAAAGGAAAAGGAAGACAAAGGGTCCAGCCTGGTCTCCAGAGTGAGTTCTAGGACTACTTAGAGAAGCCCTTGACTGCACAGGAAAGAAAAAAAACCACAACATAACAAAAAACAGAATTCCAGCACTTGGGAGGCAGAGGCCAGTCAACCTCTGAATTTGATTCCATAGTCTATGAGTGAGTTCAAGGACAGTTAGGACTTCACAGATAAGCCTTTGCTTAACTGCATAGTTGGAGGAATAAAACAAACAAACAAACAAACAAACAAACAAACAAACAAACAAACAAGCAAAAAAGACAGGAAAACAACTACAAAAAAGGGACAGAACCAGGCTTTATCTTTTTTTTAATGTCAGACTGGTCTACAGAGCAAGATGCAGGACAGCCATTTATATTACAAAGCAACTTTATCTAAAGAAAAAAGAATAAGGAAAAACCTAAAACTTGTTTGTTTTCCAGTTCTTGTTACCTTATTGTCCATTTAATTTAATTTGAAAATATAGCTCTCTCTGTCTTTCACAGACACAACACAGAGACAGACACAGAGAGAGGATATGAACTCCATGGCTGGAGAGAGAGAGCCAGAGAGAAAGAGAAGTATAGTCTAGAATACAGTATATTGACCTCTTCCTAAATTTGCTCAGCTATTGACCACATGACATCTTTACAAAGAAACAGTGAACACTTTTATATCTAAACATGATTGCATTTTCCAAACATTTGATTAATAAATATTCATACATCAATAACCTTGTTACCATTAGGAGAGTTGTACAAACATTTCTGTGTAAAAGCACAGTGAAAGCTACAGAACGTTCACTTCTGCCTAGACTGTTATAGCGGTTAACCAAATGGCATCTTTGTGAGAAACAAGAAACTCCAAGAAGATACCTAAGGTTTCTTTAAGGTGTTTTCATACATCTACGAATATGTCAGTGTACTATTGTATAACTAAGCATGAATGCACTTCCCAAACTTGAAGAAACAATCATATGTGCAAGCACATGGAATATGATGGCATTGTTACTTCAGCCTATGGTTTTCTAGGAATGAATCATATTGAATCTTTACAGAAAGCGAAAAAAAAAAAGAAAGCCTTTGTACAAAAGTTCAGTATGTACAGAAAACATTTGTTTATGGTGTCTGGATAGATCAGTGAACTTTTTAGATGTCTTGCATGTATGAAATCACTACTCTGTGAAAGCAGAGTGAATACAGCCCATTTCAGTTGAGTTATATTACAAATAGAATGAGGTTTAGGGTTAGCAATAATTTAGGGTTAGGTTTAGCTTTAGGGTTATGGTTGTGGTTAGGGTTAGGATTAGGGTAAGCATTGGAGTTAGGGTAAGAGTTAGGGATAGGGTTAGTGTAGGGGTTAGGGTTAGGGATAGGGTTAGAGTTAGTATTGGGGTTAGGCATATTGTTAGGTTTGGGTTTAGGATTAGGGTTAGGGTAAGGGTTGTTTTGGGGGATAAGGTTAGGGTTAGGCTTGTGTTAGGGTTAGTGTTCAGGTTAGGGTTAACATTAGGGTTAGGATTTGGTTTAGGGTTGTGATTAGGGTTAGGGTTAGGTTTAGGGTTTGGGTAAGGGTTAAGGTTAGAGTTAGGGTTGGGATTAGGGTTAGGGTAACAATTATTTTGGGGTTTAGGTTTGGGGTTCAGGTTAGGGTTAGGTTTTGGGTTAGTGTCGTGGTTAGGGTTAGGGTTGCAGTTATGATTAGGGTTAGTACAAATGTTGGGTTTTGGGTTAGGGTTAATGTTAATGTTATGTTATGGGTTAGAGTCACAGTTAGTGTTAAAGTTAGGATAAGGGTTAGGTTTAGAGGTATGGTAAGGTTTATTGTTAGGTATAGGGTTAGGGGAAGTGGTATGTTTATGTTTATGGTTAAGGTTATGGGTATGGTTAAGGTAAGGGTTACTGTTGAGGTTAGGGTTATGATTCATGTTCATATTTGTTTGCTGAAGAGTTTCAAAGCAATTCAACATATAGTGGCTCAGCACAAACAAATAGTTCATTTATAGCAATAGTTAGCTCTGGCTTACATGAGAAGGGTTTTTTGTGTAGCTTAGATAGACAGTCACAAGTACACATTTTGATGGGTCCACAGCCAAACCCTAGGCCAGACAGTTACTGGAATATTTTAAACTGTGAATCGAACACCCCCATACAGAGGGTGAGGACAGGGAAAGAGGAAGAAAGACATACATCACACACATGAAGGAGAGAGACAAAGAAAGAGAGAGAAAGAATGAGAGAGAGAAATCTAGATAGACAACAGAGGAAAGAAAGAAAGAGTGAAAGAAAGAGACATACAGAGGAATGTAGGCAGGCAGACACACACACAAACACAGTCAATTACTCAGAAAGATGAAATTATGAAAAGGAAAGAGAATAACTCTTGGGTTAACATTTCATCTTTTAGAAAAGATTGCTGTTATAAAGCATGAAGATCTATTACATATCCTTCAACAAGCTTTATTTCTTTTTTCTTTCCAGCAGCACACTAGTGAAATGCTCTTACAAACTGTGGTTGAATCTATCCCTCTGCTTGTTAGACATGTCCTCAGTGTCTTCTCTCTGTTGTTCATGATCACTGAACTTTCTTAGAACTCAGTGAGTTGCAAAAAAAGTGCCCATCTGTATGTGGAAGTAACAGGTCATTGATTTTTTATTTCTTTAATATATTTGTGGGTGCACTGGTGTGAGAGCAGGCACCTTTATGTTTGGATGTAAGATAGAGCATGCAAGTGATAAAGGCAGAATGTGTAGGTGGCATTTAAACTATGTGTGGTTGTGGGTGCAGCAAAGGCAGCTCCATGCCATTCACTTCTCATTATTTATTTATTTTATTTATGTACTTACTTACATACATACATTTTAGTTATTTGAAACAAGGTTTCTCAAGAAAGGGTACCATCTGCAAAACAAACTCAAAACTGAGAGGTCTGCCTGCTTTTGTTTTCAGGGTGCTGGGATTAAAGGAGTGTACCACCACACCCAGCTTGGCTATCTTTTATTTCTTTATTCCAGAAAGGCTTTTTAAAAATTTCTTCTTCTGGTTTTATATTCTTTATTCTATATTTATTATTTATCGTATATTTAGTGTAATTTTAAAGATTTCTCTCTCTTTCTTTGTCTCTTTCCTCCATGTGTGTGATGTATGTCTTTCTTCCTCTTTCCCCGTCCTCCCCCTCTATATGGGGGTGTTCGATTCACAGTTTAAAATATTCCAGTAACTGTCTGGCCTAGGGTTTGGCTGTGGACCCATCAAAATGAAGCCAACATGAGGAAAGCAGCCATCATGGTTCCTGACCTCACCAACATGAAAGCAGCCATGTAACATACTTTTCAAGGCCTTTTATGTTCTCTGTTTATTAGCCTCCCTCCCAGACCAGAACTTAAACCCAAGTTGCATGTGCAGAATTCTGAGGAAGCTTTCCTAATCTACACAGTGTTATGCCCAGTTTGTGAGACCCCAAAGACTATCAGGAATCAACTCTACTGGAAACACACGAGGGTTTATGGTATATGTGTTCTAACATGGAACACTGCAGAGGTAGAGAAGTTGGACCTCTCATTGCTGCAGCAGTAGAGAAGTGGGAACCTGAGCCCTGAGTGAACAGGGTTTTTAAAGGGGAAAACTGCACGCTAGGGGGCTCCATGCCTTGGCATTACAGGATTGGGTAAAAGTCAGAGGGTCGAGGTGACCTTTTAGCTGAAACTTAAATTACAATAGCTATTCTTCTGAACTACATATGGAACATTGGGAAAAATTTCCCACCCAATTCTGATTGGTTGTTGCCAGGGGAATTATCTCTATCTTTTACCAAGTGTTTATTCTGTGATATTTCCTGGTATCTGATTTCAGCCCCCAGTCACAGGTGTGCACAGATGGCTTCTCATCTCAAAAATGGAGTCACCCCTTTCTGCATGCAGAAAGGGGAGGGAGGGTGGGATCGGCATGGGAGGAGGGAGGGGCTTATGGGGGGATACAAAATGAATAAAGTGTAATTAATAAAAAAAAAGAAATAGCTGGACACCTGAAAAAAAAATGGAGTCACCCAAGCTAACTCAAGCTCTTCATTCCCCCCTTTCCTTGTGCATAAAGAGGCCAATCTTGAGTTCTTATAGTCCACCATCATCTTCAAACTGGTGGTACTGGGTTCACATTACCATTAACTGTATGGTCCTTAATCTTTGTATCCTAACAACTTGTTAAGCAAGCATGGTCTGAAAGTGACCAAAAGCAGAAGATTCTGCTTTTAAGCTGTTATAAGACTGACTTTGTACATCCAGTGTTGCAATACTAGTTCCCTCTCCAGCTAAGCAGGTCCCCAAGATAACAGCTAATGTCAGGGAGCCCCTTTTGACTTAGCATTTCATCCTATTATGTGGGATTATGGGCCAAAGATCTTCTCTTCTTAAGCTGTTTCAGTGCTTAAGTTGATGGGACCATCAACATCAGGGTGCTAAGAAGGAAGAAATGCAGGTCAAAATTAGGCAACAGGGCACTATCTAATTAAAGATCCAGTTTAAGAGACATGGAGCCATCACATCAACTGGACTGATTTACTTCAGCTTTCAGCAAGCCCAGATTTCAGTTTGCAGTCTATAGCTGATCCCTGAATAGTCTGTCAGCCAAATGAAAATCTGCTGAGGCAAATTCAGACTAGAAACTGAAGCTAAAATTTGTCTAATAAATCAGAAAAGTAAGAAATCCCAAGACCAAGGGAAAAACTCATGTGGGGTCTGTTTGAGCTATGCCAGATCCAGGTCTCATGACTTTTTGATTACCTGGAACTCATATGAATTTTTAATTTACAAAAGAAAATATATAAGAAGACTCAGAAAAGTAATATATAAAACAACATTCCATAATAATGGATAAAACTATATCCAATGAAATGAGTATCAGTTTTTGATACTCATTCTGTTTGTTTTGTAAACAATTTAAATGTGTCCATGGTCTGAAACTCTAACATTTTAACTATGGGCACAACTGTTGGTAATCAGCTACTATGCCTTTTCTTCTACACTCAGATTCTACTTTTACCCCCATCTCTATGTCACATTGGAAAGTTAGGCAGAAATACATAAACAATTTAAGTGCTAAACTCTGGATGCTTGGACTTTCCTTAACAAAGCAACTGGAAGGAATAGGTTTAAGATATTTCTTTTTTATTTTTCTAAATATTATTTAGAGTTTATTAAATTTGTATCCCAGCTGTATTCCATTCCCTCATTCCCTGTCACTCCCACACTCCCTCCCTCATCTTCTACCTGTCGCTTTCCAAGTCCACTGATAGGGGAGGAACTTCTCCCCTTTAATCTTCTCCTAGCTTATCAGGTATCTACAGGCCTGGCTGCAAAGTCTTCCTCTGTGGCCTAGCAGGGCTGCATCACCCTTGGGGGCTGGAGCGAGGGAGGTCAAAGAGCCAGCCATTGAGTTCCTGTCAAAAATAGCCCCTGTTCTCCTTACTAGGGTACCCACTTGGATACTGAGCTACCATGGGCTACAGGGGTTCTAAGTTATATCCATACATGGTCCTTGGTTGGAGATACAGTCTCATAAAAGATCCCTGTGCTCCTTGTGGATCTCCTGTCCTCTCCAGACCTCCAGACTAATTCCCCCTACGTTCATATGATTCCCTGCACTCTACCGAAGGTTTGGTTATGAGTCTCAGTATCTGCTTTGATACACTGCTAGGTAGAATCTTTCAGAGGCCTTCTATGGTAGGCTCCTGTCCTGTTACTTGTTTTCCATTGTCCACCCCATTTGTCCTTCTAAGTGAGGGTTGATATCTTACCAAGGGTCATCTTTCTTGTTTATCTTTTGTAGGTGTACAGATTAAAGTATGTTTATCGTATCTTATAGGTCTAGTGCCCACTTATAAGTGAGTATATACCATGTGTGTCTTTCTCCTTATGGGTTAGCTCACTCAGAATGATCTTTTCTAGATCCCACCATTTGCCTGTAAATTACATGATTTTCTTGTTTTTAAATTCTGAGTAGTATTCCATTGTGTAAAAGTACCACAATTTCTGTATCCATTCCTCCATTGATGAACATCTGGGTTGTTTCCAGGTTCTGTCTACAAATAAAGCTGCTACAAACATGGTTAAGCAAGTGTCCTTGTTATATACTTGAGGATCTTTCAGATATATGCCTAGGAGTGGTATAGCTGGATCTTGAGGAAGCACTGTTCCTAATTGTCTGAGAAAGTGCCAGATTGATTTCCAAAGAGCTTGTACAAGTTTACATTCCCACAAGCAATGGAGGAGAGTTCCCCTTTTCTCCACAACCTTTCCAGCATATATTGTCACTTGAGTTTTTGATCTTAGCCATTCTGATGGGTGAAAGATGAAATCTCAGGTTTGTTTTGATTTACATCTCTCTGATGGCTAAGTACATAGAGCATCTTTTATCTTTTTAAGTATTTCTTTGCCATTCTATATTCCTTTACAGAGAATTCTTTGTTTAGCTCCATACCCCATTTTTTAATTGGATTGTTGATTTTTTGCTATTTAACTTCTTTAGTTCTTTACATATTCTGGATATCAGCCCTCTGTCAGATATAGGGTTGGTGAAGATCCTTTCCCTGTCCGTAGGCTGTCATTTTGTTCTGATGACAGTGTTTTTTGCTTTACAGAAGTTTTTCAGTTTTATGAGGTCCCATTTATTGATTGTTGCTTTTAGAGCCTGTGCTGTTGATATTCTGTTCAGGGTGTTGTCTCCTGTGCCAATGAGCTCTAGGCTCTTTCCCACTTTTTCTTCTAACTGACTTAGTGTGTCTGGTATTATGTTGAGGTCTTTGATCCACTTGGACTTTAGTTTTGTGCAGGGTGATAAATATGGATCTATTTGCATTTTTCTGCATATAGATATCCAGTTGGACCAGCACCATTTGTTGAAGATGCTATCTTTTTTCCATTGAATGGTTTTGGCTTCTTTGTCAAAAATCAAGTATTCGCATATGAAAGAAGAGGAGTTAGTATGATGCGGAAAGGATAGGAGCTCCACAAGAACAAAATATATCTGGGTACAGGGTCTTTTCTGAGACTGACATTCAACCAAGGACCATGTATGGATATAACCTAGAACCTCTGCTTGGATGTAGCCCATGGTAGCTCAGTAACCAATTAGTTTCCCATAGTAAGGGGAACAAGGACTATTTCTAACAGGAACTCAATGGCTGGCTCTTTGACGTCCCCATCCCCCAAGGGGAGGAGCAGTCCTGTTAGGCCACAGAGGAGGACTTTGCAGCCAGTCCTGAAGATACCTGATAAAACAGGGTCAGATGAATGGGGAAGAGGTCCTCCCCTATCAGTGGACTTGGAAAGGAGCAAGGTGGAGATGAGGGAGGGAGGGTGGGATTGGGAGGGAATGAGGGAACAGGATAGAGCTGGGATACAGAGTCAACAAAATGTAACTAATAAGAAAAAAATAAAATTAATAAAATAAATAAGAAAAAAATCAAGTATTCATAGGTGTGTGGGTTTATTTTTGGGTCTTCTATTCAGTTCCATTGATCCTCCTTTTTGTTTTTATGCCGATACCATGTGGTTTTTATTACCATTGCTCTGTAGTACTGCTTGAAATCAGGGATGGAGATACCTCCAGATGATCTGTTGTTGTACAGGATCGTTTTGGAAATTCTGGGTTTTTTGTTTCTCCATAGGAAGCTGACAATTTTTCTTTCAAGTTATGTAAAGAATTGTGTTGGTATTTTGATGGGAATTGCATTGAATCTGTAGGTTGCTTTTGGCAGGATGGCCATTTTCACTATGTTAATCCTACCAATCCATGAGCACAAGAGATCTTTCCATCTTCTGAGATCTTCTTCAATTTCTTTCTTCATAGACTTGAAGTTTTTTTCAAACAGATCTTTCACTTGCTTGGTTAGAGTCATCCCAATATACTTTATGTTAGTAGCGGCTATTGTGAAGGGTGTTGTTTCCCTGATTTCTTTCTCAGCCCTTTTGTCTTTGGTATACAGGAGGGCATTTGATTTTTTTGAGATGATTTTGTATCCAGCCATTTTGCTCAAGGTGTTCATCAGCTGAAGGAGACTTCTGTTTGAATTTTTGGGGTCGCTCATGTATACTATCATATCATCTGCAAATAGTGAAACTTTGACCTCTTCCTTTTCGACTTATATCCCCTTGATCTCTTTCAACTGTCTTATTGCTCTAGCAAGGACTTCCAGAACTATGTTGTAGAGATATGGAGAGAGTGGGCAGCCTTGCCTTGTCCCTGATTTCAGTGACATTGATTTAAGTTTCTGTCAACTGAGTTTGATGTTTGCTATAGGCTTGCTGTATATTGCCTTTACTATGTTTAGGTATGTGCCTTCTATCCCTGATCTCGCCAAGACTTTAAACATGAATGGATGTTAGACTTTGTCAAATGCATTTTTGGCATCTAAGGAGATGATCATAGGGTTTCTCTCCTTCAGTTTGTTTATGTGGTGGATTATATTGATGGATTTCCATATGTTGAACAACCCTTGCATGCCTGGGATGAAGCCTACTTGGTCACGGTGGATGATATCTTTTATGTGTTCTTGGATTCTGTTTGCAAGTATTTTATTGAGTAATTTTGCATCAATGTTCATAAGAGAGATAGGTCTAAAGTTCTTTTTTTGTTGGTTCTTTGTATGGTTTAGATATCAAGGTGACTGTGGCTTCATTGAATGAGTTTGGTAATGTTCCTTCAGTTTCTATTTTGTAGAATAGTTTGAAGAGAATTGGAGTTAGCTCTTCTTCGATAGTCTGGTAGAATTCTGTGCTGAATCCATCTGGCTCAGGGCTTTTTTTGGAAGAGGGACTGTTGATGACTACTTCTATTCTCTTGGGATATATAGGAATATTCAATCTTTCTACCTGACCTTGACTTAGTTTTGGTAGATGGAATCTATCAAGAAAATTGCACATTTCTTTTAGATTTTCAAACTTTGTTTTATAATATGACCTAATGATTGTTTAGATTATCTCAGTGTTTGTAGTTATGTTCCCCTTTTCATTTCTGATTTTTTTTATTTGGATATTTTCTCTCTGCCTCTTAGTTACTTTGTCTAAGGGTTTGTCTATCTTGTTGATTTTCTCAAAGAACCAGCTCTTGGTTTCATTGATTCTTTGAATAGTTTTATTTGTTTCTAATTCATTAATTTTAGCCCTGAGTTTGATTATTTCCAGCCATCTGCTCCCCTGGGGTGTATTTGCTTCTTTTTTTTTTTTCTAGGGATTTCAGTTGTGCTTGTATGAGATACTACAAATTTCTTCTTGAAGGCACTTAGTTCCATAAATTTTCCTTTGACCACTGCTTTCATTTTGTCCAATAAATTAGGGTATGTGTGTCTTCATTTTCATTGAATTCTAGAAAGTCTTTAATTTCTTTCTTTATTTCTTCCTTAACCCTGCTGTCATTGAGCAGCAAGGGGTTCAGTTCCCATGTGCTTGTAGGCTTTTTGCTATTTCTATTGTTGAGGTCCAGCTTTAGTCCATGGTTGTCAGATAGAATACAGGGGATTATTTCAATATTCTTGTATATGTTGTGGCTTGCTTTGTGACCAACTATATGGTCTATTTTGGAGAAGGTTCCATGAGGTACTGAAAAGAAGGTATACTCTTTTGAGTTTGGATGAAAAGTTCTGTAGACTTCTATTAAGTCTATTTCAGTTAGGGCCTCTGTAAGTGCCTTTATTTCCCAATTTGGTTTCAATCTAGATATCTGCCTGCCACTTGGTGAGAGTGGGGTGTTGAAGTCTCCCACTATTTAGGTGTTGGGATCGATGTGTGATTTAAGTTTTAATAATGTTTCATTTATGAATGTAGGTGCTCTTGTATTTGGGGCATAGATGTTCAGAATTGTGATGTCCTCTTAGGGGCTTTTTCCTTTGATGATAATGTAGGTGCTCCCTCATCTTTTTTTGATTAATTTTGGTTGAAAGTCTATTTTATTAGATGTTAGGATAGCTACCCCACCTTGTTTTCTGGGTCCATTTGCTTGGAAAACATGTTTTCAGCCCTTTACTCTGAGGTAGTGTTTATCTTTGTTGCAGAGGTATGTTTCTTGGATGCAGCAGAATGTTGAATCCTGTTTCCACACCCAGTGTGTTAGTCTGTCTCTTTATTGGTGAGTTGAGTCCACTGATGTTGATAGATAATAGTGACCAATAAACATTAGTTCCTTTTATTATGGAGTTGGTGGTCTTACTGTGATTCATTGCTTATTTTCTTTTAATTTTGGGGGCGAAATTATCTGTATCCTATGTTTTCTTGGGTACAGTTGTTTTCGTTGGATTGGAGTTTTCATTCTAGTGCCTTCTGTAGAGATGGTTTGCTGTGTAGATATTGTTTAAATTTAGTTTTGACATGGAATACTTTGTTTTCTCCATCTATGTTGATTGAAAGCTTTTCAGGGTATAGTAGTCTAGGTTGGCATCTGTGCTCCCTTATAGTCTTCATGACTTCTGCCCAGCCCCTTCTGCTTGCATAGTTTCTGATGAGAAGTCCAGTGTGATTCTGATAGGTTTACCTTTATATGTTACTTGGCCTTTTTTCATTGCTGCTTTTAATATCTTTTCTTTTTTCTGTAGATTTAGTGTTTTGACTATGATGTGACGTGATGTGTTTCTTTTCTGGTGTAGTCTATTTGGTGTTCCGTAGGGCATCTCTTTCTTTAGCTTGGGAAAATTTTCTTCTATGTTTTTCTTGAAAATATTTTCTGGACTTTGGAGCCTGGAATCTTCTTTTTCATCAATTCTTATTATTCTTAGATTTTGTCTTTTCATGGTGTTCTTGACTTATTGAATGATTTATCTTTGGGACTTTTCTGATTTTACTTTTTCTTTGAGAGAAGTATCAATTTCTACAAATGTATCTTCAGCACCAATGTATCTCCCTTCCATCTCTTGTATTCTATTGGTGATGCTTACCTTTGTGGTTCCTGATCTTTTCTCTAGGTTCTCCAGCTCCACGGTTTTCTCAGTTTGTGTTTTCTTTCTTGATTCTAATTCTGTTTTCATGCCTTGCACCATTTCCTTCATCTGTTTGAATGTGGATTCCTGTCTCTCTATGATGGTCTCTATTTTTTTTGTTCATTTCTTCTCTATGTGTCACTAATTGTATCTCTACTTGTGCTTCTATATGTTTGGCTATATTTGCCTGTGTTTCTTTGAGAACTTTGTTCATTTTCTCTTTCTTTGCCTCCACTTGGGTGGCCAATTCTTTGAGGGATTTGTTTGTTTCTTCTTTAACTGTCTGTATTTGCATGGCTATTTTTCTGAGAGATTTGTTTGTTTCCTCTTTATATGCCTCAAATAACTGGATAAGAACTGCTTTAAAGTCATTTTCCTGAGCTTCCAGTGAATTGGAGTATCCATTAATTTTGGAAGTTGCTGATGAAGCCATGATGTCCTGATTTATGTTGGATATGTTCTTTCGCTGACTCCTGATCATTTGCTTATCCATAACCTTCCCTATTTGTTCCTGAATTCTGCAGTTCAGACTGGTACCATCTTTCTCTGGTGTCTGGAGAATTCTTCAGGAAGATGAGAAAGGTCCAGTGGTTTCAGTGTGTCCATTGATGTTTCAGCTGTACATGTGGGAGGAAAGTCCTCAGGAGCAGAAGGACAAATGTGAGGGAGCATGTGTGTTCATGGAAGTGTGC
The DNA here is from genome assembly GCF_907164565.1 of Psammomys obesus. NCBI lineage: Eukaryota > Metazoa > Chordata > Mammalia > Rodentia > Muridae > Psammomys > Psammomys obesus. Next base: position 783,414 of record NW_026596110.1, on the reverse strand, counting down.
CTTGAGGGACAGAGTGATAGAGAATGTAGAACCCTTGAGTGTGTGGGAGGGGCTCTGCCTTGCAGGCATCTAAGGAGTTACTTGCACATGAGCTGTAGATGTAGCAGGTGCTGGTGTTAATTGGGGCACAATTTCCTTATGCAAATTCCCTGAATACCTCAGAGGCTTACAAGGCTACTGGTATTCAGTTCTGTCTGAGCTCCTGACATTATTTGCCTGAACTCCACTGTTGCATCCACAGAGGAGGGGCTTCAATGTCTCAAGAGCCTCTGTTTCCCACAGTGGGTGTGTGGGTGAGAGGGGTCTGCTAGTTTAGAAGGATCCTGGATCTGGGGCTCTGCAGGCACTTGAGGGTGCACTCATTCTCAAGCAGGTCACATTGGCAAGGATTGGGGTATCCGGGCTCTCTATTCTCTCATTTGAACCTGCTGAGTCATATGCAGGAGGACTGACAAGCTTTGCCAGTTCAGTGGTGCTGCAGCTGCCACATTAGGGAATCCAGCTGCAGCTGAAGACTGGGATGCCAGTCCAGATGCCTTTTGGGAAGTCCTGTGGGCCCACAATAGTGGTCCACAGACCTGGGTGACCTGGAGCCTGGTGTGCCTAGTTTGTTTGGTGGGTCTGCTGGATTTTGGTGGCTGTATAGCCTACTATCTGCCACTGAGGGGTTGGGCAGGCCTTACAGTCACTGGCTGGGAGGCCCTGTGGAGTTGGTATAGCTGCTCGCAGATGTGGGACCCAGTGAGGATGGTACTGCGGATCTGGGACTTGGAAGGATGGTACAGCTGGCTGCCATTGCTATGGAGCTAGGAGCTCCGCCTCTGCTGTCGCAGTCCCCAGGCAGTGAGTTCTGTGCTGAGAATTTCTGTGAGCTGGCTGTGCGAGGAGGAGAGAGGCCTGAAAAGGGAGAGTTTCATTTCTCTCTTTCCCCAAAGAAGTCAGCAGGTGACCTGAGAGTAAAGGTCTCAAATCAGAAAGCCTCATCATTGTTTCCCTGGATTTAGTTGTTCCCCCACTCAACAATTCTGGTGCTTCAGCTCCTCTGCCTCTCAGAAACTGTGCACGCTGGTTGCCGCCATCTTCGATCTCTCATCCTCATTTTTTTTTTCTGTTCACTTATGTCCAGTTCACCTCTCCTCATGGTTCCTTAAGATATTTCTAAATCATGTATCAAAGTCAATTAAAATGACAATGACAACTAGTCAGTCTATCACCCTAGAGAATTGTCCCTGGCTCCTGTGGTCTGATGGCATCATAAGAAGATGCTGTCCAGCCATCAGGCACAAAAGATGAGAGACTGTTTCTGTGGAAAAAGGAAAATGAGAGATTGACATCACCTAGTCCTCAGCAATGTGAAATAATGATTCTCCAGGTGTCCACAGCTTTCTCCACAGTTTAGGCCCAGCCTAACAAAAAAGAAACAAACACAAAAACAAAAAACAAAACAAACATATTCTTTAAGTAAATGTTTTAGGACCATATCTATCCCAAGTAGATTTACATAGGCAAACTTCATAGTTATCCATCTTAGGCTTTACCTTAAAAACATAAACAAAAGACCAGATAAAGCTTACTCTTATAATCCAACTGCATTCATTAGCATAAGTTTAAATACCTTTCTAAACTAAAATCAAAGCAATACTTTCAATCAGATACAGTACATTGAAAGGGCTAGCAAATCTTGCTCATCCTAACACAGTGCATTGAGACTGAACAGCAAAAAGCTTAAAGGACAAAAGCTTTGTTTAGCACTAAAAAAAGAACTAAACACAGCTGACAACCTTAGCAAAGATGGACTATTTTGGCCATACCAAGCCTATCGGCCAGAAAGAAACATCATTAAATCATTTATATAGGAACCAGATACCAGGTATATATTTTATATAATAATTAACAATGATTTGAATATAACCCTGTATATCCCTGGGCTAACATGGAGCTGCAGGCTTTTTCCCCTTTAAGGAGCATAAGAAAACATTTTGTATTTAAGAAACACCAGCCTTTTAAATGAAGAACAACATATTTTACAGTTCTTTCTCAAATCATATATGCAGGTATAAAAAAACATAGCAAATGCAGTTCATATGCCATCTGGCTTTCCATACATACTCTGACCTTTTATAGCACTCTATAATACCTTCAGGTTAGGCTTTTCCCAGTTCCGTTCTTCTGGTTTAACCAGACATTTCTCTTGATTTTCAGATAACATCAAAATTCCCATCAGAACCTTTTTAAAATTATTTTTTACTATTATTTTTTATTGTTTTATTCCATGGATTTTTTTTTTTTTATCATCAAACAGTATGGCTTGGTTTCATTTGGTAAAATTAATAAAATAAATACCAAGGTCTTTTGTCATCTCTCAAAAGGGTTGAGAAACTGTTCCAAGTTCTTTGTTAGACTGCCCAAGGTCATTATTTTAAACGATAAACTTGAAAATGTTTCATAGCCTTAAACATTTTTTCAATGTTTTTGCAATATTAAACACATTTTTAGAAGAAATCTGTTTTTGCAATATCAAAATAAAGTATCCCTTTTAGGAATAAAGTCACAAAGCATAACCATAATTTTAAAAGTCAAAACCAAATTTTATCATTGCAAACAATTCAGCGCCTCTAAAAGTATATTATTTTGATATGATAAGCTTTGGCTGCCAGCAAGAAAAGTCTTGAATACAAACACATGAAGGTGCAGCTTTAGTATTTTATATAAACAGAGTTTCAAACCTTATTATTTTTATAAACCTTATTTTTAACACAGGACAGAAATTATGAAATTTCTTTTATTCTTAATAACCAATAATCAGACATCAAGACATATAAAACATAGTAAACTTATATATTCAAAACAGACAAACAAAACTATGAAACTTATTTTTACTTCTTTTAGCTGTAATTTTAAGGGAGGAACACCTTACTACCTGTTTAATCTAATTTTTATGGCCATAGAGGCTTGCAGCTTTCCTACCTGAGAAGCTGCTGCTACCACTTTAAGAGATACCTGCTTGTACAGAAGCCTTTCTGAGGGTTGGCTGCATTCCCAAGCAACCCTACTCTTGGAAGACCTCGACACCAGAGACTTCAGCAATGGCAGAGACCAAAGCATTAGAAGAGCAAGAGTTTAAATTTAACCTTTAAACTTTTTTTCTGTATGGACCGGGGTAGAAAAATGACTTCCTTGGGGGTCCCATCCTGCAAAACAGGGTAAAGGGGGGCCTAGGGAGCTGAAGGGACACCCTTGCAATTCTTCTTCTTGGTTTCAGTTACCAGGGCAGTGGCTACTGGTTTTGGAGAGCCTGTGGAAAGAGGATTGTTAGTAGGAGTCAGAAAAGGCTTGATCCATAGAGTTGGCTGAATCACTAGGTCCTTCCAAACTACAATATAAGGCACTTGGTCTGGGTGCCCACATGCTTTCTGAAAGACTCTCTCTTCCACTGCTAAGACGATGGGAAGATGGAATGTTTCTTCTGGCCACCAGCCCACACTGAAGGTGGGCCATTCTCAGCTGCAAAAAGTCATATTTTTCCTTTCCTCACATCAATTGAAAGACAGTGAACTCTAGTTCTAACTTCCTTAAAATGAGTCAGAACCAAGTCAAGAAGTTTTGGAAGTAGTTTGTCCTGTACTGTAGTCTGTCTTTTCATAAAAAAGAAACCAAAGAAGTGAAACAGACAAAATCAACAGACAATAAGTCATAAGGAGACGGAGCCATAGCCTCAGGCAGATGCAAGACCATAGATGATAAATCACACACAGAGAAATGGAGCTATAGCCTCTGGCACAAAACCGAGCAGCCTCAGGTGAAAGCAAAACCACAGGCACAGCAAAATCACACACAAAGAATTGATGCTATAGCCTCTGGCATGAAACCAAGTAGCCTCAGGCAAAATCACAGACAATTAATCACAGAGACAGAACTGCAGCCTCTGACAAAAGTGAAATAAAAAACCTGGCTTGTACCAGGGATAATTTCCCAGGACCAAAACTCATTCCTCTGAGGTAGGCATGATATCCACCCCAAGGAGGCTAAAACTGATGTTGAGATTCCATATCCACTAAAACTGACAGGTGGGATTTCTCATCTACCCCAGGGCCAAGGATGTCTCTTACTTGACTCCCATAGCTGTCATTCCCACAGCTGTATGTCTACTCATAACCATGTCTTGCAGTTCCTACAGATACAGACACATCGAGGCCTTTCAGAACAGAGAACAGAGAGTGGACGCAAACATAAATTCTGCACAGAGACACAGAGACAAAAAACACTCACCAGCCAGCATAAAACCCTCTGGTCCAGAGTCCTGAAGTCTTGGGGATCCCTAGGTTGAGCCCCCAAATGGTATGCCCAGTTCATGAGACCCCAAGGCTATCAGGAATTAACTCCACTGTTTGAACACGGGACCCGAGGAGTCTTATTGCCGCAGCAGTGGAGAAGTGGGAACCCGAGCCCTGGGTGAACAGGGATTTTAAAGGGAAAAACCACAAGCTGGGCGGTTCCATGCCTTGGCGTTACAGGATTGGGTAAAAGTCAGAGGGGCGAGATGACCTTTTAACTGAAACTTAACTTACAATGGCTATTCTTCTAAACTACATATGGAATGTTCGAAAAATTTTCCCACCCGATTCTGATTGGTTGTTGCCAGGGGAATTATCTCTATCTTTTACCAAGTGTTCATTTTGTGATATTTCCTGGAAGCTGTTGCCAGGAGAGGTAACTCTATTTTCTGCCAAGTGCACATTCAATTGATATTTCCTGGTACCTGATTTCAGCGCCCAGTCACAGGTATGCACAAGATGGCTCCTCATCTCAGAAATAGAGTCACCCAAGCTAACTTAAGCTCTTCAACAGTACCCTCTCTACATGAAAAGAAAAACAAAATAAATGTTTAACTCCCAGTCTTTAAAAACATAAAATAAAGACAGGAAAGGAAAATGAAGCCAAGGGGTCCAGCTAGTCTCCTGAATGCATTTCAGGACCACACAGAGAAGCCTTTGACTGCACAGAATAAAAAATAAATAAATAAATAAGTAAGTAAGTAGATAAATAAATAAATAAATAAAAATAAAAATAAACATAAAAACAAAACAAAACCCAACAGTATTCCAGCACTTGGGAGCTAGAAGCCATTCAACCTTTGAGTTTGAGTCCAGCATAGTCTACAAAATGAGTTCCAGGATAGCCAGGACTACACAGAGAAGGCCTTGCTTGACTGCATAGGGGGGAGGAATAAAACAAACAAACAAAAAGGCAGGAAAACAACAACAATAACCAAAGGGCAGAAGCAGGTCTTATCTATGTTTCAAGGCTAGATTGTTCTACAGAGCAAGTTACAGGATAGCCATGCATATTATAAAGAAACCCTGTCTGAAAAGAAAAAAGGAAAACCAAAAAACAAAGCTTGTTTGTTTTTAATTTTTTGTTACCTTATTGTCCATTTAATTTAATTTGAAAATATAGCTCTCTGACTCTCTTTCTCTCTCTTTCTGTTTCTCTGTCTTTCATAGATACATACAGAGAGACAGTTAGAGAAACAGAGAGAGAAAGAGAGAGAATGAGTGAGAGAAAGAAAGGACATGAACTCCAGGGCTAGACAGAGAGAGAGAGATAGAGAGATAGAGAAAGAGAAGCATTGTCTAGAATACAGTACATGGACCTCTTCCTAAATTTTCACAGCCATTGACCACATGGTGATTTTGCAGAGAAACAGTAAACATCTTTATGTCTAAACATGATTGCACTTTCTAAACATTTGTTTAATAAATATCATACATCAATTACCTTGCTAGCATTAGGAGAGTTGTACACACATTTCTACGTAAAAGTACAGTGAAGGCTACAGAAAATTTACTTCAGCCTAAGCTTGTTAAAGCAGTTAATCAAATGGCATCTTTGTGAGAAACAATAAACTCCAAGAAGGTACCTAACTTTCTTTAAGGTGTTTTCACACATCTATGAACATTTCAATGCACTATTGTATAACTAAATGTGAATGCAATTTCCAAACATTTGCTTAATCACTTGTAGAAACAATCATATGTGAAATTGTTATGCCAGGATCACAAGACCCTCAGAGACCCACAGGAGATGACTTGATGTAAAAGCAAGAGAACTTTATTACGAGAGTGATAGAACTTGGGACCCAAGTCTCACTGATGCACCAGTAGAGAAGTGGGACCCCAAGCCCTGGATGAACAGGATTTTTAAAGGGGAAAACCACAAACAGCGAGTTTCCAAGACAGCAAGCAGGGCGGTTCATGCCTTGTGGTTACAGGATTGGGTAAAAGTCAGACGGGTGAGATGACCTTCTAGCTGAAGTCTAACTTACAATGGCTATTCTGCTAAACTACATCTGTAATGTTGGGGAGAATTTTCCCTATCGATTCTCATCAGTTGTTGCCAGGGAGATTGTCTCTGCTTTTTACCAATTATTTATTCTGTGATATTCCCTGGAGGCTGTTGCTAGGAGTGTTAACTTTGTTTTCAGCCAAGTGCACATTCTGTGATATTTCCTGGTACCTGAGTTCAAGATGGCTTTTTATTTCAAAATGGAGTCACTAAAGCTAACTTAAACTCTTCACAAGAACATTGAATATGGTGGTATTGTTACTTTTGCCTATAGATTTCTAGCAATGAAATCTCATCTCAGATTTCATTGCAAACAACATTGGTTGTTTGCAGAAAGCAAAAAATGCCTTTGTACCAAATGTCAGTATGCATACGAAACATTTGTTTATGGTGTCTGGATATATCAGTGAACTTGTTAGATGTCTTGTATGTATGAAATCACACCTGCGTGAAAACAGAGTGAATACAGCCCATTTCATTTGGGTTGTGTTACAATTAGAATGAGGTTTAAGTTTAGGGTTAGGACTAGCAATAAGTATAAGGTTAGGTTTATATTTATGTTTAGGTTTAGGGTTACGGTTATGTTTATGGTTAGGGCAAGAGTTAGGGTTAGGGTAAGAGTTAGAGTTAGAGATAGGTTTAGAGTTGGGGTTGGGGTTAGTGATATGGTTAGGGTTAAGGTAAGGGTTGGGTTGAGGGTTAGATTGGCATTTGGGTTGGGCTTTAGGTTAGGATGAGCCTTAGGCTTAGGGTTAGGTTTGAGTTAAGGGTTAGAATTTTGGTTAGTGTTAGAGTTAGGATAAGATTAGGACTTGGGTTAGTGTAAAGTTTATTGTTAGGCTTAAGTTTAGGATTAGGGGAAGTGGTATGGTTATCATTAAGTGTATGGTTAGCGTGAGTGTTAGGGTTAAGGTTAGGGTTAGAGTAAGGGTTATTCTTATTGTTAGGGTTGTGATTTATGTTCATATTTAGTTGCCTTAGCATTTCAAAGCAATTCAACAGGTGGTAGCTCAGCACAAATATCTTATTTCTAACAATTAGTTAGAATTTCTAACAGTTAGTTAGTTAGCTAGTTACTTAGTTCTGTCTTATTTGAGAAGAGTTTTTCCTGTGTAGTTTTGATAGAGAAACACAAACATATGTACACACAGGGAGAGAGAGAGATACAGACAAATGGACAGACAACAGAGGAAAAAAAGAAAGAAAGAGAGAAAGAGAGAGAGAAGAAAGAAAGAAAGAAAGAAAGAAAGAAAGAAAGAAAGAAAGAAAGAAACATACAGAGGCAGGTATGTAGGCAGCCCCCCCCCAGTCAATTACTCAGAAAAATTATATGATGAAAAGGAAAGGGAATAAATCTTGGGTTAACATTTCATCTTTCAGAAATGATTGCTGTTATAAAGTATGAAGATCTATTACATAGCCTTCAAAAATGTTGATTTCTTTTTATTTCAAGCAACACACTAGTGAAATGCTTTTAAAAACTGTGGTTGAATCTGATGCTTTCCTCATTAGACATGCTCTCAATATCTTCTTTCTGTCATTCATGAACATTGAACTTTCTTAGAACTCAGTGAGTTGCTGCCTTTGCTGCACCTACACCCACATAGTTCAGAATCTGAATGTTGAAATAAAGGGTCACTGCTTTCTGATTTCTGAAATATTTTTGTGGGTGCATTGGTATAAGAACAGACACCAGTATGCTTATATGTAAGATAGAGCATGCAAGTGATAAAGGCAGGACTGGTAAGTGGAATCTGAACTATGTGGGTGTAGGTGCAGCAAAGGCAGCTCCATGCCGTTCTCTTCTCATTATTCATTTATTTTATGTATTTACTTTCTTACTTGATACCTAGTGCTTAGTTATTTGAAACAAGGTTTCTCAAGAAAGGGTACTATCTGCAAAGCAGACTTAAAACTCAGAGATCTGCCTGCTTCTGCCTTCAGTGTGTTGGGATTAAAGGAGTGCACCACAACATCCAGCTTGGGTTCCTTTTATTCTAGGAAGGCTTTAAAAACATTCTTCTAGTTTTTTTTTCATGCTATTGTTTTATTTATTTATTTTATTATTAATTACACTATATTCATTTTGTATCCCCCCATAAGCCCCTCCCTCCTCCCCTCCCGATCCCAGCCTACCTCCCCTTTCTTCATGCATGCTCCTCCCCACGTCCACTAATAGGGGAGGTCCTCCTCTCCTTCCTTCTGATCTTAGTCTATCAGATCACATCAGGAATGGCTGCATTGTCTTCTTCTGTGGCCTGGTAAGGCTGCTCCCCCCTCAGGGGGAGGTGATCAAAGAGCAGGCCAATCAGTTTATGTCAGAGGCAGTCCCTCTTCCCATCACTATGTAAGCCACTTGGACACTAAACTGCTCTGGGCTACATCTGTGCAGGGGTTCTAGGTTATCTCCATGAATAGTCCTTGGTTGGAGTATGAGTCTTTGGGAAGTTCCCTATGTTCAAATTTTCTTCTTCTGTTGCTCATTCTTCTAGTTTTTTATTCTTTATTCTGTATTTATTCTTTATCGTATATTTAGTTCAATTTAAAAAATATCTTTCTGTCTCTCTCTTCCTTGTATGTGTGTGTGTGAGAGAGAGAGAGACATACAGACAGACAGAAGATCTCTGTGTGTGATGTGTGTCTGTCTTTCTCTTCTACTCTCATCCTCTTTGTGTGAGTGTGTTAGAATCACAGTTTAAAATGTTCCACTGTTGGGAACAAAGCCCTGGGACCCTCCCTAAGGGCCTGACCTGCCGGATAAGCACCGGATGCCAGCAGGCCATAGTTTCTTAAGACCCATTGTTCCCGAAACTGTTTGCTTTGGGACACATCCGTGACCACCGATGTTATCTTCGGGCCTTGTAACTCTTTAACCCACCTTCTTAGCCTTGGGGACTTCCCACCAAGGACCTTGGTATTTTTCCACTACTACTTCCCTTTTCTCGCACCTCTCCCCCGCCCTGCCAGAACCGTGTTTTAAAAGAAACACCAAAGTTCAATAAAGCTGACACTTGACCAGCAACCGTCTGCTTGTGTCCTTTCTCTCTCTCGCCCATCTTTTTCAGGATTGACCCCCTTCGCCCCCATGAATAACTAAGTCCCGCGGGATGGGACATTCCACTATCCGTTTGGCCTAGGGTTTGACTGCTGAACTCATCAAAATGAAGCCATCATGAGGATGGCAGCCATCATGACTCCTGATCTCACCAATATGGAAGTAGCCATGTGACATACTTTTCAAGGCCTTAATTTTTTTTTTGTTTTCTGTTTACTAACCTCTCTAAAGGGCCAAAACTTAAACCCAATTTTCAAGTGGAGGATTCTGAGGAAGAACTCTAAATCCATAGTTCTCTCTCTACATGAAAAAAAAAAAACAACATAAATGTTTAACTCCTTGTCTTTAAAAAAATAAAATAAAGTCAGGGAAGAAAAGAAAAAAAAGACAAAGGGTCCTGTCCCATCTCCAGATTGAGTTCTATGACTGCACAGAGAAACCTCTGACTGCACAAAAAAACAAACAAACAAGCAAACACCCCAGAATTCCAGTACTTAGAAGGCAGAGGCCATTCAACCTCTGAGTTTGAGTGAGCCTAGTCTACAGAGTGAATTGCAGGATAGCCAGGACTACACAGAGAATTCCTTGCTTGACTGGATAGGGGGAGGAATAAAACAAACAAACAGAAAGGTAAACAACAACAACAACAAAAGGGCAGAAGCAGGCCTTATCTTTTTTTCAAGGCCAGACTGGTCCACAGAGCAAGTGGCAGGACAGCCATGCAAATTACAAAGAAAACTTTTCTGAAGAGAAAAAGAAACACCAAAAAACCAAAGCTTGTTTGTTTTTAATTTTTTGTTACCTTATTATCCATTAATTTAGTTTTAAAATATAGTTTTCTCTATCTCTGTCTCTGTCTCTCACACACAAACACACACACACAGAGAAAAAGAAAGAATTATTATGTAAAGAGAGTTTGTATCAAATAAATAAATAACTAGATAGTAAATAAGTGAACAAATAATAAATAAATAAATGTGGTTGCTGGAGAGTTGGCTCAGTGAATAAGAGCACTGTTTGCTCTTCCAAAGGTTCCTGGCCAGAAATGGTAGAACTGTATTTCCAGAACTCAGGGATTCAGAGGCAAGTGGATCACTGTGAGTTCCCAGGCCAGCTTGGTCTACAAAACTAAGGCTACACAGAGAAACTCTTTCTTGAAAAGTCAAACAAACACACACACACACAAACAAAACAATAAATAAATAAATGAGTAGGTGAAAAGATAAATAAATAGATAAATGAGTAACTAAATAAATAAAATAAACACTGACTTAGATTCTGTTTGTGCTGGTGGTGGAAATGTAGGCAGGTAGGCAGGCAGGCAGGCAGATTGGCAGGCAAAGCATCAACACACACAATATAAATAATAAAGTAAAAACTAACCAAATAAGAACAAGTCAGCAACAAGGAAGAGAGAGACAAGAAGGCTAATAGCAAACTCAGCACCATTGCACAGACCCAGGGACTGGGATCAGGGTCAGGACTAGGGAGAAGACACTGCAATACCACCACAGTATAATAACAGTTTAAGAAATGCACATTAAATATAAAAGTACACAAACACAGATTCAACACCAATCTATGTAAATTCCCAGTGTGGAGGAGTCTCCTTTGCTCTGTGACATTGCTAGATTTCCATGTATGTCTCCCTGTTTCTCTATATAAAAGCAACAGCAACAATGATTTAAAATAATTTGGAGTAGCTCATTAGTGTCATGGCTGTGCTCAGGAATAACTCTTGGAGCCAGGCAATGAGATAAAGTGCCTGAAGATCAGAGTGTAAGGATATCGAAAGGGCTTTATGAATGTCAGCTCAGAGTGTCTCTAACTCCAGTTCTAGGAAATCTAATATCCTCACACAGATACACTGCATTCAAAAAAAAAAAACAAAAAAAAATAGAAATAAATGAAAAATAAAAATAAATGAAATGTGGATTTACAGACAGAGAAAAATAGAAATTAAAAAAATCAACAGGAAAACATTGTTGTGACAAGGCGAACTTAAGTCAGAGCAGCAAAGAACAAATTAACTCATCTTAATTTTAATTTTTATTATTTGCAATTAAAACATAAAATAAAATTAAAAATACAATTGATTGTGCTGGAACTCCTTCTATGACAGGAAGACTTTATGCATTTAGTTAATTTTTGCTTATTTGGGACAGGGTTTCTCTGTGTAGCTTTGATAGAAAGAAAGGCAGACAATAAAAGTGAGATTAAGTAAATATAATTGTGGTATAACTCCTTCTGTATGCCAAGTAGACTTTTCTTTCTTTTTTTTTTTTGGTTTTTGTCTTATTTGAGATGGGGTTTCTCTGTGTATGTTTGGTAGACACACATGCACAGAGAAATAGAGAGAGAGAGAGAGAGAGTAGATTGGAGGAAAGAAAGAAAGAGAGAAAGAAGAAAGAAAGAAAATGTTCCTAGCTCAACTATCTTGAGTGAACTTTTCTGAATTTCATATTGTACCCTAAGATTTTCTATATCAGAGCCACTGACAAAAGCACAGTTATCTAACCTGGCTAAACAATCTATTGCCAGAGACCAACCAGCTCCCCCACTCAAGGATAAACCAAGGTAGGTCTCAGAGTCAAGGATGACCTGGTGGTGGCTGGGTTTCTCTATATACTTTAACTCTTCCTCTTTCAGGATCGTAGCCTAGCTATTGCTACTCTCTTTATATTGAAGAGTTAAGTTAGCCTGGGTGACTCCATTTTGAAATGAGGAGCCATCTTGACCAGGAGCTGAACTCAGGTACCAGGAAATATCACAGAATATGCACTTGGCAGAAAAAAAAGTTAACTTTCCTAGTAACAGCCTCCAGGAAATATCACAGAATAAATACTTGATAGAAAATAGAGGCCATCTCTTTGGCAATAATTAATGAGAATCAGTTGGCAAAATTCTCCCCAACTTTCCAGATGTAGTTTAGAAGGATGGTGATTGTGATTACATAGAAGGTCACTTCACCCCTATGGCTTTTACCGAATCCTGTAATGTCAAGTCATGAACCCTCTGCTTGCTGTCCTGGAAACCCCCTGCTTGTGGTTTTTCCCTTTAAAAACTCTGCTCACCCAGGGCTTGGGTTCCCACTTCTCTATTGCTGCCTCAGTGAGACTTGGGTCCTGAGTTTGATCGCTCTCGTAATAAAGCTCTCTTGCTCTTGCATCAAGTCATCTCCTGGTGGTTTCTGAGGGTCCCGTAATCCTGGCATAACAATATATACCAAAATTTAAATTTCCAGGGCAGCCTTGCTACCTGGGGTTGTTCCCCCACCCCATACCAAAAAAAAAAGCACCTCTCTCTATATACAATTTTACTCTTAAATTTTCATGGGCCTCTGGTTGTGGAGAGAGCCTCTAAAGGAAAAGAGGTAGAGGGAACTGAACCTTGGATTCTCAGATTCAGTGTCAAGAGATGGTGGTGGCAGCCAGAAGACCTGGGAGGGAGGGTTGTTTAATCCTGCTGTATGTCTATATCATATCATATTTACACAGAGCCCTCTAATTATTGCTGTATCTCTCTATTTTAAAAATTAAAGTAAAGAGCAACACTAGGCCTCTGTGATGGTTTGTTTCTACAGAGTAAATTCCAGGACAGATAGGGCTGCTATGAACAAACTCTGTCTGAAAAAAAGAAAAGAAAAACTTAAAACCAAACCAAACAAAGATAAAACTCCAGCACTTGAGAGGCAGAGGCAAGTGGATCTCTTAGTTTGTGTTCAGCCTGGTCTATAGCAGTTGTTTCATTTATATGCTTATTGTGAGTTCAAAGCAGAAGTTTATAATCTTATTTCAAATGAATGTTATGTGTTCAAAGCATGAGTTTTTATACGAAAAAGGTTTTCCTTGGAAATAGATGTTTGTCTTGTATAGATAGACATATATTCTTTGTTTCTGTATTCATATGATCTTTCTTATTGTGGTTTACACCTGGGCCTTGTCCTTCTCCTTAGACTAAACCTAGAATGAATGCATGTCCTTGATCATTAATTTGTTTCTGCTCATTTTCTCTTTTGGTGTAAATCAACTAGGTACTTTGCATTTGGAGATTCACAGAGCTCCTAGCAGTCTGTTTTTTCTGTCCCTATCCCGCAAGAAGATTTTCAAATTACTTGAATGAAGTCAGAAATCCTTTAAAAATCATGATCAGGGATTACAAAAGCATCAGATTACAAAAAACAACAGTATACTATATTATAAAGGTACATATCCTCAAAATAATCTGCAGGAAATCTGCCCAACAGAAAGAAGCAACAAGCAAGTGAAGAGAAACAGGGCAAAGAGCTGCAGCTCACTCTGCAGCTCAGCTGCACACCTACTGTTGCTGTGCTAAGCCAGTGGGGCAGCATTCCATGAGGACTTTGTTGTTCCTCTCCTAGGGGTCTGAAGGAACAACTCTTAATTGTAACATCATCCTTCAATTACAGCTGTGTGTAAAAATGAGAGGAATCTGTTCCTTGAATCACCCCATCCCACTTTCTTTGGTTCCTCTGAGCAAGGTTTCTCTGTGTAATGGTCTCCGCTGTCCCAGATCTCAGTTTGTAAACCAAATTGGCCTTAGAGATCTGCCTGCTTCTGCCTCCTCAGTAGCACTGTGACTAAAACCATGAATAACCATGTCAAGCTGAATTTCCCTATTTTTTTAAACTTTTCTTTTACCTGTGGGTTCACCCAGGTTGTACTAAAAATATAGGATAGGACCAAAGGCCAGGAAAAAGGAAAGAGGAAAGAAAAGAAGCCAGGCACAGTGGTGCACGCCTTTTATCTCAGCACTCGAGGAGACAGAGGCAGGCAGATCACTGTGAGTTCGAGAACAGCCTGTTCTAAACAGTGAGTCCAGGACAGCCAAGGCTACGTAGAGAAACCCTGTCTCGCCCCTGCCCCCGAATAGAAAGGAAGACAGGCAGGCAGGCAGACAGAGAGACAGAAGAGTATTTTCTCTATACACAAGCAATCCCTATTTGTCATACTGTTCCCTCTGTATTATGTGGATTCAACTTTGCTTTATTAAGGAAATTAAGGAAAGTACACAGAACTGTCTTTAAAGACCTCTTTCAAATGCTTCTTTGTGTGTCCTCTTTTAAATATTTAAAATAGATAGACAGATAGTTAGATAGATAGGTAGGTAGATAAACAGATAAATAAATAGATAGACAGACAGACAGATAGGTAGATAGATAGATAAACAGGGCCATGCAACAAGTCTATGCCAGATGGTGCCCCAGCTCTGAGAAGGAAAACAAATAAGTGCCCTATCCCTGACCCAGACCTTATCTCCAAATGACAACCACCAGAGAAGGAAATATTGTTTTTCTCCAGTGGAGTCTCACTGGTTATAATATAAACCATACCGAAGAGCAGGCCCAGGGCAGATTTTGGGTGAGTGAAAAAGATCTAGGAGGTAGTTGGGGGATGGGAAACACCCCCAACAAACAAACAAACAAACAAACAAACAAACAAACAAACAAAAAAGCACAGCTGAACTTTGCTGACTGTAAGTGTTCCTTTTCTGTATATCCAAACATTCATTACCAGCTTGCTAGTGTGCAGTTCTGTCCCAGTTGGACAAAGGGGCTCCCAAAATGGGAGCCACCTATATGGTTATGAGATGCCATCCTCAGTACTAGGTAGACTTTCCAATATAGCTAGTCTCAGGAGGCTCCTGCCAGTCAGTCTTGGAAGGGCCAGGCAATCTCTGTAGGGAATCCTTACAAACCAAAAAAGCAAAGATAAGAAAGGTGTGTATGGGGAGGAGTAAGGAGGGGGTGGCAGAGACCATGATTTCTCCTCAAGCCTTCTTTTATTTTTAATTTTTTTCAGAGCTGAGGACTGAATCCAGGGCATTGAACTTGCTAAGCAAGCGCTCTACCACTGACCTAGATCCCCAACCCCAAATCATTTATTTCATTTTATTTTATGTGCATTGGTGTAGAGATGTCATATCACCTGGAATGGGAGTTACAAACAGTTATGAGCTGTCATGTGGGTGCTTGGAATTGAACCTGAGTCCTTTGGAAGGACAGCCAGTGCTCTTAACCACTGAGCCATCCCTCTAACCCCTCTGCTCAAGCTTTACCTAGACATCAAACATTAGTTAAAAAAAGCAAAATGTCATGGTGGTGCACTCCTGGGAGGCAGAGGCAGGTTGGAGGCCAATGTGGTTTATAATACAAGTCTAGGACAGCCAAGCCTACACAGACAAACCCTTCCTCAAAAAACAAAACAAAACAAAACAAAAAACCCAACAAATAAACAAAAAAGAAACAAAAAAAAAAAACAAAGAAAAACAACCAACCAAACAAACAAAAGTCTCTCCATTGGTAAAGAATACTCCTTTCGCTTTCCTCCCCCTTACCCCATCCATGCTAACACAACACGACCCCAGCCCATCCCAAATCTCAAGGACACTGTGAAGGCAGCTCCACACAAATCCTGAATTTTAACTGTGAAAAGTCACCCTCAAATTTGTTCAGGGAGAAGTGGAAACTAACCAGTATCCTGTCTGCAAACAAAGAAGGGGAGAAAAATGTCCCTTCCAAAAGAGCGATGGTCAAGGGGTTGAAGCAATGGCTCAACAATTAAGAACACTGGTTGTTTTTCCATGGGACCCTGTTACAAAACTTAGCACCCACCTGACAGGTAGGTCACAACCTTTTGTAACTCCACTTTTAGGGAATCTGACACCCTCACACAGATATACATGGAGGTAGAACACCAATTACATAAAATAGAGTAATTAGGGGGGATATACAGCTTTCCTCCTCTGAGAGGTCTATTTGCAAGAATAAGACTAGAGGAGCCAGGGGTTCTTCTAAGAAGCCCAAGTAAATCTTGAAGATCACTTGCAGATCTTCTACTGGAGTGAGTTTTAAAATGATTCACAGTGGAAAACAAACAAACAAACAAACAAACAAACAAAAAACCCAAAACATCACATCCCCTTAAGTGGGAATTATAGAAGGAAAGCCATCTGATGTGGATGCTGGGAACTGATCTTGGTTCCTCTGGCTGAGCAGCAAGCAACTATAACTACCTAAGCATCTCTCCGGCCCCCAAGGCATGCCTTTACTGACAAATGTTAGATATTGTGAGGGTTCTTCCTTGATTGGAATACTGTGCATGTCATCATGTATAATAATGGTTATAATGAACTATGTCAAATGTACTTAATCAACTGTGGATGGTCCTCCATGTCCTATATTCACAGGGACAGCACCTGAGAGTTTAACTGATAGCGGATTGAAAATGTTTAGGGAAGAAAATACACCTGGAAGATGTAGAAATGGCTCAGCAGTTACTGCTCTTCAGAGGGCTTGAGTTTGGGTCTCAGTACCAGCACCAGGCAGCTCATAACTGCATTAAGTCCAGCTCCAGGGGATCTGATGCCTCTGGCATCTTTAAGCACTACGCTCAAGCATGTGTGTGCGTGTGTGCCCACCACCACACACACCCACACACACACTCCTTAAAAATGTGTCTCCACTGAACATGTATCAATGTGTCTTATTATTCCCTAAACAATATGATATAACAACTTTTTACATAGTGTTTACATTACGTTAGGTGTTAGCAGCAATCTGAAGATGATTTAAACTCCTGGGAGGGTGGCATTGGTGACAGGTAGATAGTGTGTGATTTTATGAGCATTGGGAGATCCTGAGACCTCTTGTGTTCTGATTTGATCAGACTGGCTCATTGTTCCTGCTTTACACCTATATCCATCCTGTCCCTATTTCTGTATGTGCCCTTTTCTCTTCTCTATCCAGACTTTTCAGTGGACTGTTAGCATCTGGGAACAAGATACACACACACACACACACACACACACACACACACACACACACACGAGAGAGAGAGAGAGATACATATATACACACAAGATATACACACATAAAATAAATCTTTGAAAGAGATGCATACTTTCTAAATTGGTAGTGGTAATGTGAACTAGAAACTGTGCTGTTACCACACGGCAGAGCATTTTAGCTGGGAAAAGAGTATCTGCTCTTGAATAAACTTATACTTATTGATAAGTAAAAAACAAAAACCAAAAAACCAGAAATCTTGCACCTGCCCGAAGAGATATGACTCAGCAGTTAAGAACCGCTCTGGCTGTTTTTCCAGTCCCAGGAAATCTGGTATCCTCCTTATAGTCTCTGTGGGCACCAGGTATGCTCAAGTAGTTCACAGACAGATAGAGACACTTGCAAGGACACATGTGCCCACATGCCATACACAGACACAAACAAACACATGCATAGGAGTGAGGTGAGAGAGAGGCAGTAGTAAAACTCAAAGGAATTAGCTCAGAGAGAAGTACAAATGAATAAACAGCTAGAAACTTCATGGTCATTCATTTATTCACTTTATTTTATTGAGTGTAAAGTGAAAAGGGGCAAATGGGCTGTGGGCCAAGAGGAAGAGTAAGGGCCATCTTCTTATGCTGTAATGATGAAGTTTCTCCTTTTATATGTGATTCCCACCTTGGGAAGGAGGGCAGTCCAGCTGGGCTGGGGTACAGCAGTCCCATGGCTTTAATCCATTTTCTGGCCTTGGCTTTGATTCTCACCTCCTTCCTGATTGCCAGGGTGGTCAGGAAATCCTGCATGAATAGGAAAAGGAAAACATGTCAAAGCAAGTGAGCAAGCAAGCAAGCAAAGCAAAGCAAAAAAAAAAAAAAAAAAAAAAAAAAAAAAAAAAAAAAAAAAAAAAAAGCCATTAGGTCAGGCCCTGCAAAGCAAAGCAAATGCTTTATTTGAATGAATGATTATAATTTTTAGGGAACACCATGCTTCCTAATGTTCATCTCCTCAGTGTGCCCTCCTGGACACCTCCTATCCCTCCATGCCCCAACCCTTGGGCAGACAGACAGTGTGCAAGCAGGCTGATGAGGGCCAATTGCACACAAGCATGTACACACAAACCATGCACACTCAAGTTATGAGGATGGAGAGAAGTTGGCCACAGTCAGCATAGCAGACAGGCAATCTAATCTGAAATGAAGAAAAATGATAATGACAGACGTCCATTTTAAAAGAACAATAAATCTATATAACTAACAAAACAAAAAAGTAAAAATAAATATGTTCAACCTTTACCTAGACATTGAACATTAGTTTAAAAATATCAAAGTGTAGGCAGATCTCTGAGTTTGAGCCTAGCCTGCTCTGGGAAAGCCAAGGAAATATAGAGATGAATGGATAGATAAATAAAGACTGGTTAGATGGCTCACAACCATCTATCATGAGGACTGGTGCCCTCTTCTGCTGGTGCATGCATGCAGACAGACAGACAGACAGACAAGGAAAAGTCGATAGCAGATAGCAGATAGATCTCTTCTGGTCAATTCATTATATATTTATTTATTCATCCATCCATCCATCTATTTCTTTACTTATCTATCTATCTATTTATTTATCTACTATATATCTATTTATTTATTTAAAAGAGACTTCTGGTTGACCTCCTCTCTTGTGTTGAAACAGAGAAAAGCAACCAACTGGCCAACCTCTTCTATGCTGGTGCGTACATGCAGGCAGACAGACACACAGACAAAGAAAAGTTGGTATTAGATCTCTCCTGGTCAATTCATTATTTATTTCCTCATCCACCTTTCTTTCTTTCTTTCTTTCTTTCTTTCTTTCTTTCTTTCTTTCTTTCTTTCTTTCTTTCTTTCTTTCT
>NW_026596110.1:729377-764321 GCF_907164565.1 Psammomys obesus | reverse complement strand
TCTTTCTTTCTTTCTTTCTTTCTTTCTTTCTTTCTTTCTTTCTTTCTCCTTCCTCCCTCCCTCCCTCCCTCTCTTTCTTTCTATAAAAAGGGACAACTGGTCAACCTCCTCTCTTGTGGTGTTGAAACAGAGAGAAGTGACCAACTGGTCGACCTCATCTATGGAAAGAAGACAAAAAAGAGAGAGAAAGAGAGAGAGAGAAGGAACAACTGGTCGACCTTTTTGTATATGATGGTGTGGGTGTTTATGTGTGTTGTATCTATGTATGTATTTATGTAAATATGTATGTATATGTGTGTATGTATATATGTATATATATACATATATACATATATATACACATATATATATATATATATATATATATATATATATATACATATATATGTATAGTTGGTGAGTTAGGCAGGGACACAACATTCTCTCTGGCTTAGGACCCAGAGTTCTGCCGCAGGGGACAGAGGGCTCGTGGAGAAAAGGCAGGGAAAAAAACAACAAGCTCTGAGGCTAGACAGAGTTGGAGCTGGGCCAGGGCCAGTCGGCCATTTAGCCATGGATACAGCATTCTCTTGGGTGATGGGAGAGCTCCAAAAATAAGCCTGGGTCGACCCAAGTTCCACAGGTATAAGCCTTCTGGTGTTGTGCCCAATTCAAGAGACCCCCAAAAGCCCACCAGGAGTCAAGTCCATTGCAAATCGCACAAGTATCTTTATTCAAGCTTAAGCTTAGGCCACCCAATCTTCCCTGGCATAGCACGTTAGAAAGTGAGAGCCTGATTCTCGGGGGTTGGGGGGCAGAATTTTTAAAGGGAAAAACCACAGGGAGGAATTCCAAGCCTTGGGTGGTACAGGGAAAGGTAAGATTCGGTGGGTTTGCAGGGAGGTTCAGCAAGGGAGGTGACCTTTAGGCTAATTGTTCCAAGCTACCTGGCCAAACTACAAGATATCTAAGACATCTGATAGTTTGCTGGATGGAGGATGCATTAATACATTCTGTGGTATTTGTGACAACCTGTGGAATAGAGGCCTGATTATAGTTATCCATTAACATATTCTGACAACCTTCAGGGTGGAGGGCCAGGTGTCCTTTCACAGAACCCAAAGGTGGGGGCCAAGTCACTCCAAGGACAGTCAACTTATGATAGAGTCTGAGCAACAAAATGGAGCCACCTCTGCCATCCTTAACTCCTTCACTGGTCCACCTGCCCACGCCTCCCCTGTACCCCCATCACTGGCAAACAGCACCTACCGCCCCCAACAGTACTCTCCGAATACAACACTGTACACTCAGATCTTTACGACACACCCTCCAGGACATAGCCTGCTCTCAAGGACTCTTGTCACCCTGGCTGGCTCCTAGCAAGCACTTTTTTTGCAGAAAACTGTTACCACTAGGTGTCACCCGACAACTATCTCAATTGCCCAAGAAAGCAACAATACAGACTTGCACACACTCAGAGCTCCAGATGGTCCTGCCTAGCTCTGGGAGACACACAGGCAAAGCAGAGCAGCATACCTACCACCTGCCTCTCAGGAGTGGCACAAATGGTGGCCGTTGTCCCTCCCAAACATAGCGAAGGAGGGCTGTTCTTGGGTGGACCCCTCAGGCTAAAAAACAGAATGTAGGACAGGAAGCTGTGAAAACAAGGCAAATCATTTGCTTCCTCTCTAAGGCTGAGGGAGGCCCCAGAGAAAGCAGAAAGTATGTGACTGACGATTCCTTTAGTGGGGCGGAGGACTGGCACAATTAGGGGAAGGTGACATCCCACCTTCATGTGGGCGAGGCAGCCTCAGTTCCATACCACTCAGAAACGTTTTAAAAAATCTTTTAAAAAACAAACACACCAAAGCAAACCACTTCGCCAATCAGGGTTTGTTGCTGCTGTGTTTGTTTCCACTACCGATGCCCACCCCACCGCTCACCATGTTCGTTCTCAGACTAAACACAGAATTAGAACAAATTAAAATAACAGTGAAATGGTTAAAATTCCAGTTTTTGTTTTATCTCCAGGAATTCGCTTTAAATTGTGCTTTGTTTTACACGTTTGCATTTTGGTCAGAAAAAAAAAAAAAAAAAGTTAATTTCATCTTATTTTCAGGGGAGGGTCTCTTTTTGCCCAGGATGACTACTACTTGCGATGTTGCTGGAGATATTCTGATCTTTTTCTTTCCAGCTCCTGGGTGCTGGAATCGCAGGCATGGCCAGCACCCCAAGTTTATGCGGTACTGAAAGGATGGCGCCCAGGGGCTTTTGAAGAACTTTAGGCCAGAGCTTTCCTTTCCCCTCATGTCTCTGGATACCTGAGGCTTGCTGGCTACCAGATAAATTTAAACCAAATCTAAAAGTGAAGTAAAATCGAATAAGCTAAAAGATACGTGAGCATGGAGTTTGCAAAAAAAAAAAAAAAAAAAAGCTTTAAAGCGCCAGCATTGGAAAGCAGCATGGAAGCAACTTCTCATCACGCACACCTAAACCTGACTAACCCTCCACACATCTGCTTATTTCCAGTTCCTTAGTGCTACTGGGGTTATAGACATGGGCAGCATTCCGAGTTTATGCAGTACATACAGAGTTGGGAGCACCCTAGCCCAGCACTCTCTACTCCCCCATAAGCCAGGGTCCCAGTGATGCCTTCCCTTATTTGTTTGTTTGTTTGTTTTATCCCAAGTTAATATATATAATCAAATATATGTGTGTATACATGTATATATATTTGGAGGGATAGTTAGGACTGGGGTCTCTTTATGTAGATCTGGAAATCTTGGATTTACAGAAGAAAAACATATGGTCAGGGAGACCCTATGGAACAGCAGCAATGAATTAATCCTTTTAAATTAAATTTTGTTATTTATTTGTAACTAAAACCTAAAATAAAAGGTGATTATAATTAACTGTGGTGAAACTCCTTCTGAATGCCAGGCAGACTTAGAAAGTAAGTTATTTATTTATTTATTGAGTTCTGGCTTATTTGAGAGGGGGATTTTCTGTGTAGATTTGGTAGGCAGACACAAATATACATACACAGAGAGAGAGAGACAGACAGAAAACAGAGTAAAGAAAAGAGAGAAACAAGGAGAGAGAGAGAGAGAGGAAGGAAGGAAGGAAGGAAGGAAGGAAGGAAGAAAGGAAAGAAAGAAAGAAAGAAAGAAAGAAAGAAAGAGAAAGAAAGAGAGAAAGAGAAAGAAACGCATACAGAGACCGGTAGGAAGGTACACATACACATACAAACACACACATACACAGTTGATTACTAAGAAAGGACAAAATGAAAAGGAAAGAGAATAACTCTTGGATGTACATTTCCTCTGGTATAAAGAATGAAGATCTATTACATATCCCTCAACAATCTTGCTTTTTTTTTTTTTTTTCCAGCAGCACATTAGTGAAGCGCTCTTACAAACTGTGGTTGAATCTGACTCTCTGCTCATTAGGCATGCCCTCAGTGTCTTCTCTCTGTCGTTATTGATCCCTGAACTTTCTTAGAACTCAGTGAATTGGAAAAAAAAAAAGCCCATCTGTATGTGGAAATAACAGGTCACTGCTTTCTGAGTTCTTTAATATTTTGTGGGTGCATTGGTGTGAAAATAGGCACCTGTATGCTTGAATGTAAGATAGAACATGCAAGTGTTAAAGGCAGGATGTGTAGGTCGCATCCAAACTATGTGTGGGTGTGGATTCAGCAAAGGCAGCTTCATGCCATTCACTTCTCATTATTCCTTTATTTTATTCATGTACTTACTTACATACTTAAGTTTTAGTTATTTGAAACAAGGTTTCTCAAGAAAGCTTACCATCTGAGAAGCAAACTTAAAACTCACAGAGGTACCTGCCTTTAGGGTGCTGGGATTAAAAGAGTACACCTCCACACCCAGCTTGGCTTACTTTTATTTCCTAATTCCAGGCAGGCCTTTTTTTTTTTTTTTTTTTTTTTTTTTTTTTTTTTTTTTTTTTACTTTTTCTTCTGCTTTTATAGTCTTTATTCTATATTTATTCTTTATTACATATTTAGTTTAATTTTCAAAATCTCTCTCTTTCTCTCATGTGTGTATGTCTGTGTATGTGTGTGTGAGAGAGACAGAGGATCTGTGTGTGATTTGTGTCTTTCTTTCTCTTCTCCCCTCCCTCCTCTGTGTGGGGGTGTTCAAATCACAGTTCAAAATGTTTCAGTACCTCTTTGGCCTAGGGTTTGGCTGTTGACCTCATCAAAATGACACCACCATGAGGATGGCAGCCATCATGGCTCATGACCTCACCAAATAACGTAAGAAGCCATGTGACATACTTTTTAAGGCCTTTTTTTTGTTCTCTGTTTACTAGCCTCTCTATAGGATCAGAAGTTGAATCCAATTTGTATGTGCAGAACTCTGAGGATGCACTCAAATTCTACACAGTACCCTCTCTACATGAAAAGTAAACTACCATAAATGTTTAACTTCCTGTCTTAAAAAATAAATTAAAGACACAAAAGGAAAAAAGAACTAAGAGAAACTAAGAGAAACCCTTGACTGCACAGGAAAAAAACAAAAACAAAAAACAGAATTCCAGCACTTGGGAGGCAGAGGCCAGTCAATCTCTGAGTTTGAATCCAGCCTAGTCTACAGAATGATTTCCAGGACAGCCAGCACTACACAAGCACTGCCCTTGCTTGACTGCATAGGGAAGGAATAAAACAAACAAAAAAGGCAGGAAAACAACAACAAGAAAAAAAGGGCAGAAACAGTCCTTATTTTTGTTTCAAGGCCAGACTTGTCTACAGAGCATGTTGCATGACAGCCATGCATATTACAAAGAGACCTTGTGTCACACTAACTCCAGAGTCTACGTGAGCATAAAAACGTGCTATATAAGCATAAAATTATGCTGCTAAGACGAGGAGACACGTTTCCTACGGGAATCTGCTCCCTGGAAGTCACTGGATGTTCCCCCTGGCTATCTACACCAAAAAGATATACTCTGAAAATCCTGCTTTCTCAGATGAAGGATTGAATTAATGAGCCTTTTGATTTTTCTCTATGATTCCTGGTACAGCACAACTAACTATTCAAGGAAATATATTTTTGATAGATTATTAAAAGCTTTAATAAAAATAAAATGGAAGAAAAATAATTTTAAAAGAAGTAATGAACCAGATTTAGTATCAGAAAGCATTAGAAGAATAGAAAAAGAAATAATGGGCTCCTTCTTAGGAAAAGATAGCATAAGAAAGTACAGCTGGCTCGAGCATGCCTCCCTTTAGCGTCTTGTTTCTAAGGAAGATTATAAATCTTTAGCAAGACATATGGAAGGATGGTTGACCAAGGTGTATTTAGACTTTAATGTAGAAAAAGACTTTGGCAGGTATTTGACTTGGCTCGGAGGACTATTACAGCTCCTGACTTTCCCCTTCCCTAGTCAGTGATAATGAAACCACAGTTTGAGGTTTTTGTTTCTTATTTGCATTGATCAGAAAGTTTCTAAGCCAAGATTTCTTGTGGGCATTGCTTTATGCTTAGCTGCACTTTCGAGTTAAAACATAAACTTTGTAAAAGTTTGAATGTTCTGGAAAGCATGCCAACTTTAAGGTGCTTCCTTATGAAATCACTATAAATTTATTAGCCTGACTTCAGTAAAATTACAACAGAGTCAAAGCGATCTTGGTGTCATCTCTGTCTGTCAACTCTCCTGAAACTATGCCTTCCTGATATCCAAATACCCTGATTCTCCTGCAGACGCAGGGAACCTGACTGGGCTGGTCTGTGGCAACCCTGTCTGAAGAGAAAAAGAAAAATGGAAAATCAAAGCTTGTTTATTTTTAATTTCTTGTTACTTTATTGTCCGTTTAATTTACTTTTAAAATATAGTTCTCTGTCTTTCTATCTCTGTCTCTCTGTCTCTGACAGACACCTACACACACAGAGAGACAGAAAGAGAGATATTATGTAGAAAGTGACTTTGTCTCAAATAAATAAATAACTAGATAGTTAATAACTTAACAAATAAACACATAATAAATAAATTTGGGGGCTCAGTGATTAAGAGCACTGTGTGCTCTTCCAAAGGTCCCAGATTCAACTCCCAGCACCCACATGGCAGCTCACGACTGCCAGTACCTCCAGTTCCAGGTCATCAGATACCCTCACATCAACACACATAAAAAAAAATAGATAAGCAAATAAATTCAAAACAAACTAGAGAAATATCCAAGGCATGAGAAAAAATGTATAGTGGCAACTACTCACCATAAAAACAGCCAGCACTACAGCAGAACATAGAGAGAAAGACATTGTCTCAAAATCTTGTCTCAACCAAACAAGAAATAAAATTAAAATATAGGCCAGGCACATGACTGTAATCCCAGAATTCAGGGAGTCAGATGCAAGTGGATCTCTGTGAGTTCCAGGCCAACCTGGTCTACAAAACCAACGCTACACAGAGAAACCCTATCTCCAAAAAAGAAACAACAAACAGACCAAAAAAAAAAAAAAAAAACAACCCACAAACAAATCAATTAATCAATCAATGGATGGATAAATAAAATAAAATAAAATAAAATAAAATAAAATAAAATAAACATTGAATAAGAGTTTGTCTGTGCTGGTGGTGGCTGTGCAGGCCTGCAGGTAATCTATCTCTATGAACAAATTCTAACTCTAAATGTGAAACTTACACACTGGAACTATAAGAATACCAGCAGGCAGGTAGGCAGGCAAGCAGGCGGGCAAAACATCAACACTCTCAATAAAAATAATAAAGTCAAAATCAACCAAACAAGAACAATTCAACAACAAGCTAGAGAGAGACAAGAAGGCTAACAGCAAACTCACCACCATTGCACAGACCCAAGGACTGAGATTAAGATCAGGGTTAGGGAGAAGCCACTGCAGCACCACCACAGTAGTAATAACAGTTTAAGAAATGCACATTAAATATAAAAGTACACAAGCAGTGACTCAACACCAATCTATGTAAATCCTCAGTTCCAGAGAAGTCTCCTTTGCTCTTTGACACTGTAAATTTCCTTGTAGGTCTCCCTGTTTCTGCTATATAAAAACAACAGCAACAACAATTTAAAATAATTTGGAGTAGCTCATTACTGTCATGGCAGTACTCAGAAAGAAGTCCTGGAGTCAGGCAGTAAAATAATGTGTCTGGAGGTCAGAGTGTAAGGATATCAAATGGGTTTTTGAAGTCAGCTCAGAAGTGTTTCTAACTCCAGCTCCAGGAGATATAATACCCTGACACAGACCTACTGCATGTAAAAGAAAAACAAAAAAATAAAAAATAAAAATAAATGAAATGTGGATTCATAGATAGAAAAAAAATAGAAATTAAAAAAAACCAGAAATACATATTGGCATAACAGAACGAACCTAAGTCAGAGCAGCAATGAAATGATGAATCACTCATCTTAATTTTAATTTTTATTATTTTAATTAAAATATAAAATAAAATTAAAAATACAATTGTGCTGTAACTCTTTCTATATGTATTTACT
This sequence comes from Psammomys obesus, assembly GCF_907164565.1. NCBI lineage: Eukaryota > Metazoa > Chordata > Mammalia > Rodentia > Muridae > Psammomys > Psammomys obesus. The sequence continues at coordinate 756,847 of NW_026596110.1, read as the reverse complement.
TTATGTATTTAGTTAGTTTTTGCTTATTTGGGACACGGTTTCTCTGTGTAGCTTTTGATAGAAAGACAGAAAGGCAGACAGTAAAAGTAAGATTAAATAAATATAATTGTGTTTGAAAGTCTTCTGTATGCCAGGCAGACTTATTTTTTGTTTTGGCTTATTTGAGATAGGTTTGGTAGACATACATGCACAGAGGGAGAGAGAGAGGGAAAGAGAGAGGATTGGAAGAAAGAAAGAGTTCCTAGCTCTACTATCTTGAGTGAACTCTCTATATAAGAAAGAGATACTAGGACTCATAGCCAAACTTTGAACAAAGTGCCAGAATCCTTATGGAAGAATAGGGAGATAGAAAGACCTGGAGAGGACAGGAACTCCACAAGGAGAACAACAGGACCATAAAACTTGGGCCCAGTGGGGCCTGCAGAGACCAATACTCCAACCAAAGGCCATGCATGGAGAAGACCTAGACCCCGTGTTCGGGTGAAGCCCATAGGCTGCTCAGTTTCCAAGTGGGTTTCCTGGTAAAGGGTACAGGGGCTGTATCTGACATGAACTCAGTGGTTGTTCTTTGGTCACCTCCCCCTGGGGGAGGCTAGGGTCAGATTGAAGGGGAGTAGGCCCTCCCCTATTAGGGGACTAGGAAAAGGGCAAAGGGGGAGAAGAGTGAGGGTGGGTGAGACTGGGAGGAGATGAGGGAGGGGGCTGCAGCAGGGATACAAAACGAATAAATTGTAATAAATAAATAGATAAATAAATAAATAGATAAATAAATAAAAGATAGCTAGATAAATAACTAAATAAATACAATTTAAAAAAGACTCTCTCTCTCTCTCTATCTATCTACATATATATATGAATATATATAAATAGTTGGTATTGTTGGTAGTTCTTCGAAAATCTGGTAGAACTCTGGGCTAAAACCGTATGGCCCAGGGCTCTTTTTGGTTGGGAGATTTTGATGACTACTTCTATTTCCTTAGGGGTTATAGGTCTATTTAGATTGTTAACCTGATCTTGATTTAACTTTGGCAAGTAATATCTATCAAGAAAATAATTGATCATTTAGATTTTCCAGTTTTTTGGTATACAGGTTTTGACATATGATCTAATCATTCTTTGGATTTGCTCAGTGTCTGTTGTTATATTCCCCTTTTCATTTCCGATTTTATGAATTTGGATATTCTCCCTCTGTCTTTTAGTTAGTTTGGCTAAAGTTTTTGTCTGTTAGTTTTGTTGATTCTTTGTATTGTTCTAGTTATTGATTTCAGCCCTGAGTTTAATTATTTCATGCCCTCAACTCCTCTTGTGCTTGCTTCCTTTTTTTCTTGAGCTTTCAAGGGAGCTGTCAAGTTGCTACTATGAGCTCTTTCCACTTTCCTTTTTTTTATTATTTTATTTTTTTCTTTATTAATTACACTTTACACACTTTGTATCCCCCCTTTGGTTCCCTACCTCCTCTCATCCCAATCCCTCTCTTCCTCCACCCTCTGCATGCATGCCCCTCCCCAAGTCCACTGATAGGGGAGGACTTCTTTTCCTTCCTTCTGATCCTAGTCAATTAGGTCTCATCAGGAGTGGCTGCCTTGTCTTCTTCTGTGGCCTGGTAATGCTGTTTCCCCATCAGGGGGAGGTAATTAAAGAGCAGGCCAATCAGTTCATGTCAGAGACAGTCCCTGTTCCTATCACAATGGAACCCACTTGGATACTGAACTGCCATGGGCTACATCTGTGCAGGGGTCTTAGGTTAACTCCATGCATAGTCCTTGGTTGGAATAGCAGTATCAGGAGAGACCCCTGTGCTCAGATTTTTTGGTTCTGTTGCTCTCCTTATGGAGTTCCTGTCCTCTCCAGATCTTACTGTTTCCCACTTCTTTCCTAAGATTCCCTGCACTCTCCCCAAGGGTTGCCCATAAGTCTCAGTATCTACATTGATAGTCTGCAGGGCAGAGCTTTTCAGAGGTCCTCTGTGTCAGGCTCCTGACTTGATCCCTCTTTTCTCCTTCTTCTGATGTCTAGCCTCTTTGCCTTTCTGGATAAGAATTGAGCATTTTAGCAAGAGTCCTCCCTCTTGATTAGTTTCTTTAGATGTACAGATTTTAGTAGGTTTATCCTATATTATCTGTCTATATGAGTGAGTATATACCGTGTGCATCTTTCTGCTTCTGGGATAGCTCACTCAGGATGATCTTTTCCAGATCCCACCATTTACCTGCAAATTTCATGATTTCCTTGTTTTTTATTGCTGAGTAATATTCCATTGTGTAGATATACCATCAATTGTGCATCCATTCCTCCACTGAGGGGCATCTGGGCTGTTTCCAGCTTCTGGCTATTACAAATAAGGCTGCCACAAACATGGTTGAACAAATGTCCTTATTGTGTACTTGAGAAACTTTTGGATATACGCCTAGGAGTGGTATAGCTGGATCTTGAGGAATCGCTATTCCTAGTTGTCTGAGAAAGTGCCAGATTGCTTTCCAGAGTGGTTGTACAAGTTTACATTCCCACCAGCAGTGGAGGAGGGTTCCCTTTTCTCCACAACCTCTCCAGCATGTGTTGTCTCTTGAGTTTTTGATCTTGGCCATTCTGATGGGTATAAGGTGAAATCTTAGGGTTGTTTTGATTTGCCTTTCCCTGATGGCTAATGAGGTTGAGCATTTCTTTAAGTGTTTCTGTGCCATTTGATATTCCTCTGCAGAGAATTCTCTGTTTAGCTCTGTACCCCATTTTTTAATTGGATTACTTGATTTTTTTACTGTTTAACTTCTTTAGTTCTTTATATATACTGGATATTAGCCCTCTGTCAGATATAGGGTTGGTGAAGATCTTTTCCCAATCTGTAGAGTGTCGTTTTGTTCTGAGGACCGTATCCTTTGCTTTACAGAAGCTTTTCAGTTTCATGAGGTCCCATTTATTGATTGTTGATCTTAGAGCCTGTGCTGTTGGTATTCTGTTCAGGAAGTTGTCTCCTGTGCCAATGAGTATTCACCACTTTTTCTTCTAAGCAGTTTAGTTGTCTAGTTTTATGTTGAAGTCTTTGATCCACTTGGTCTTTACTTTTGTGCAGGGTGATAAGTATGGATCTATTTGCATTTTTCTACATGTAGACTTCCAGTTTGACCAGCACCATTTGTTGAAGATGCTGTCTTTTTTCCATTGAGTGGATTTGGCATCTTTGTCAAAAATCAGGTGTCCATAAGTGTGTGGATTTATGTCAGGGTCTTATATTTGATTCCATTGATCCACCAGTCTGTTTCTATGCCAGTACCATGCAGTTTTTAGTATTGTTGCTCTATAGTACAGCTTTAGATCAGGGATGGAGATACCTCCTGAAGATCTCTTATTGTAAAGAATTGTTTTAGCAATTCTGGGTTTCTTGTTGTTCCATATGAAGGTGAGAATTTTTCTTTCAAGGTCTGTAAAGAATTGTGTTGGTAATGTGATGGGAATTGCATTGAATCTGTAGATTGCTTTTGGGAAGATGGCCATTTTTACTATGTTAATCCTGCCAAGCCATGAGCATGGGAGATCTTTCCATCTTCTGATATCTTCTTCCAATTCTTTCTTCAGAGACTGGAAAATTTTTTCATACAAGTCTTTGACTTGCTTGGTTAGGTTCATACCAAGGTACTTAATGTCATTTGTGGCTATTATGAAGGGTGTTCTTTCCCTAATTTCTTTCTCAGCCCTTTTATCCTTTGTATATAGGAAGGCTACTGATTTTTTTGAGTTAATTTTGTATCCAGCCACTTTGCTGAAGGTGTTTATCAGCTGTAGGAGTTCCCTGGTAGAGTTTTTGGGGTCACTCAGGTATACTATCATATCATCTGCAAATAGTGATTCTTTGACTTCTTCCTTTTCAATTTGTATCCCCTTGATATCCTTCAATTATCTTATTGCTCTAGCTAGGACTTCAAGAACAATGTTGAAAAGATATGGAGAGAGTGGACAACCTTGCCTTGTCCCTGATTTCAGTGGGAATGATTTAAGTTTCTCTCCATTGAGTTTGATGTTGGCTATAGGCTTGTTGTAAATCGCCTTTACTATGTTCAGGTATGTGCCTTTTATCCCTGATCTCTCCAATACTTTAAACATAAATGGATGTTGGATTTTGTCAAATGCCTTTTCAGCATCTAAGGAGATGATCATGTGGTTTTTCTCCTTCAGTTTTTTTATGTGGTGGATCACATTGATGGATTTCCGTATATTGAACCACCCCTGCATGCCTGGGATGAAGCCTACTTGGTCGTAGTGGATGATGTCTTTGATGTGTTCTTGGATTCAGTTTGCAAGTATTTTGTTGAGTATTTTTGCATCAATGTTAATGAGGGAGATTGGCCTGAAATTCTCTTTCTTTGTTGGGTCTTTGTGAGGTTTAGGTACCAGGGTGACTGTGGCTTCATAGAATGAGTTTCGTAGTGTTCCTTCTGTTTCTATCTTCTGGAATAATTTGAAGAGTATTGGTGTTAGCTCTTCTTTGAAGGTCTGGTAGAATTCAGTGCTGAGACCATCTGGCCCTGGGCTTCTTTTTTTTTTTTGCATGGTAGACTTTTGATGACAGCTTCTATTTCCTTAGGGGATATATGACTATTTAATTGGTTTACCTGGTCTTGATTCAGCTTTGCCATGTAGAATCGGTCAAGAAAATTGTCCATTTCATGTAGATTTTCAAATTTTATGGCATATAGACTTTGGAAGTAAGACCTAATTATTGTTTGGATTTCTTCAGTGTCTGTGGTTATGTCCCCCTTTTTGTTTTGGATTTTGTTGATTTGGATAGTTTCTCTCTGCCTTTTAGTTAGTTTGGCTAAGAGTTTGTCTATCTTGTTGATTTTCTCAAAGAACCAGGTCTTGGTTTCATTGATTCTTTGAATTGTTTTATTTGTTTCTAATTTATTGATTTCAGCCCTGAGTTTGATTATTTCCAGCTGTCTATTCCCCTTGGTGTGTCTGCTTCTTTTTTTTCTAGGGCTCTTAAGTGAGCAATTAAGTTGCTTGCATGATATGTTTCGAATTTCTTTTTGAAGGCACTTAGTGCTATGAACTTTCCTCTTAACACTGCTTTCATTGTGTCCCAGAAGTTTGGGTATGTTGTGCCTTCATTTTCATTGAATTCTAGGAAGTCTTTAATTTCTTTCTTTATTTCTTTTCTGACCTAGCTGTCATTTAGAAGCAAGTTGTTCAGTTTCCATGTGTGTGTAGGCCTTTTGCTATTTTTGTTATTGAGGTCCAGTTTTAGTCCATGGTGATCAGATAGGATACAAGGGATTATTTCAATCTTCTTGTATCTGTTTAGGCTTGCTTTGTGGCCAACTATATGGTCTACTTTGGAGAGGGTTCCATGAGGTGCTGAGAAGAAGGTAAATTCTTTTGAGTTTGGTGAAAGGTTCTGTAGATGTCCTTGAGGTCCATTTGATTCATGACCTCTGTGAGAGACATTGTTTCTTTGTTTAATTTCTGTTTTGTTGATCTGTCCTTTGTTGAGAGTGGGGTATTGAAGTTTCCCACTACTAATGTGTGGGGGTCTATGTGTGGTTTAAGTTTTATTAAAGTTTCTTTTACAAATGTGCCTGCCTTTGCATTTGGGACATAGATGTTCAGGATTGTGATATCTTCCTGGTGGAATTTTCCCTTGATGAGTATGAAGTGTCCTTCTCTATCTTTTTTGATTGATTTTGGTTGAAAATTTACTTTATTAGATATTAGGATGGCTACTCCTGTTTGCTTCTTGGGTCCATTTGCTTTCTTTCCACTTTCTTTATGAAGGCACTTAGTGCTATGAACTGTCCTCTTAGCATTGCTTTCATTGTGTCTCATAAATTTGGATATGTTGTGCCTTCATTTTCTTTGAATTATAAAAAGTCTTTAATTTCTTTCTTTATTTCCTTCCTGACCTAGTGGTCATTAAGTAAAGAGTTGTTTAGTTTCTATGAGTAGGCATTCTATTTTTTTTGTTGTTATTGATGTCTAGCTTTAATCCACAGTGGTCTGATAATAACAAGGTGTTATTTCAATTTGCTTGTATTTGTTGAGGCTTGCTTTGTGTCTGAGTATGTGTTCAGTGTTGGAGAGTGTTCCATGAGTGCTGAGAAGAAGGTATATTCTTTTATGTTGGGGTGGAATGTTCTGTAGATATCTGTTAGGTCCAATTGACTCATAACTTCGGTTAGTTTCATTATCGCTTTGTTTAGTTTCTGTCTGCATGATCTGTCTCTTGGTGAGAGAGGGGTTTTGAAGTCTGCTACTGCTAACACGAGGTTCAGTATGATTTACACTTTAGCAATGTTTCTTTCACAAATGTGGTTGCCTTTGCATTTGGGTCATATATGTTTCAAATTGAGATATCATCTTGGTCGATTTTTACTTTGATGTGTATGAAGTGCCCTTTCCCATATCTTTTGATTAATTTTGGTTGAAAGTCTATTTTATTAGATATTAGAATAGCTACTCCAGCTTGCTCCTTGTGCCTGTTTGCTTGGAAAAACTTGATTCTAACCCTTTATTCTCAAATAACGTCTATCAGTGTTGCTGAAGTGTGTTTCTTGTATGGAACAAAATGATGGGTCCTCTTTATGCATCCATTCTGTTAGCCTTTGTCCTTCTACTGGGGAGTTGAGGACATTGATGTTGAAAGATATTAATGACAGTGATTTTTAATTCCTGTTATTTTGATATTGGTGGTGGTAGTGTGTCTGTGGTGCCTCCCCTCTTTCAGTTTTGCTGCTGTGGGGTTATTTATTTCCTGTGTTTTCCTTGGTGTGATTAGCCTCGTGTGGTTGGAGTTTTCCCTCTAATATCCTCTGTAGGACTAAGTTTGTGGATAGGTATTATTTATTTATTTATCTATCTATCTATCTATCTATTTATTTATTTATTTATTTATTTTGTCTCAGAATATCTTGTTTTCTCCATCTATGGTGATTAAAAATTTTGTTGGGTGTAGTGGTCAGGGTTGATATCTATGGTCTTTTAGTGTATGTAAGATATCTGCCCAAGCCTTCCGTGCTTTTAGTTTCCAGTGAGAAGTCAGATGTAATTCTGATAGCTCTGCCTTTATATGTAACTTGGCCTTTTCCCCTTGAAGCTTTTAATATTCTTTCTTTGTTCTGTACATTTAGTGTTTTGATTATTATCATATGACTGGAGGATTTTCTGGTACAATCTATTCTGTGTTCTGTAGGCTTCTTGTATTTTTATAGGCATTGAGGTTGAGGAAGTTTTCTTCTATGATCTTTTTGAAAATATTTTCTGGGCCTCAGAGCTTGGAGTCTTCTTCTTTTATCCCTATTATTCTTAGGTTTGGTCTTTTCATAGTGTCCCAGATTTCTTGTATGTTTTGTGTCAGGAACTTTTTAGATTCAGTATTTTCTTTGACTGATGTATTGTTTTCTTCAATTGTATATTTTACACCTGAGATTCTCTCCTTCTCTTGTATTCTGTTGGTGATGCTTTTATCTGTAGTTCCTATTCTCTTCCCTAGGTTTTCCATTTTTCATGATTACTTCAGATTGAGTTTTCTTTATTATTTCTATTTCCATTTTTAGGTCTTGGACAACTTTTTTTCATTTCCTTTAGCCATTTGGTTAGATTTTTCTACATTTCTTTAAGTTATTTATTCAATTCCTTCACCTGTTTGATTGCATTTTGCTGCATTTATTTGAGGCATTTATTTTCTTCTTTTAAGGCCCAGATCATTTTTATAACCTCAGATTTAAGATTGTTTTCCTGTGCTTCTGGTATGATAGTATCCTCATTGCTTACTGTGGTAGGATAGCTGGGTTTTGCTGGTGTTATATGGTCCTGGGTTCTGTTGGTGTTATATGGTCCTGGGTTTTGTTGCTTGTGTACTTGAGCCATTTGGTTGACTCTGATATTAGCAGGCCTAGTGGTTTCTGATGGAAGAGGGTCTCTGGGGTTGTAGGTATAGCTGGTGGTCTCAGATGACCACAGTCTTCTGGTTTTCCTTCTGCTCTCTGGCTTGTGTTGGTCTGCTGCTCCCTGATCCATGCTGATCTCCTGAGTCATATATCAGGAAGGGTCCAGGAAAACTGCACATGTCCCAAGAACTTGGGTGTGGGACATACAGGGGAAGTAGATCATGGAGGGCCCCAGGTAGAACTTGCCACTGTTGCTGGTGGACTGTTCCAGGCCAGTGTATGGGGGAGGGTGGTCTCACCTGCTGCTCCCTTATTCATGCTGGTCTCAAGAGCCACAGATTGGGTGACAAAACTTTCCTATGGAGATTGCATCTCTGCTCTCTAACCTAGGGTTACCAGTAATCCATCTTTCCCTTACCTTAATATGACATTGTCAAATGTCCTCTGGAAGAAATGTGGGAGAATACTACCCTCAGTAGAAACTCACTGGGTAGAAATATCCCCATAACATTTTCAGCTGCAAACATGGAAGTGAACATGCTAAAATACGCATGCCTATGGACTTTATATTACATTATTTTATAGAGAATCATTTCAATTACTAAAATAATTAGAAAAGTTACTCCATTAAAGGATGAAGAAGCCAATTGGAAAAGGTGGAATGTTACATCCTTAGCATGAGTATGTAGTAGAGAGACCAGTAGGTTTGACTGACACCACTTAGAGTTGCAGAAACTCCACAATGGTTTGTCAGTTCCCTTCCATGAGACAGGCACTGCTTGAATTAGCAAACACCATGAAAAAATATCCCATTTCTGTTCTCAAGAGATACACAGGGTAATGAATATTAAAAAAAACATATTAACACAATTTTATTGGCACTAATTAAGCTGAGTGTTGTGGTGGAAAGGCTCTCAGTGTTTCAGAGACAGGTACTTCATCCACAGCATATTCATCAAAGCAACAGAAATACCTTAGTATAAAGGAAAGGTCATGGGGAAAGTGGAACAGAAAGCATGCTGAATTTTATTTCTGAGTTACTGTAAAAAGTGAACTGAAATATCGAGAACTGTGGGGCATATCAAGAGGAGAAGAAGAAACTGATATTCTGATTCAAAAGCATTATGAGAAGAATTATGAAAAGGCTGCCAAGTCCTGAACATGCAGACAGGTTTGTCTGAAGAGGTGGAGTCAGAAACTTCTATTCTTTTTTTTTTTTTTAACTAAACAACTCTTTACTCAATGAGAGCTGGATCACGTAAGAAACAAAACAAAACAAACAAACAAAAAAAAAAAGAATTCAGAGACTTCCTAAAAGTCAATGAAAATGAAGGCACAACTTACCCAAACTTATGGGACACAATGAAAGCAGTGCTAAGAGGAAAGTTCATAGCACTAAGTGCCTTCAGAAAGAAGTTTCAGACATCTTATACAAGCAACTTAACTGCACACCTAAAAGCCCTAGAAAAAAAAAGAAGCACACATACACGTTTTATAATATCACTAGTAGATATAAATACTGTTTTTCTATCATGAGTTACTTATACAATATCAAACTTAATAAAATTTATGTTTAGAAATTGAATAAAATTTTAATATGCAGATATATAGTGATGGTTCAAGCAGTCTTTGATCACCTTCTTCTGAGGTGATCTTACCAGGCCACAGAAGAAGACAATGCAGCACTCCTAATGAGACCTGATAGACAAGGATCAGTGGGGAGGGGAGGAAGATTTCCCTTATCAGTGGGCTAGGAGAGGGACACAGGTGGGCAGGAGGGAGGGTGGAATTGGGAGGGGAGAAGGGAGGGAGGTACAGGGATACAAAATGAATAAACTGTAATTAATAAAAATAAAAAATAAAAACAAGCAAAACAAAACAACAACAAAATGAAAGAGAGAAAAAGTAAAAGAAATGATACAGTCTGAGAAATACTTTGAATTTTCAGCCCATCCTCATCTTAGACAAACAATGACTGGTTGCTTGTACATATATCAATTGATAGATATCACACAAAGTTCATGGAAGATGAAACTGAATGCTGTACTGAATACACACACTGAAATTATCTGGTATAACCTGAAATCTTGAAACTTCTACTCTTAATGGGATTCTAAGCACTGAATTTCAATGGCTCTCATCAATGAGCAGGAGAAATGTATTAAGAGTAAGAAAATCAGCTCAAATTATATGCATCCAAATTAGAATAAAGCAAATGGGTGTGTATTTGTGTGTGTGTGTGTGTGTGGTATGAGTATGTATATGTGGGTTGTATGTTTGTGTGTGAGCATGTGTGTGTGTGGTATGCACATATGTGTGCATATATTTGTGTGGTATGTGTGCATGTGGTGTGTGTTATATGCATATTTTCATATAAATATGAAATCTTTCCACAGGCTCATGTATTTGAAATCATAGCCCTTAGCTGTTGGTGGATCAGTCAGTTCTGTTTATCTAATAAAGTATACAAAGAAGGGAGACAAGGGGGGGGGAGCAGAAGAACGAAGAGGAGGAGAAATAGGAAGGTGAGATGGTAAGAGTTGCACAAACACCAGGTATGGTGGCGAAAGCCTTGAGTCTCAGCACTTGGGAGACAGAGCCAGATCTCTGTGTGCTAGGCCAGTCAGGTCTAGAGAATGAGTTCCAGGACAACCAAGATTACACAGAGAAACCTTGTCTCACCTTACACCCCCAAAGTTGTGCAAACAGAACATACTTTATAGCTGATCATCACAACAGTGAACTAATTGTCTCTCATTTTTTTTCAACAATATGTAAGAGAAACAAACGAGACCAAAAGGACCTGAAGTCCACCTTTTCAGTGTTTACTGTGTGTTATCAGAAACTCTCACCTTCACTGTTTGTTGCTGATGCATCTGTTATGTAGTGCTTCCAGAAGTCTGTTTTGCCTCACTAATGTTCTGCTTCCCTCTATCCAATTTCTTATTCAGTTGCTACTTTGTATCTTTCCTTTCTTTCTCTTTGTTAAAAACAACAAAAAACAAATTCAGATTGGTCCTATGATTTTCTCAGGTCATCTTTTCCTTCCCTCTATTGTAGAAATAACAGAGATCCTCCATGCTTTGCTCTGAGTGCTCCACCCAGCAGACCTAGCTCCATCCTTACAGCAAGGAAGCGCACCCTGCTTGGGGGCATCCCTTCTCTTCTTCCCAGATTATCTTTCTGGCTCTGATCCTCTCTATATAGTTGTACTTTCTTCATTTTCAAAGTTTTTCAACTCAGGGCAAATACAAAGTCCTTACCAAAGCCTATAGTTTCCATGAGATCTGGGCCCTTGCTGTCCCTCTGACTCCCCTTCTGTGCCCGTTCTCTTTTCTGAGCTTGCTCTGGGCACAAGAGCCTCCTTGCTTTTTTCCAGTACTTGATAAGCATTCACAGCATACAACTTCAGTAGATTTAGTTAGTTCATGGTTTCCATTTTTTATGACTTCTCTAAAATATCATATTGAGGAAGACTTCCTTGGTCTTAGTGGTAAAATAACATCCATTCCTTCCTCACTCTCTCTATGCTTTTTTCCTATACCATACATGTATGTAGTATGTGTGCATGCATATATATGTATTTGTGTATGTATGTCTGCATGCATATATATGTATGTGCATATATATATATGTGTGTGTGTGTGTGCGAATGTGTGCATGTATGTATGAATGGATGCATGTGTGTGTGTCTGTATGTGTGCTGTTCATTTTGGCAGTCTCTCCATTTTTATCCCATGTCCTTGACTAATTTGGTTACTGCTAGATCCGCCTTTTCTAGGGCAGTGCCTAGCAAATGTTATGCAATCAACAAATATATGTTGAGCTATTTCTAAGTCTGAAATTCCATAATTTGGTAGTGCCTTGAAATAAAGGCCTTTTGGGGAGGGTGTACATTTATGAGTGGGCTAACTCTAATGTGTGTCATTTGTTGATCTGAAGCAAGGAAACTGCACATCCCAGTGACTTCATTATCACCCTTTTTATCCAAGTGAGGTGTAAACTTCCAAGTCAAAAAATGAAGTATGTAAGAAGTGGGAAATAGTAAGAACTGGAGAGGACAGGAACTCCACAAGGACAGCAACAGAACAAGAAAATTTGAACACAGGGAACTTCCCAGAGACTCATACTCCAACCAAGGACTATTCATGGAGATAACCTAGAACCCTGACAATGCAGCCACTTCTGATGAGAACTGATAGACTAAGATCAGAAAGAAGGAGAGGAGGACCTCCCCTATCAGTGGACTTGGGGAGGGGCATGCATGCAGAAAGGGGGGGAGGGTGGGACTGGGAGGGGAGGAGGGAGGGGCTTATAGGGGGATACAAAATGAATAAAGTGTAATTAATAAAAGTTTAAAAAATTCACCTTAACTAAAAAAAAAAAAAAGAATTACTATTTCCCTCTGCTGTGAGTAGTTTAAAGCATCTGCTAAAGTATTAAACACAAAGAGCCTGATGTAAAACATGCACTTACACAGCTCTTCAGATAGAATGCACCTAAATAGTCTTTTGTAGTTTATGGCTATGTAAATTAATCACTTCACAATTAGGGCATGTGTGTAAACTATGAAATTGAACTTATGTGAGAAATCACTTTGATCCCTAGACAATAAACTGTGCTGGACAGCATTCCAGGGTACTATGCAGAATTAGAGTAGTGAGAGAATCATGGCTAAATAGAATCTGTACACAGATTATCAGAAAAGTTAGTTTGGGGGCCATGAAAGCAATAACTTATAGGGCACACTGAGAATGCATGCCAAAAGAGCCCCAGGACCACACATACTGTTGTTAGCAGACTTCCATCTCTACTCCTCACCCCATACCAGCTGTGACGAACATTCTGACATTTACCCAGAACACCCCACATCTGACTTTCGCATGCGCTTTTGTCTGCTTGACAAGGCCTTGCCCTGTAACCTATGCACAGCCAGTTCTCTCAATCAGTCTTTATAATCCGTTGCAAATACCAACTTGACTGAATTTTCCTTGATTCCCATGATGAGTGTACTTCTTTATATGTAGCCAGATCTTGATGCATGATTGTCCTCTGCATTAATTTGTCTGTAGCTTTTTATTTCACCTGTGGCAACTCAGAGAGGATAATAGGTATTTCAACTACTGCTGGTCCTCCAGAATCAAGCTTAACATTTCCTTTTAGTGAAGTGTATTCTCATAAGTTTATATGAAAAAAATGCGTTCTCTGCTTCAACTAGAAAATAGAGCCTTATACAGTATATTTTAAACTTCTAGAGATGTGAGAACGCTATCAGATTCTTGCTCAGCTAAGATGGAATATACCAGAGAAATTGACACAGACAAGTATAAAACATACTCTTACCCCCAGTACTAGGGATGAAATACATGGCCTTATGCTCCTTGGACACTTATTCTCCAGAGAGCCACAATCCCAGCTGGATAACATATGTTCAGCTCAAGTCTTCTTTTGTTTAAGAAAGGTTCAACAGTACAACATGTTTTAAATCACATTTTCTGATGCATATTTCCAGATACCAGGTCCACTAGTATGAGTTTATTTATCCTCATAACACTCTCCATTAATTGAAAAGAAATAAGTTGTTTTTCATTTTGCTTTCATTCTTTTGTGGGGTTCACAAATGAAAGAATTACAGCACAAGTAAATAGGCTTATTCAGTCACTCACTGTGGGGTAGTTAGACAATAAGCCCTGTATTTTTTATTTTCTTTAGAATAACATTCCTAGTTTCTGTACATCCCAAATAATAGGTAGTGAAAAAAAGAGTTCCATTGAGAAACTCAGTGATTCCTTGTTCACCATTGTGATGTCTTAGAGGAAACCAAACACATTTGTTCTGACAGTTTACTATGCTCCTTTCCTTTTTCCTTTTCAACAACAGCCAAATTCTGCTATTGTTTTAATTACAGTTCTTTTGAGATTTTTCAAATCTTGCTCATCTGATTGTTCTTACTAATAATTATCAAAGGGCTCAAGACCATTATTCATTTTTGTAAACCCAAGATCTTGGAAAGTGTTTAGCCTTGTATGTGTTTCCTGTGAGTATGTCTGGCTATAGAAACTTTGGTAATGAAATAGAAATCGCAAAATGTAAGGAGATGTATCAGAGATCTATTCCTTGCTTTTATTTCCACGAAGAACAGTGCTCAGCACTCCAGAGCCAGTCTCCTGCCTCAGGTGACATTCCTTAATACCCATGTGCTTCTACATCACAGGGATTAGTGGAGCCACCTTGGAGAAAAAGGTATTGTTGCATTTGGATGTATAGTTACAGACACACACACACACACACACACACACACACACACACACACACACATCCTTGCCTGCAAATTTCATGATTTCCTTGTTTTTAATTGCTGAGTAGTATTACATTGTGTAAAAGTACCACAACTTCTGTATCCATTCCTCTGTTGATGGACATCTGGGTTGTTGGTGTTTAACTTCTTGCGTTCTTTTTTTTAAATTTAATTTAATTTTTTATTATTAGTTACATTTTATTAACTCTGTATCCTAGCTGTATCCTGCTCCCCTATTCCCTCCTAATCCCACCCTTCCTCCCTCATCTTCTCCCTGCCCCTTTCCAAGTTCACTGATAGGGGGGGGACCTCCTCCCCATTCATCTGATCCTGTTTTATCAGGTATCTTCAGAACTGGCTGCAAAGTCCTCCCCTGTGGCCTAGCAGGATTGCTCTTCCCTCCAATCCTCCCCTTCCTCCCTCATCTCCTTCCTGCCCCCTTCTGAGTCCACTGAGAAGGGGTGTCCTCCTCTCTTTCCATCTGGCCCTAGCTTATCAGGTATCTTCAAGATGGTTGCAATGTCCTTTTCTGTGGCCTAGCAAGGCTGCTCCTCCCTCAGGGGGGAGGGGAAGCTCATAAGTTCATGTCAGAAACAGCCCAGATGTCCATCAACAGAGGAATGGATACAGAAATTGTGGTACTTTTACACAATGTAATACTACTCAGCAATTAAAAACAAGGAAATCATGAATTTTGCAGGCAAATGGTGGAATCTAGAAAAAATCATCCTGAGTGAGGTATCCCAAAAGCACAAAGACACACATGGTATATACTCACTTATATAGACCTATAAGATAGGATAAACATACTAAAATGTGTACACCTAAAAAAGATAAACAAGAAAGAGGTCCAGGGGTAAGATGATCACTCCTCATCTAGAAAGACAAAGGACATTGTCTTCTGGACAATTCCATCTGGACATTGGAAATAGGAGAAAAGAAGTAACAGAACACTAGCCTACCACAGAAGGCACCTGAAAGAATCTACCTAGCAGTGTATCAAAGCAGATGCTGAGACCCATAACCAAGCCTTCGGCAGAATGTAGGGAATCATATGAAGGAAGGAGGAATTGGTATATCCTAGAGGGGACAGGGAGCCCCACAAGGTCCAAATATATCCAAGCACAGGGGTCTTGGACTGTTTATCCAACCAAGGACCATGCATGGATATAACCTACAACCCCTGTTCAGACATAGCCCATGGTAGCTCAGTATCCAAGTGGGTTCCTTAGTAAGGGGGACAGGAATTGTTTCCAGGTTCTGGCTATTACAAATAAGGGTGCTACAAACATGGTTGAGCAAATGTCCTTGTTGTGTACTTGAACATCTTTTGGATATATGCCTAGGAGTGGTATAGCTGGATCTTGAGGTAGCACTATTCCTAATTATCTGAGAAAGCTCTGGCAGTCATTTTGATCCCTTTTCCCTACTGACTCTTTCTGAAATCTCAGCTGCAAACATTCTCTTCCTTCTTGCATTGCACTTCTCAGAGTATTACTCACTATATGTCTCAGGAGCTACATTATTTTTAGCAGCTCCATCAGGAGTTTAGGGAGACAGTTTGAACATATAAGACAACTCAAGGAAAAAAAAACTTGACTATCTTAGGCTACTTGGCTTCTGACACCATAGCTAAGAGGCAAATGGAATCACACACCAATGTGAAGTGTGCATGGTCCAGGTGAGTCCATGTTAGAAGGTCTCTCATAAGTACACAATGAAAAAGACCCCTGTGTCATTTTTGCTGCAAGGTTATTTCCTCCTTATGTGCAGAATGGAACATCTTCAGTACAGTGGGTTTTCTTGCACAACTGCCAGGTGTGTGGAGGCGGTAGTAAAAGGAATCTGATTCCCAAAAAGCAGTTTGTCAGAGGGAGTATTACAAAGGCAGAGGAATCTTCCTTTTCCTGCTGAGCTGCTTTGTCTTATAAAATAGAAGCATTTCCACTGGAAGCTGATTCCAACCCACTCCAGGGATTCCCCTCAAACTTGTTATGGAGCAGAAACAGTATGAGCTAAAGTGATGGAGGGCAAGGGGTTACTATTAGCTTTCCTTGGGGATATAAACAATCATTGCCTGTAGCTACAACATGGGGGACACAGCATTCTGAAACCCAGAGGCTACTGCTATCTGTGTTGGGAAAGGATAGTTTCATGTCCCACATATCTTAATATTACTAGAAAATAACAAATGGCTAAATACTAACAGCCTGGCCACATATTTGTTTCTCTCTCTCTCCCTTCACTTCTTTCTGTCTCCATCTCTCTCTTACACACATGCACACACACACAATTTCCACATAACAATACTCTTTAATATTTTCTATTCATAAAAAATGATATTTAGTGATGAGTGATCACTTAAGGGAAGCATGAAAAGAGCTCCCTTTAGCACTGTCCTTTCCCCTGTTATGTGTTGAAGCCAAGTATTAATAAAGTCTTACTGAGAGGAATGCACTTCATTCTCCACCCATCTCATACCTCTAATTGGTCTGCTGATTCTGAAGCAACCAATTGCTATACTGTTTTGATACTGTAACCACATGCAAACATTAATATAGAATGAATTTATACCATCCTGTTCATATTTCTTGAACCACAAAAATGACAAGACTATCATCCTCCATGGTACCCATCTTGGTTACTGTTCTATTGCTGTGAAGAGAAAACATGACAGAGGCAACTTATAAAAGAAACATTTAATTGGAGATTTGCTTATACTTATAAAGGGTGAATCTATGATCATCATAGTAGGGAGCATGGCAAGAAGGCATGGTGGTGGAGCAGTAGATGAGTGTCCATATATGAGTTACAAACAGAAGGCAGAGAGACTGAGACTAGCCATGGAATGGGCTCTTGAACCCTCAAAGCTCACTACCATTGATACACCTCCTCCAACAAAGCCACAGTTTCTAATCCTTCTTGAGCCATTCCAACAACTGGGAACCAAACATTCAAATATATGAGCCTACAGAGGCCATTCTCATTCAAACTACCACCATGCCATACTTGAATATAGACTGTAGAGTCAATAAACTATCATAGAAACTAGTGAAGGTTATAAATAGAAGACAACGAGGAATTGACTTGCTCATTACACATGAAGTATTTCTGGTTATAAAGCTCAGTTTATTATTTTTTAACCTTATTTTCTTATTAATTGCTATAAATGATGAGATAAAGAACTCTTGGAGGAAGGGACGGGTACAGCTGTAGACTGCATGCATTCTGGGTGCAATGCATTTTTTAAAGACACACTAACAATTATTCCACCTAATTAAGGTGTATCAAACATCTGGGCAAGTCTTTACTGTTGGAGTCTGCAAGCAGAGTCAAACAGTTCTTGAGTGGGGAGTGAGGATTGAAAAAAATAAAAAAACAACAACACACTACACATGCGATTAAAGAGGGCTGCCAGTAGAAACTGTTTTACCAGTGTATTCCACAATCCCTTTCTATAGCCAGAGCAAAGCACCTCAAAACAATGAAGGAGTTCATAAAAAAGTCAAATTTGTTTACCTTGACCACTTGTCTATGTGATTCTCACACAAACAAAAGGAAGTGAACTTGGAAAAACATACCTGTTTCCAGGTAAAGGCCACAGTGAAAAAATGTTTTTCGCAGAGAGCTCAATAACAAAGCAACCTGACAAATAAGCAGCTCTCCACACTTTCCCATTTTAGAATAAGCTTTCTCCTTAATTAATAGATTGACTCATTGGTTTCTCCCCTGCCTTTGCTTCTTTCTCTATAGGTCTTTAAGAAAAGATGATAGTATCATTACTCTTGCTAATTATTTTAGTAGAAAATGGAAAATGTATTTCATTAAAAGCAGGATACTGATAACTTTTTCAGTGTTAAATATTGAGGGTAAAATATCTAGACAAGTCACTGAAGACACATGGGAACTGGAAAGAAATGAGAGTGGAGAACTGTTGAAGGTTTCTTTCAAACTGTAGCCCAAAAATGAAAATATATTTCAAAATTGAAATGCTTCGATATATGGGCTTGTATAGGTCAGTGTGCATAGGCCGCGTTTTCAAACTTCCCCATTTTGTTCAGATGTCTTTTCACTGAAAAATTAAGCTTATATCCATTTCTCTTGCATATAATTACCTTTTTAACCATTAATTCTATTTTATACTGCTACTAATATCTACTCCTATAAGAAGCTATATACAACACTGTAATTTCATTTTAGTATTAACAATTTTTAACTAATTATACAGGCTCTTATTACATTGAAACACCAAGTGCTTCTTCTGTGCCTGCTAATTTGCTTCTCAAATTAAAAAAGAATCATGTAAGAAACCCAGGATGCAACAGAACCAAATTATCTGGGCACAGGGGTCTTTTCTGACACTGATACTCCAAGTAAGGACCATTCATGGATATAACCTAGAACCCCTGCTTAGATGTAGCCAATGGCAGCTCAGCATCCAAGTAGGTTCCCTAGTAAGGGGAACAGAAACTGTCTCTGACAGGAACTCAGTGGCTAGCTCTTTGACCCCCCTGCCACGGATGGGGGAGCAGCCTTGCCAGGCCACAGAGGAGGACAATGCAGTCAGTTCTGATGAGACCTGATAAGCTAGGGTCAGATCGAAGGAGAGGAGGACCTCCTCTATCCATGGATTTGGAGAAGGGCACAGTAAGAGATGAGCAAGGGAGGACGGGATTGGGAGGGAGGGGACTACAGCTGGGATACAAAGTGAATAAACTGTAATTAATATAAAAAATAAAAAATTTATTAAAAATAAAAATAAATTAATCAAAATGAAAAAATTCAAATGTGGCATATGGCAGATATGTTACATTCATGTTTTTAGTTGTTGATACAGAATTACTTTTCTTAGAAGACATATTTTTATTTTATTTTATGTGTAGGAGTGTTTGCCTTAATGAATATATGTGTGTTACATGTTTTCTTGTAACCAAGGAATCCAAAAGAGGTCTCTGGAGTCCCTGGAACTGGAGTTTTGAATGGTTGTATGCTGCAGTATGAGTGCTGGAAACCAAAAACCAGGTCCTCTGCAAGAGATGTATATTCCTTTTTTTTCCTCCAACCTTCTTTCTCACCTATCTAGTGTTGGGGATTGGGTTGGAAGGGATTGAATTATTGATGGTTGGGTTGGAAGAGATTGAGGTGGAGAAGAGTGATAGATATAAAGAGGCAAAATAAAATAGCTAAAAAATAAGCCTACATATATTTGAGCTTTATTAGAATGGCTTGCAGGCTGTGGTCTGGTCCAGCTAGTCCAACAGTGCCTGTCTCTAGACAGAATGTCTGAGAATTTATTGGTTTTTCAGTCCCCAAGACTGAAATCTCAGCTAGTCTTCATTGTAGGTAAGAAGTCAGAGGAAGTAGGCTCTAATGCCAGTGAAAGAATGAACTTGCCAGTGAGTCAAAGAGCAAAAGCTTCTTTATTCCCTGCCTTTCACATAAGCAGCCGGGAGGTGTGGCTCAGATTTAGGGTGGGTCTCTGACCTCACGTGATCTGAACTTAATATGGATCTTTCTACCTGAGATGATCCAATTAGCTAAAAATTCCTCACAGCTGTGCACAGTAGCTTGAATTTCTAGTTATTCCATATATAGCCAAACTGACAATGAAGAAGATCCATCACAAATATTCTCCCAAGGAGTTTACTTAGAGAACACAGTTTGCCTTAAACAAGGTCAGGTCAGATAGCCCCCATTCTCGTGTTTATGGTCAAATGTAACTGGAGTACAAATGATGGACTATGTCCATGTTTGATTATTGTCAAGGGGTAGGAAACTCATTCCATTGTTTGAAATAGAATACACATGAAGCTCAATGAATGTGGGAGCCCTAGGTTGCCAAGAGGTAAGTGAATAGTTAGAAGAGGGTTGCAAGTACATAGTACATGTAGATGAAGGCCCTAGGTCATTAAGCTATTCCCAATGCTTTCATGCCTCAAAAGCTGTGCTTGGAGCTAAGGAGTCCATAGCTTATCATGCATAGGTGGCTTCTGATGTCAAGGAAGAGGACAAGAATGACTAGCAATGCAACACAATGAGGCAGGCTTGTAACAAAGCTTAATGACATCATCAACTGGAAGGAGACTAAAAATGAGTGTTTGGGGAGCCACTTAGTTGTAGGATATTTGCTACATAAAAAATGAAAGTCTTCAAGTTTTATTCTTAGGTTTGTCATTAAGTGGTCTCAAATATCCCTCCTTCCATTATCTATAAATACAAACAGGCAGCAATTGTGCTGTATATTTTTTACTTTAATTTTCTGTAGTGTCTTTTGTTGTTGTAAGTATCAATTAAAAGGAATGTTTTAGGATTGGTTCATTCTAATGGGAACCTAAGTATTTTTTTAAATTTACTTCTTTATTTGTGATAATAATATAATTATATAATTTCCCCCTCCTTTTCCTCGACAAGTCCTCCCATATACCATTCTCCCTGCCTCACCACTCTCTCCTTATTTATCATTCACATGATAGATGATATTTAGTTGGCTTCTGGAAATACACAATTACTCTCGAGCAAAACACTCACAAAGGGGGTAGTTATTTTACAAGAAAATCATAGAAAGGTAGCCTCTCTTCATTTCACTATGCAAAAATTTGGCAGACTACAGCCTGGAAGAATCCACTGATGTTGGAACTTCCAGTGTAGACTCCCAATTGCCAGCATATGTAAAAACAAGCTTGCTTATATGTCACCTGGTGAAATGCCGAGGCTCTTACTGAAAACTCAGCAAGCCCAGCAACCAAGTGCAACATGGGCAAGAGAATGTAAAGACCCTTTACAAATATTTGGAAGTTTTAAGAAAGTTGCTAAAGTTTTCCTAGAACTTTAATTGATATGGCAGTGTTTTTGAATGTTAGAAAAAAATAACACAGGGTCCTCTGAGGATATTCTAGTCAAAGAAAGGTTTAAAAGGTTTAGACTTGTAGTAAATCGGAACTAATGCAGAGATACACAATCAGGAGCTGTATAAAGAATGAGAGATTCTGGGATGCTAAGTCCTAAACACGATTCATGGAACCCCTCCTACTACAACTAAGGGAGCTATGCAGGAGATGAGGTGGAAAAATTGTAAGAGACAGAGGGAATGGATGACTGCAAGGAAACAGTTTCTTCCAAACGCAACCAATGCACACATAAACTCAGAGATTTTGGCAGTGAGCACAGGGCCAGAAAGGCTCCCATTGCTAGAGACTTCTACCCCTAAACAAGATCTCCAATTGATGTTCACTTGCAAGGAGAATTTAATTTTTTCCAATAGAAGCTCACTGTGTATACTAACAACACTCTCCCAGATACCCAACACAAACAAACCCAATCTTATTTTTCTGCAAACTTGCTGTCCTATCTTACTTTGTTTGGGAATTTTTTCTTGTCTTACTATTTTTTGCTTATATTTTGTATTTTATCATTTCTGATTTTGTGTTTTCATGTGTGTGTCTATCTGTTGCATTTTGCATTTTTTCTTTTATTTCTTATTCTTTTTTGTTTTGTTTGCCTGTTTTTTTTTTTCTAAAGAGAGAGAGAAAGAAAAGGAATAGAGTGGAGTTAGGTGAGTGGAGAGATGGAGAGGGTCTGAGAGGAATTGGGGGAGTGATTAGAATATATAATATAAAAATATTTTCAATACATTATTTTCAACAAAACAAAAAAGAAAAAAATTCAAAAATTAAAATTAGAAAGAAATGTATTAAATTCTCTTTTCTGACATGCTCATATAACATCTTGCATGCACTTCAACCTTTTCCTATGTAAGAGGAGGCGAGGGTGCTTTTGAGAAAGACGTGGAAAGCAATGTGTTTCTACAGGAACAGTTCTTGTTCAAACACATGCTGTAAAGTAAGGCCATGTATTCTCATGAACCTCCAGTAAATTATTTAATCACACTCAGAAGCGTCTTGCTCTGTTGTTTATGAAGAGACGGAAATCATGTGAGAAAAAATGTATCCATATACCCAAGAATCAAATGTGATCAAAGAAAAGAATTGAAAGGGGCCAGAGGCAATATTCAGGCACTTGGCCTCTCAGAGATTTCAGTTAATACTAGTATGATTCTAGAGTCTTTTTAAGGATCCTATGTTCTTTTGAAGAATATGAAAATGTGCATCATTGCATTTGTATTTGTTTTAATATTTTCAAATATATTCAAATGTACATTTGGATATCTTTAAATATGTATGTATCTTAAGATAAATATTTAATGGCTTTTAAGTCCATCATTAATATTAAAATTAAACATGTTTTGCTATGAATATTGGCTCAGCCTACTGGCAGCCTTTTTCAATAAAACTGCCTATTCAAATTTGTTGCCACTTTTTTTCATCCTAAATTTTCTGCCTTTTACTGTTGTTTATGATGGATGCAAGTATTCTGATGGATCACCTAGTTAAAATTATTCAGTATTTGCACATTATATATTTTGATGTGATGGTACTTTTAAGCTTCATGTATTCATATGTTTCTATTATATCTTTTATTTAGTTTGAAAATTTGTTTCAGTGTGGTGACAATTACTTCTTCATGTTATTATAAAGAACAGAAAGAAATTTTGTAGTGAAAGTTTTGGGTTCTTTTATTTGTCTTTTGTTTTGGTCGCAAATGTCGGATGTGGAGATGTTTTTAGTTCATCATCAATTTTAAACAAACTCTTGAGAGGGCATGTGATCTTGGTCAGATGAAAAGGGACACATGACAGGGTATGTGATGTTTTTCTGGAAGCTGTCTTGTGCAAGGGGCATGTTTTTTTTTTATTAATTTATTCATTTTACATCCAAATTGTAGCCTCCTCCCACATCTCCTTCTGGTCTTACCTTCCTGACCACCTAGTCCTCAGAAGGGAGGAGTCCGCTTCCCTTACCAACTCACCCAGACTATCAAGTCTCTTCAGGACTGTCTGCATTGAGGGCATGTTTTTTTAAAGAGCCTGTGTGGACTCTAAGAAGGGATAAATAGAAGCCCACAGACAGGGAGAAAATGCTGTCGGATTTGCAAAGGTGCAAATCGCTTCACTGGTCTTCGTTTTTGGACAGTTCACTTCGCAAAGGAAGCACTTCAGAGAACTTCTCATGGCACTCTGGCTGAGTATTGCTGCTTTTGCTGAAGTTGACTTGTGCCAATTCGTTTGCTGATTCTCCTGAATCTTGCCGTTGCTGTTGATTCATGTTGATGTTTGGTGTTGGTTATTTGACTGGACTGCTGGTATCTGGACAATGAAGAATGAAATAGCCCCAAGGAACTACATCTAAAAAAGTTCAAACCCCCTTTCTCTCTGACTTCTGGTTGGTGGGTTGAAAGGGAGGTAGAAGCATTTAAGAACCTTAAATAAAGTAGGTTTTTGGAAATTTTTAGAATTTTTTTAAATGATTTGTTTTTTTTAGAAAAACAGATTTTTTTTTTTAGAAAAAAATGTAAAAAAAGCGCCCCCCTCCACTCTTTGCTTAATAATGGTTCGTAAGCTGCCAGTCACAGTAATAGCATCCACTTATTAGTGTACAAATAATAAACAGTAGAATGTTTATTCTAAAACAAGCACACCATAAACAATTAAACAAGTTCTTATTTATTTTAATAGAAAAAATATAAAAGTTTACATTTTTTGTGTCTTATTTATATGTGCCACATTTCTAACAAAATGAATCTAAGTGAAACGAAATACTTAAAATAACTACCTAAGGAGGGGCTCATGGGGGGATACAAAATGAATAAAGTGTAATTAATAAAAAAAATAAAAGATTTAAAAAATAAAAAAAAAGAAATGCTTCAAGACTGCCAGAAGACATATTATGTAATAAGACAAAAAATAATTATTTTCAAATGTGTTATTTTCCAACCATTCCCTAAATGGTTGATTGTGAAGCTCTGGATCCATGGCAATTATCAGAAGTCTAGAAATGTGGATATTATAGTTTACAGACTTAAAAATAACCAACACACTTTATTTTAATTGTTTACCCATTAGTTATATATGCTGCAAATCTATTATCACTATGGATTTCTGAGTTAACCAATGCAATACCCATGACTTTCATTATGAAATGTTTTGTGATATTTTTATGTTTTTGAAACAGTTTTTACCTCCTGAGCCATCATTTTAGCCCTTGAAACAGTTCTTATAATTGAAAAGCTCCAGAAATTATTAACATATTGGTGCTTCTTTTCCTCCTTGGATCCAGGAATTTTCCAAATAAGAGTGGAAAATTTGATATCTCCCATGTAGACAAGGAGTAAGTGCTAACTGATTTTAAAAGTGCTGACTTTCCTACCTATCTTTCTCCCATATGTATCAAAATCACAGTTTTACTTTCTAAAAAAAAATTGTCAAGTTAAAATTAAATTTATTATTCTTCATGTTCTTATAATTATTTTCTAAACAAATCATCAGGGAGAGAAACAACAAAAAGAGTCAAATTGATAATCAGAAATTACTGTTGAGGAGGAGTGGACAAATGACAGAGGTTAATGATAAAATGATAAATGTGATCCAAGTCTACACAGTAAAAGAAGCAATCAAAACAAGTATTAACTTGTTTTCTATGTTTATTTCTACTAAAAATAAGTAAAAATCTAAATATTTTATTAGACAGTCCTTTCTTTAATCCATTTAGCAAACATTTTCAAATATATACTACTTTCCTATTAGTATGTATTACATTTATACTAATATTCTATTGTATATTTTAATATATATACTAATATATGTTATGATAATGTATACTATTAACATTCCCATTTTAAAGATGAGCTAATTGAGTGTAATGGTTAACATTGATTGTCAACTTGACAGGATATAGATTTATCTAAACAACTAATCTTTCAGCACATCTGTGTAGGAATTTCTAGAGTGAGTTAATTGTTGTGTGAAGAGTGAGCAGCATCATTCTTAGTCTATAGTCTGGATTAAACAAAGTAAGTTTTGTACCAGCATTCACCTGTTCTTCCTGAATGTAAATTCAGTGTAACTAGCTGCCGCAAAATCCTGCACCATGGCCTTCTCTACCATGTTGGTCTGTATCCTCTTAAACTGTAAGCCAATACAATCCCTTTCACCCTTCTGTTGCTACTTGTTGGGTATGTTGTCACAGCAAGAGAGGAGAAATGTACTGAATACAAGAATGCTGTTATATTTCATATTTTTATAAAATTATTGTGGGAGAGGAAAATCCTTTAGCTAGTTAAAAAGACTTCTAAGGCATATTTCCCCTTGTTCTCGGAGGTCAAAGTGTGATAAAGTGCTATAATTAATTGCAAGCATCTTGTTAATTGCCTTGGAACATGTCAGTTGGATAGCCTGATCTGTAAAATGCAAATTAACAGAGTGAAGGCTAATGAGGCCTAAACTTTCAGTTGTTTCTTCATTTACTATCTGCTTAGTTGTCACTGTCAAATAGGGATCCATGCTCAGTGGTGGAGGGCTATATTATTGTATTATTCTTGATGACACATCCTTAGTTTGAGCAAATTACTGCTCAATAGAGCCAAATATGGCTACTTTTGTGAACATTGTTAAGTACACTCATCCAGCATCATGCATATGCAATGCTTTAATAAATACAATGATGTCAAGGGACAAATACTACCCACAGGCAGAGTATTTCCAGAAAAGACTTTAAAATAGCTACTATTGCAGATAAGACTTTCAGAGGGTGTGTTCTTCCATGTCCTCCATCACAGGTCCAATTGAGATTAGACTCTTGGAATGCCTTAGGACACATTAGTAGATATGAGAGAGCCTCTGAGACTGAGTTACTTAAAACTGAAGTAGTTTTCTAGTTTTTAAAGCTGTGATGTCATTTCTGATGAAGCTCTTATCCTGCTTCATAACCTCAAGGAACTTAGATGGCAGGCACAACAATGAGAAAAAGAAGGGGGCCAAATTCACTCAGTGTTTATCCATTCCTTTAAGAAAGGCATTAATTCATTCCTGAGAGTTCTGTCAATATTATCTAATGCCTCTTAATAGGCTTTTCTGAAATCACTACTGGATTGTATTAAAAAACTAATGTTTTAACACATGAAGCTTGGTGCAGGGAATACACTCAAATTATATCATCAAAAACACTGCTGGAAATAAATGCTGTTGAGAGAAATCTTTTCTTCATAATGTAAGTGATCTCCTCTAGGCTGGAAATTGGTAAGAAGAATCTCTACCTTTAAACCCTCTTGTTATTGAGGAAAATTGGAGCAAGATGCAAAGATATAAATAAAAAAAAAACCAGAAAATGAGAAAAAAATGTTTCCCATACATTTTTATGAACACCAACATGAGTCCCCCTTTTCCAGATTTTATATTCAGACTCTAAGCAAACACATTGTTCTGAAGGAAAAACTAACTGGGTTTAAATAAGTATAGGTATTATACTTCTTATTCATTAAAACTTTCCCTAGGACAGGCTAAATAAAAGAAATCACACAACAGAAATCACTTCAAGGCAAAGGTATAAATCTGAATGAAAGGAATATTACCAAGTTGATTTTTCAGATACCTGTTACTATGATTAAATGTGGAAAGACAAATTTTACTAAAAATTGTATGGTATCTATAAAGATCTGTTTGGATTTGGAATATAATGAGCAAAGGCACAACTTTTACAACTTCAAGATATACTAAAACAAACAAACAAACAAACAAACAAACAAAAACCAGATCAATTCTTGAAATACTTTCAATAGAAAAGAAAACACTATCATGAATAAGAGTAGAGAAAATGAACACCCCTGTCTTATTTCTGATCTTAGTAAGAATTAATTCTTTGTGTTAGCATGATATTGGCTATAGTTTTGTTAAAATTCCCTAGATCACTACTATCTTCTCCATGACTTTGATCATGAAGGGTGTTGGAATTTTGTCAAAGGCTATTTCTGATTCTAAGAGATAATCATGTGGCTTCTGTCTTTGAGTTCATTTATGCAATTAATTACATTTATCAAATTTTGTATATTGAGTTATCATTGAATATTTGGAATGAAGTCAGCTTGATCATGACACATCATCTTTTTGATGTGATCTTGAATTTTGTTTGAGAGTATCTCATTAAAAGTTTTGAACCTATGTTCTTCATTGATATAAGTATGTAATTTTTGTGTATGTGTGTGTAAAAGTATGTTACATACATACAATTAAGTTGTTCAGCTGTAAAGAAAAATAAAATGTTTAGGAAAATCAGTGGAATTAAAAATTTTTATACTAAGTGAGGTAATCCAAGAACAGAAAGGCAAACACATATAGAGTTACAAATCATCTGTCTGTCTATCTATCTATCTATCTATCTATCTATCTATCTATCTATCTATCTATC
>NW_026596110.1:724806-729367 GCF_907164565.1 Psammomys obesus | reverse complement strand
ATCTATCTATCTATCTATCTATCTATCTATCTATCTATCTATCTATCATTTTTGCTTAACCTGGAGTATCTGGAGAGAACTGTAGGTGAGATAGAGTGCTATAGGTGGGAGAGAAAGAACCTTTAATAGTGGGTAAGGATAGTAGAACACACATGTGATATAAAAACAAAGGGAGAAAATACTGGTAGGGTAGTACAAAGGTTTAGGATGGGATGAAAGTGGGGAATGGGGTTGAGGGAGTTGGAAGAAAGAGCTAACCAAAAAAAAAAAAAAAAACAGATGTAGAAGGGAGGGACATTAAAACTTACAACTTTATAAGCTAATTAATGCACATAATTTAAAAAGAGTTTGGGTGGTTACCTTATTCATGAGTAAATAACGTTGATCACGGAAACTGTGGATTATCAAATGAAAATTTTAGTGACAAGTATGAAACATCTTACTAGAAGTTGTTGACCAGAAATTTTCCAGAGGACAACAAAGCAATTCAGATTATGGACATTGCCCTTGATTACCCACCAGAACCATATGGTAGGACTCCATTGTTGAAAACAACACACACGTTAGTTGCAGAATATAAAGGAAACCATGCTGAAACCAAAGTGGAAATTTCCTCCCTGCCAAAGTAGTTTTCATAGTGCCAAAAATTGGTGTGCAAAGAGCTGGGGAGAAAACCCAGTCATCCATCTTTCCTAGATATTAATCTTACATGCTACAATACCACCTTGCCAGGAAAGATGTGCATATAGATGCAGAAGTGAAAGTGGCACAAATGTAAGAGCTGGATGGTGACAAGGAGAGGTGTCATGCCATCTTGTGGGCATGCATAGTTGTGTCACATACCCATTAACATTAGATCATAGATGGGGAGGTGCTGATGGGTCTGAGCCCGGCCCATGGGAGATAGTGGCAGAGGGTGGTCTGCTATAGTGAATAATGTCATTGGCTTCAGTGATGGAGTAACTGTTGAGTTTCACTGGATAGCTCTAGACCAAATTTCATGCAGGCAACATGGCTAAACCCAGAGGGTCCTAAATCAGAAACAAAATAAAAATACCATCATAAACAAACCCCCACAAAAATGGGATGGGAGGAGTGGGTAATGGATAGGGCTGAGAGGAAGAAAAACAAGAATAGAAGATGTGATGGGGGTACTGGGAAAGAGAATGGAACTTGGTGGGTGTTCATCTCTGGGACAGGGGAGTTTTCCAGGCATCTATAGGGGTGACTCCAGCTGAGGCTCCTAGCAGCAGGTATACAGAGCCCGAACTCACCACCTCCTGTAACGAGGTAGGACCCACACATAAAACTTTGAATCCAAAATTAGACTAGCCTAGAACAAGTGTAAGGATGAAGAAAGAACAGAGGTTGAGGGTATGGCTAACCAATGACTGGCCCAACTTTCAACCCACCCCATTGGAGATAGCCAACCTCTGACACTATTAGTGATACTTTGCTATGTTTGCAGACAGGAACCTGGCTTAACGGTCTTCTAAGAAGCTTCATTCAGCCAGAAGCTGATGGAAACAGATGCAGAGACCCATAGGCCAAGCTCAGGGAATTTCATGTAAGAGTTGAAGAAATGATAGAGGGAGAAGGAAGGGGTCAAGAACACCACAAGAAGACATACAAAGTCAAGTAACCTGGACTCATGGGGGCCTACAGAGGTTGAATCACCAACCAAAGAGCATGCATGGAGTGGACCTAGACTCTCTACACATATGTAGCAGATATGTAGCTTGGCCATCATGTGGGTTCCCTAACAATGGGAGTAAGGACTCTTACTCTGTTGCCTGCTTCAAGATCCCTTCCCCCTAGCTAGGCTGCCTTTTCAGGACTCAGTGGGAGAGGATGTGCTTAGTCCTGCTGTGACTTTAGGTGTTAGGGTGGGTTGGTACCCCTTGGGAATCACCCCTTTTCTGAGAAAAAAAGAGGGGGGGTAAGAGGAGAGCAAGGCATGAGAATGGAACTAGGAGGAGAGGAGGTAAGAAACTGGGATCAGGCTGTAAAGGGATTAAACAAACAAATAAACAAATAAATAAATGAGCAAAAAATAAGTGAGAAAAGCATAGAGGGTGTATATATTATATACATGTATGAAATTGTCAAAGAAGAAATTAATAAAAAGGAAAACATATCGAAACCAGTATAGCACAACATTCATATATATACTATTCAAAGTCAAACACATACATATGTGTGTGTATGTATATATATATATATATATATATATATATACATACACACACACACACACACACACACACACACATATTATTCAAAGTCAAACTTCAGTTTTATTCCTGTTGGCAGATGCGGCTCAAAGAATTCTCTTACCCACAGGATCAGGCAATGGAAGAAGCGGTAAGATATTCTACCTTGTTTTCCTAGGTTCCTAGGCTGTTTACTTGTTCAGAAAATATCTTATACATTCTTGTCTTGTCTCTTCTGGAGAAGCCAGCACATATCCTCATCTTTGAATCATCAAATACAGTACTCTTAACAATGACATACTGACACACTCAGCTTTGGGGGATAATCACTTGATTTGTTTAGATGGCATTCCTCAGTACTGAGAAATATAGCCAGCAGAAAATGTAAAGTTTTCCATAATTAAAAAATAGTTGGATATTGTCTCTATTATGTTTAGGTATGTGCCTTGTATCTCTGATCCCTCCAAGACTTTAAACATGAAGGGGTGTTGGATTTTGTCAAATGCTTTTTCACCATCTGATGAGATGATCATGTGGTTTTTCTCCTTCAGCTTGTTTATATGGCTTATGACACTGATGGATTTCTGTATATTGAGTCACCCCTGCATGCCTTGGGATGAAGCCTACTTGGTCATGGTGGATGATATCTTTTATGTGTTCTTGGATTCTGTTTGCAAGTATTTTATTGAGTAATTTTGCATCAATGTTCATAAGAGAGATATGTCTGATGTTCTCTTTTTTTTTGTAAGGGTTTTTGTGTGGTTTAGGTATCAAGGTGACTGTGTCTTCATAGAATGAGTTTGGTAATGTTCCTTCTGTTTCTATTTTGTGGAATAGTTTGAAGAGAATTGGAGCTCTTCTTTAAAGGTCTGGTAGAATTCTGCCCTGAAACCATCTGGCCCTAGGTTTTTTTTTTTTTTTTTGAAAGGGAGACTTTTAGATAAAATTGAGGGGGCAGAGCCAAGATGGCGACTAGCACACACAGTTTCCGAGCTGTGGAAGAGATAAAGTTCTGAGTTGATGAGTGGAAGAACTTCTGAAGCCAGGGAAACAACGGAGAGACTTTCTAAACAACAGGGAACATTGCAGGAAGTGAAAACCTTGGTCTCCGGTCACCCAGGGACTTGTTTGGGGAAGGTGAGAAACGATCCTTTGATCTCTTGGCACTCCCCTCCCCCAGACCTCCCTCCTCCTCGGCACAGCGGACTCACCTTTCTCAGTGCAGACCTAACTGCCTGGGGCCTGCAGCCACTGAGGCGGAGCCCCAAGCCCTTTATCGGCAAAGGCCAGCAGTACTGTGTCTCGGAGTCCCAGATCCGCGCGCGGCTGCTGCACCATCCTCCCAGGGCCCGAGTCTGCTAGATGCCATACTAGCTCCGCAGGATCGCGATCACTGACGGTACGGCCTGCCCAATCCCACAGTGACAGAGAATACGCTATATACTCACCAAAACCAGACAGAAACGCCATACAAGCTAGACACACCAGGCGCTGGGCCTCCGAAGCTTGGAGAGCACAGTGAAGAGACCCCAGGACTTTCCAGAAAGCATCTGGACTAGCAACCCAGTCTCCAGTTACAGTGGGACTTTATAACCTGGCGGCGGAGCAGCACTGAGCTGGCGGGGCACATCAGCCCTCCAGTTTAAGACTAACCAGGGCCAAACCAGAGAACAGAAAGGCTGGTTACCCCGATTCCTACTGACGTGACCACCCTGAATCTCCAGCTGCAGCAAGACCTCATAACCTGGCAGTGACAGCAGCACAGAACTGACGGAGCACATCAAAGAAGCAGGGCCAAACCAGAGAGCAGAGAGCCCAGATACCCCGATCTCGGCCAAGTGACCTGCCTGTAAGTGAGTGCACCCTTGAGAATCTGCAGCTCCCCTGATCCTGGGTCCTTCTAAAACAGAAGCCAGGCATCGAACCCCCTCCCACCCATATACCCACTTTGGGAAACAGAGGGGCACTTGGAACATTGAAGTTCCTGCTCTGTGGGTCTAATTGAGGAGTTAAGGCAGTTAATGCCAGAAATTGCGCTGTGATCATCACTAGCGCCTGCGACATATACATTGCAGAGCCCCTCCCACACACTCAAGGGTTCAACATTAGCCATCACTCAGTCCCTTGAGACACACGCCCACGCCCACTTACACACACACACACACACACACACACACGCATGCACGCTTGCATTTGCCTCTGTTTGCGCCTGTGTACTTTCCTCCCACAGGTACAGCTAGTCCTCAGCACACGCTAAGGACATGGGACCTCTCTCAACTTCCTGAAGAATTCTCCAGACTCGAGAGAGAGACAGTACCAGTCTGATCGGCAGAATCCAAAAACAAACA
>NW_026596110.1:722135-724796 GCF_907164565.1 Psammomys obesus | reverse complement strand
AAAGAAATGGTGCAAGGCATGAAAACAGAATTAGAATCAATAAAGAAAACACAAAATGAGAAAACTCTTGAGCTGGAGAACTTGGAGAAAGGATCATGAACCACAAAAGTAAGCATCACCAACAGAATACAAGAGATGGAAGAGAGAATCTCTGGAGCTGAAGACACACTTGCAGAAATTGATACTTCTCTCAAAGAAAAAGTAAAATCAGAAAAATTCCAATCACAAAATATCCAAGAAATCAAGGATGCTATGAAAAGACAAAATCTAAGAATAATAGGAATTGATGAAAAAGAAGACTCCAGGCTCCAAGGTCCAGAAAATATTTTCAAAAAAATCATAGAAGAAAATTTTCCCAACTTAAAGAAAGAGATGTCCATAAATATACAAGAGGCCTACAGAACACCAAATAGACTGGACCAGAAAAGAAACACATCACGTCACATCATAGTCAAAACACTAAATCTACAGAACAAAGAAAAGATATTAAAAGCAGCAAGGGAAAAAGGCCAAGTAACATATGAAGGTAGACCTATCAGAATCACACCAGACTTCTCATCAGAAACTATGAAAGCCAGAAGGGCCTGGGCAAGCATCATGGAGACTCTAAGAGATCACAAATGTCAACCGAGACTACTATACCCTGCAAAGCTTTCAATCAACATAGATGGAGAAAACAAAATATTCCATGACAAAACTAAATTTACGCAATATCTATACAGCAAACCAACCCTACAGAAGATACTAGAAGGAAAACTCCAATCCAACGAAAACGAATTCACCCAAGAAAACAGGGCATACAGATAATATCCCAACAAAAATGAAAAGAAAACAAGCAATGAAACAAGGTAAGATCATCGACTCCATTACAAAAGGAACTAACATGCATTGGTCAATATTATCTATCAATATTAATGGACTCAACTCACCAATAAAAAGACACAGGCTAACAGAATGGTTACGGAAACAGGACCCAACATTCTGTTGCATCCAAGAAACACACCTATGCAACAAAGATAAACACTACCTCAGAGTAAAGGGCTGGAAAAATGTTTTTCAAGCAAATGGTTCCAGAAAACAAGCTGGAGTAGCCATCCTAATATCTAATAAAATAGACTTTCAACCCAAGTTAATCAAAAAAGATAAGGAGGGCCACTATATTCTCATCAAAGGAAAAATCCAACAAGAGGACATCACAATTTTGAATATCTATGCCCCAAATACAAGAGCACCTACATTCGTAAATGAAACAATATTAAAGCTTAAATCATACATTGATCCTAATACCTTAATAGTGGGAGACTTCAACACCCCACTCTCATCAAGGGACAGATCAACCAGACAGACACCAAATAGGGAAATAAAAGCACTCACAGAATCCCTAAATCAAATGGACCTAATAGACGTCTACAGATCTTTTCACCCAAACTCAAAAGAGTACACCTTCTTTTCAGCACCACATGGAACCTTCTCCAAAATAGACCATATAGTTGGTCACAAAGCAAGCCTCAACAGATACAAAAGGATTGAAATAATCCCTTGTATACTATCTGACCACCATGGACTAAAGCTGGACATCAACAACAACAGAAACAACAAAAAGCCGACACGCACATGGAAACTGAACAACTTACTACTCAATGACAGCTGGGTCAAGGAAGAAATAAAGAAAGAAATTAAAGACTTTCTAGAATTCAATGAAAATGAAGGCACAACATACCCAAATTTATGGGACACATTGAAAGCAGTGCTCAGAGGAAAATTTATAGCACTAAGTGCCTACAAGAAGAAATCCGTAACATCACATACAAACAACTTAATGGCCCAACTGAAAAACCTAGAAAAAAAAGAAGCAGATACACCCAAGAGGAGCAGACGGCTGGAAATAATCAAACTAAGGGCAGAAATTAATCAATTAGAAACAAATAAAACTATTCAAAGAATCAATGAAACAAAAAGCTGGTTCTTTGAGAAAATCAACAAGATAGACAAACCCTTAGCCAAACTAACTAAAAAGCAGAGAGAAACCATACAAATCAGCAAAATCAGAAAGGAAAATGGGGACATAACTACAGACACTGAGGAAATCCAAACGATTATTAGGTCATACTACAAAAGCCTATATGGCACAAAATTTGAAAATCTAAATGAAATGGATAACTTTCTTGACAGATTCCATCTACCAAAATTAAGTCAAGATCAGGTAGAAAGACTGAATAGTCCTATATCTCCCAAGGAAATTGAAGCAGTCATTAACAGTCTCCCCTCCAAAAAAAGCCCTGGACCAGATGGCTTCAGCGCAGAATTCTACAAGACCTTCAAAGAAGTACTAACACCAATTCTCCTCAAACTATTCCACAAAA
Organism: Psammomys obesus; assembly: GCF_907164565.1. NCBI lineage: Eukaryota > Metazoa > Chordata > Mammalia > Rodentia > Muridae > Psammomys > Psammomys obesus. The sequence continues at coordinate 722,433 of NW_026596110.1, read as the reverse complement.
TAGAAATAGAAGGAACACTACCAAACTCATTCTATGAAGCCATAGTCACCTTGATACCTAAACCACACAAAGATCCAACAAAAAAAGAGAACTTCAGACCTATCTCTCTTATGAACATTGATGCAAAAATACTCAATAAAATACTTGCAAACCGAATCCAAGAACACATCAAAGATATCATCCACCATGACCAAGTAGGCTTCATCCCAGGAATGCAAGGGTGGTTCAACATACGGAAATCCATCAATGTAATCCACCACATAAACAAAATGAAGGAGAAAAACCACATGATCATCTC
>NW_026596110.1:585032-717135 GCF_907164565.1 Psammomys obesus | reverse complement strand
AAAAAAGACAGCATCTTCAACAAATGGTGCTGGACCAACTGGATGTCTACATGCAGAAAAATGAAAATAGATCCATATTTATCACCCTGCACAAAACTAAAGTCCAAGTGGATCAAGGACCTCAACATAAAACCAGACACTTTAAATCAGTTGGAAAAAAAAGTGGGAAACAGCCTAGAACTCATTGGCACAGGAGACAACTTCCTGAGCAGAACACCAACAGCACAGGCTCTAAGAGCAACAATCAATAAATGGGACCTCATGAAACTGAAAAGCTTCTGTAAAGCAAAAGACACTGTCATCAAAACAAATAGACAGCCTACAGATTGGGAAAGAATCTTCACCAACCCTTTATCTGACAGAGGCTAATATCCAGTATATATAAAGAACTAAAGAAGCAGAAAAGCAACAAACCAAGTAATCCACTTAAAAAATGGGGAACAGAGCTAAACAGAGAATTCTTGAAAGAGGAACATCGAATGGCAGAGAAACACTTAAAGAAATGCTCAACCTCATTAGCCATTAGGGAAATGCAAATCAAAACGACCCTGAGATTTCACCTTACACCCATCAGAATGGCCAAGATGAAAAACTCAAGTGATAGCACATGCTGGAGAGGTTGTGGAGAAAAGGGAACCCTCCTCCATTGCTGGTGGGAATGTAAACTGGTTCAACCACTCTGGAAGTCAATCTGGCGCTTTCTCAGACAACTAGGAGTAGTGCTACCTCAAGACCCAGCTATACCACTCCTAGGTATATACCCAAAATTTGCTCAAGTACACAACAAGGACATTTGTTCAACCATGTTCGTAGCAGCTTTATTTGTAATAGCCAGAACTTGGAAACAACCCAGATGTCCATCAACGGAGGAATGGATACAGAAATTGTGGTATTTTTACACAATGGAATACTACTCAGCAATCAAAAAGGAGGAAATCATGAAATTTGCAGGCAAGTGGTGGGATCTAGAAAAGATCATTCTGAGTGAAGTATCCCAGAAGGAGAAAGACAAACTTGGTATATACTCGCTTATATAGACATACAAGATATGATAAACATAATAAAATCTACACACCTAAAGAAGATAATCAAGAAAGTGGACACAGGCGAAGGTGATTAATCCTCATTTAGAAAGACAAATGGGATGTGCATTGAACTTATGACAGGAGTCTACCACAAAAGGCATCTGAAAGACTCTACCTAGCAGTGTTTCAAAGCAGACACTAAGACTCATAACCAAACCCTCGGCAGAGTGCAGGGAATCATATGAAAGAAGGGAAGTTAGTATGATATGGAAAGGATAGGAGCTCTACAAGGACCAAATATATCTGGGCACAGGGTCTTTTCTGAGACTGACACTCAACCAAGGACCATCTATGGATATAACCTAGAACTTCTGCTCAGATGTGGCCTGTGGTAGCTCAGTAACCAAGTAGTTTTCCAAAGTAAGGGGAACACGGACTATTTCTAACAGGATCTCAAGGGCAGGCTGTTTGACCCCCCCCCCCGGGGAGGAGCAGTCTGTTAGGCCACAGAGGAGGACTTTGCAGCCTGCCCTGAAGGTACCTGATAAAACAGGGTCAGATGAAAGGGGAGGAGGTCCTCCCCTATCAGTGGACTTGGAAAGGGGCAGGGAGGAGACCAGGGAGGGAGTGTGGGGTTGGGGAGGGAATGAGGGAGTGGGATACAGCTGGGACACAGAGTTAACAAAATGTAACTAAAAAGAAAAATAAAATAAAAAAAATGTAAAAAAAAAAGTAAATAAATTGTAATAAATAAATAAATAAAATTTAAAATGAAAAAAAAAAAAGAAAGGGAGACTTTTGATGACTGCTTCTATTTCCTTGGGTGATATAGGGCTATTGAATCTAATTACCTGATCTTACTTTAGAATTGTCAAAATGATCCTGTACAACAACAGATCATCTGGAGGTATCTCCATCCGTGATATCAAGAAATAGTAATAAAAACTGCATAGTATTGGCATAGAAACAGAATGGTGGATGAATGGAATTGAACAGAAGACCCTGAAATAAACCTATGGATACTCGATTTATGACAAAGAAGCCAAAATCATAGAATGGAAAAAAGACAGCATCTTCAACAAATGGTGTTGGTCTAACTGGATATCTACATGTAGAAAAATGCAAATAGATCCATATTTATCATCCTGCACAAAACTAAAGTCCAAGTGGATCAAAGACCTCAACATAAAACCAGACACACTAAATAGGTTAACAGAAAAAGTGGGGAAAAGCCTAGAACTCACTGGCACAGAAAACCAACCGCACAGGCTCTAAGATCAACAATCAATAAACGGGGCTTCATGAAACTGAAAAGCTTCTGTAAAGCAAAGGACACTGTCATCACAACAAAAGATAGCCTACAGATTGGGAAAGGATCTTCAGCAACTCTATACCTGATAGAAGGCTAATATCCAGAATATATGAAGAACTAAAAAAGTTAAGCAGCAACAAATCAAGTAATCCAATTAAAAAATGGGTTACAGAGCTAAACAGAGAATTCTCTGTAGAGGAATATTGAATGGCAGAGAAACACTTAAAGAAATGTTCAATGCCCTTAGTCATCAGGGAGATGCAAATCAAAACGACCCTGAGATTTCACTTTACACCCATCAGAATGGCTAAAATCAAAAACTCAAGTGACAGTACATGCTGGAGAGGCTGTAGAAAAAAAAGAACCCTCCTCCATTGCTGGTGGGAATGTAAACTTATACAAACACTTTGGAAATCAGTCTGATACTTTCTCAGACAGGAATAGTGCTTCCTCAAGATCCAATTATACCACTCCTAGGCATATATCCAAAATATGCTCAAGTACACAACAAGGACATTTGCTCAACCATGTTTGTAGCAGCCTTATTTGTAATAGCCAGAAGCTGGAAACAACCCAGATGTCCCTAAACTGAGGAATGGATACAGAAATTGTGTACATTTATGCAATGGAATACTACTCAGCAATTCAAAACAAATCATCAAATTTGCAGGCAAATGGTGGGATCTCTAAAAGATCATCCTGAGTGAGGTTTCCCAGAAACAGAAAGACACACATGGTATATACTCATTTATAAGTGGATATTAGATATATAATATAGGATAAACATACTAAATTCTGTACACCTGAAGAAGCTAAGCAAGAAGGAGTACAATATGAACAATCCACACTCAGAAAGGCAAAAAGGACAGAAATGGGAAGAGGTAGAAAACCGGAAGCAGGACAGGAGACTAGCACAGAGGGCCTCTGAAAGACTCTACACATGAGTGACCCCAAAAACTCTACCAGGGAACTCCTACAGCTGATAAACACCTTCAGCAAAGTGGCCATATACAAAATTAACTCAAAAAAATCAGTAGCACTCCTGTATACAAAAGACAAAAGGGCTGAGAAAGAAATTAGAGAAACAACACCCTTCACAATAGCCACAAATGACATAAAGTACCTTGGTGTAACCCTAACCAAGCAAGTCAAAGTCTTGTATGAAAAAATTTTCAAGTCTCTGAAGAAAGAATTAGAAGAAGATATGAGAAGATGGAAAGATCTCCCATGCTCATGGCTTGGCAGGATTAACATAGTAAAAATGGCTATCTTACCAAAAGCAATCTACAGATTTAATACAATTCCCATCAAATTGCCAACACAATTCTTTACAGACCTGGAAAGAAATCTCAAATTCGTATGGAATAACGAGAAACCCAGAATTGCTAAAACATTCCTCTACAATAAAAGATCTTCTGGAGGTAACTCCATCCCTGATCTCAAGCTATACTATAGAGCAACAGTTATAAAAACTGCATGGTACTGGCATAGAAAGAGAATGGTGGATCAATGGAACTGAACATAAGACCCAGAAATAAACCCACACACTTATGGACACCTGATTTTTGACAAAGGTGCCAAAACCATACAATGGAAAAAAGATAGCATCTTCAACAAATGGTGCTGGTCTAACTGGATATCTACATGTAGAAAAATGAAAATAGATCCATACTTATCACCCTGCACAAAACTAAAGTCCAAGTGGATCAAAGACCTCAACATACAACCAGACACATTAAATCGGCTAGAAAAAAAAGTGGGGAATACACTAGAACTCATTGGTACAGGAGAAAACTTCCTGAACAGAACACCAACAGCACAGGCTCTAAGAGCAACAATCAATAAATGGGACCTCCTGAAACTGAAAAGCTTCTGTAAAGCAAAGGACACCATCATCAAAACAAAACGACTGCCTACAGTTTGGGAAAGAATCTTCACCAACCCTTTATCTGACAGAGGACTCATCCAGTATCTATAAAGAACTAAAGAAGCTGAAAAGCAGCAAACCAAGTAATCCACTTAAAAAATGGGGAACAGAGCTAAACAGAGAACTCTCTGTAGAGGAATATCGAATGGCAGAGAAGCATTCAAAGAAATGCTCACCCTCATTAGCCATTAGGGAAATGCAAATCAAAACAACCCTGAGATTTCACCTTACACCCATGAGAATGGCCAAGATGAAAAACTCAAGTGACAACACATGCTGGAGAAGTTGTGGAGAAAGGGGAACCCTCCTCCACTGCTGGTGGGAATGTAAATTTGTACAACCACTCTGGAAAGCAATCTGGTGCTTTCTCAGACAACTAGGAATAGCGCTTCCTCAAGATCCAGCCATACCACTCCTAGGCATATATCCAAAAGAGGCTCAAGTACACAAAAAGGACATTTGCTCAACCATGTTTGTAGCTGCATTATTTGTAATAGCCAGAAGCTGGAAACAGCCCAGATGCCCCTCAACTGAAGAATGGATGCAAAAATTTTGGTACATCTATACAATGGAGTATTACTCAGCAATGAAAAATAAGGAAATTATGAAATTTGCAGGTAAATGGTGGGACCTGGAAAGGATCATCCTGAGTGAGTTGTCCCAGAAGCAAAAAGACACGCATGGTATATACTCACTCATATAAACATACAACATAGGATAAACCCACTAAAATAGGTACATCTAAACAAACTAAGCAAAAGAGAGGACCCTAACTAAAACGCTCAATCCCCATCCTAAAAGGCAAATAGGAAGAAAACAGGAGACAATCTAGTAACCTGCCACAGAGGGCATCTGAAAGCCTCTGCCCTGCAGACTATCAAATCAGATGCTGAGCCTGATGGCCAACTGGTGGGCAGAGTGAATGGAATTTTATGTAAGAAGTGGGAAATAGCAAGAGCTGGAGAGGACAGGAACTCCACAAGGAGAGCAACAGAACAAGAAAATTTGAACACAGGGAACTTCCCAAAGACTTATACTCCCACCAAGGACTATTCATGGAGATAACCTAGAACCCCTGCACAGATGTAGCCCATGGCAGTTTAGTGTCCAAGTGGCTTACATAGTGGTGGGAAGAGGGACTGCCTCTGACATAAACTGATTGGCCTGCTCTTTGATCACCTCCCCCTGAGGGGGGAGCAGCCTTACCAGGCCACAGAAGAAGACAATCCAGCCATTCCTGATGTGATATGATAGACTAAGATCAGAAGGAAGGAGAGGAGGACCTCCCCTATCAGTGGAGGTGGGGAGGAGCATGAATGAAAAAAGGGGAGGTAGAGTGGGATCGGGAGGGGAGGAGGTAGGGGCTTATGGGGGATATAAAATGAATAAGGTGTAATTATTATTATTAATAATAATAATAATAGAAGAAAAAAAATAACAAAAAAAAGACTCTACTCAGCAGTGTATCAAAGCAGATGCTGAGGCTCATAACCAAACTTTGGACAGAGTACAGAGATCTTATGAAAGAAGGGTGATTTAGAAAGATCTGGAGGGGACAGGAGCTCCACAAGGAGAGCAACAGAACCAAAAACTCTGGGCCCAGCATTCTTTTCTGAGACTGATACTGCAACCATGGACCACACATGGAGATAACCTAGAACCCTTGCTCAGATGTAGCCCATGGTAGCTCAGTCTCTAAGTGGGTACACTAAGGAGAACAGGGACTGTCTCTGACATGAACTCAGTGGCTGGCTCTTTGATCATCTCTCTCCTGAGTGTGGGAGCAACCTTACCAGGCCATAGAGGAAGACAATGCACTCAGTCTTGATGAGACCTGATAGGTCAGGATCAGAAGGAAAGGGAGGAGGACCTCCCCTAACAGTAGCATTGAGGAGGGGTATGGGAGGAAATGAGGGCAGGTGGGTTAGGAGGGAATGAGGTAAGGGGCTACAGCTGGGATACAAAGTGAATAAACTGTAATTAATATAAAAATGAAAAAGAAAAAAAATGGTCTGAACTGAAGGATTCACTTAACCGTGTGGAACTAAATAAAGAGACCACAGTGTGATTATTCCCAGCAGAGTATCAAATTGCAAATGAATGCAAAGCATTTCAAAGCATGGCTACACCAAGAATCATCTTATGGAATAATATAAAAGGATCGTGTTTCATAAGTAATATCTATGTTGTTAGTTATAGCCTCTTATAATCTCCAGGAAATCCATTTGAATTCTCTACATCTATGTTCAAGCATACAAACTTGCCATGTAGCCTAAAACTGACAATTTGTAAAAACTGAGGGCATATGTCTCACAGCCAATGGTAGTGAATTTGCTTTCTAAAATGTTAGAAATACAGTTTACACTGACTTCTACATTTGTGAGTGTCCCCATAAATGAAAATGAATAAATATTGACTAAAATAAAAAGTGTTCTGAAGGGAAGTGGCTTCTTGGAAATGAAAACTTATTAAGGAGCAAACTATTCTCATAAATGTATCTACTCATAGCCACTTTGTCATCCTAATAACCCACACCATGTGTCCTCAGAAAATCCTTTTACTAAGCCCAATAGTACAAGAAATTGATTCATTAACATTTTTATGCCATTCTGCTTGCTAGTCTTCTTGTTATAAGAGAGCTTTTTACTTGTTACTTAGAGTTACATGTATTCATACCATACTTGCTATCCTATGATTGTTTCAGTGAAAAAGAAAGAAGTAAAAACTGAGGAATGGTTGTTTTACAAGGCCTCCATAGAAAGCTCAGATAGAACAGCTTCTGTTATAAGGTAGAAACTAGTAGAAATGTAAATCTCAATTATTGCAGCATCAATGGCATGAATCTAAACTCTGTAAAATAAGGCAAATTAAAAGTCACAAATGGAGTTGCTGATGAAACCATGATGTCCTGATTTTTGTTGGATGTGTTCTTTTCTTTTCTTTTTTTCTTTTATTAATTACACTTAGTCACTTTGTATCACCCCATAAGCCACTCCTTCCTCCCCTCCTGGTCCCACTCTCCCTTGCCTTTCTTCACACATGCCCCTCTCCAAGTCCACTGATAGAGGTCCTCCTCTCCTTCCTTCTGATCTTAATCTATCAGATCACATCAGGAATGGCCTGGTAAGGCTGCCCCCCGTCAGGGGGAGGTGATCAAAAAACAGGCCAATCAGATTATGTCAGGGGCAGTCCCTCTTCCCATTACTATGTAACCAACTTGGACACTAAACTGCCATGGGCTACATCTGTGCAGGGGTTCTAGGTTATCTCCATGCCTGGTACTTGGTTGGAGTATGAGTCTCTGGAAAGACCCCTGTGTTCAAATTTTCTTGTTCTGTTGCTCTCCTTGTGGGGTTCTTGTCCTCTCCAGATCTTACTATTTCCCACTTCCTGCACTCTGCCCAACAGTTGGCCATAAGTCTCAGAGTCTGCTTTGATAGTCTGCAGCCTTTCAGAGGCCCTCTTTGGCAGGTTTCTAGGTTGTTTCCTGTTTTCTTCTTCTTCTGATGTCCATCCTCTTTGCCTTTCGGGATGGGGATTGAGCATTTTAGTCAGGGTCCTTCCTCTTGATTAGTTTCATTATATGTACAGATTTTAGTAGGTTTGTCCTATGTTATATGTCTGAGCGAGTATATACTGTGTGTGTCTTTCTGCTTCTGGGACAACTCACTCAGGATGATCCTTTCCAGGTCCCACCATTTACCTGCAAATTTCATGTTTTCCTTATTTTTCATTGCAGAGTAATACTCCATTGTGTAGATGTGCCACAATTTCTGCATCCATTCTTCAGTTGAGTGGAATCTGGGCTGTTTCCAGCTTCTGGCTATTACAAATAAAGCTGCTACAAACATGGTTGAGCAAATACCAACCTCTAGCTATCTGCTTTGCTGTTTGCTCCTGGAGTCTGCACGTCTGTCTCTGAAGTCTAGAGTATTCTTCAGGAAGATAGAGAGGTTCACTGGTTTGAGAGTGGATGTTGGTGTTTCAGCTGTAGCTAAGGGAGGAAGGTTGCAGGTGCATGTGTGCAAGCATGGGAGTGTACATGGAAGTGTGCATTGAAGGGCAGGGTGCTGGAGCATGTAATGCCTTGAAGGGTAGAGTGTAAGCATAGGTGGAGGTGCTGGGGCCATTTGTGGGAGCAATGCACATGTTCAGGTGTCCTGACTGCCTCAGTGGCTCACCGAACTGTCATACTGCCCTCCAGGCATTCAGATCTGTCTGGATTGTACCATCTTGGGGAGCTTCACAAGGAGAACAACAAAATAAAAATATCTTGGCCCAGGGTTCTTTCCTGAGACTGATACTCCAACCATGGACCATGCGTGGAGATAACTTAGAACTCCTGCACAGATGTAGTTCATGGCAGTTCAGTCTCGAAGTGGGTTCCCTAGTTTCTGACCTGAACTCAGTGGCTGGCTTTTTGAGTACCTCCCCCTGAGGATGGTGCAGTCTTTCCAGGAGGACAATGCAGGCAGTCGTGATGAGACCTAATAGGTTAGGGTCAGATGGAGGGGGGAGGACCTCCACTATCAGTGGACTGGGGGAAGGGCATGGGTGGAGAAGAGGGAGGGAGGGTGAGATTGGGAGGGCATGAGGTGAGGGACTATAGCTGGAATTCAAACTGAAGAGATTGTAATAAATAAAAAACAAAAATTAAAAAGTCACAAATGACATTGTATATCAGTGCTAGAATAACTTCAAATCTTACATGGAGCACAGCTGTGTTTTTATTATAAGAATAAGTAATAAAATCATAAAGTATATAAAATGAAAAAAAAGTTAGACTGATAGAATTTGTGTATTGGGATCAAAATAGAATGTTGCCTAAGGATAATAACTTAAAATTCAGGTATCCCACAAGTCATGTGTTATTGTGTGAATTCTCAATAATATAGTTATTTACCAGTATACAACCTAAAATTACATTTGCTAATTACTTGTTAGAAATAAGTCATAAATACATATTGTAGAATAGATCTATTTACTGATGAACAGTTCTGTCTAGTTTTATATGGACTTATGTTACTTAATGTCATAAAATAGTAAGTGGTAACTTGTATTATTCATCTAGCTTCAACATGTACTATTGGCTAATCCACGTTATAGCCTTTGCCATCCAGTTGAGAGGTTTATTATACATTTTTTTTAGAAAGATGTAAATAAAATTTAGGTCTTAACACCTCATCAGAAGAAAATACTGAATGTCAAGATCAGAGTTTTTCCACTTTAAAATTGATTTTCTAAAGCATTTGACAAAATCCAACATCCATTCATGTTTAAAATATTGGAGAGATCAGGGATACAAGGCACATATCTAAACATAGTTAAGGCAATATACAGCAAGCCTATAGCCAACATCAGACTAAACGGAGAGAAATTTAAATCAATCCCACTGAAATCAGAGACAAGGCAAGGCTGCCCACTCTCTCCATATCTCTTCAACATAGTGCTGGAAGTCCTTGCTAGAGCAATAAGACAGTTGAAGGAGATCAAAGGGATACAAATTGGAAAGGAAGAAGTCAAATTATCACTATTTGCAGATGATACGATAATATACCTGAGTGACAACAAAAATTCTACCAGGGAACTCCTACACATAATAAATACCTTCAGCAAAGTGGCTGGATATAAAATTAACCCAAAAAAATCAGTAGCCCTCTTGTATACAAAAGACAAAAGGGCTGAGAAAAAAATTAGGGAAACAACACCCTTCACAATAGCCACAAATGACATAAAGTACCTTGGTGTAACCCTAACCAAGCAAGTCAAAGACTTGTATGAAAAAAATTTCAAGTCTCTGAAGAAAGAATTAGAAGAAGATATGAGAAGATGGAAAGATCTCCCATGCTCATGGCTTGGCAGGATTAGCATAGTAAAAATGGTCATCTTACCAAAAACAATCTACAGATTCAATGCAATTCCCATCAAATTGCCAACACAATTCTTACAGACTTTGAAAGAAAAATTCTCACCTTCATATGGAACAACAAGTAACCCAGAATTGCTAAAACATTCCTCTACAGTAAAAGATCTTCAGGAGATATCTCCATCTCTGATCCCAAGATGTACAATAGAGTAACAATAGTAAAAACTGCATGGTCCTGATATAGAAACCGACTGGTGGATCAATGGAATCGAATAGAAGATCCAGAAATAAACCCACACACTTATGGACACCTGATCTTTGACAAAGATGCCAAAACCATACAATGGAAAAAAGATTGCATCTTCAACAAATGGTACTGGTCTAACTGGATATCTACATGTAGAAAAATGCAAATAGATCCATATTTATCACCCTGCACAAAACTAAAGTCCAAGTGGATCTTTAAAACCAAACACATAAAACCAAACACATTAAATCGGTTAGAAGAAAAAGTAGGGAATACCCTAGAACTCATTGGTACAGGAGAAAACTTCCTGAACAGAACACCAACAGCACAGGATCTAAGATCAACAATCAATAAATGGGACCTCATGAAGCTGAAAAGTTTCTGTAAAGCAAAGGACACCATCATCAAAACAAAACGACTGCCTACAGATTGGGAAAGAATCTTCAACAACCCTTTATCTGACAGAGGGCTAATATCCAGTATATAAATAAAGAACTGAAGAAGCTGAAAAGCAACAAACCAATTAATCCAAATAAAAAATGGGGAACAGACCTAAACAGAGAATTCTCGATAGAGGAATATCAAATGTCAGAGAAATATTTAAAGAAATGTTCAACCTCATTAGCCATCAGGAAGATGAAAATCAAAACAACCCTGAGATTTCACCTTACACCCATCAGAATGGCCAAGATGAAAAACTCAAGTGACAACACATGCTGGAGAGGTTGTGGAGAAAGGGGAACCCTCCTCCACTGCTGGTGGGAATGTAAATTTGTACAACCACTCTGGAAAGCAATCTGGTGCTTTCTCAGACAACTAGGAATAGCACTTCCTCAAGATCCAGCCATACCACTCCTAGGCATATATCCAAAAGAGGCTCAAGTACACAAAAAGGACATTTGCTCAACCATGTTTGTAGCAGCTTTATTTGTAATAGCCAGAAGGTGGAAACAGCCCAGATGCCCCTCAACTGAAGAATGGATGTAGAAATTGTGGTACATCTACATAATGGAATATTACTCAGCAATGAAAAATAAGGAAATTATGAAATTTGTAGATAAATTGTGGGAACTGGAAAAGATCATCCTGAGTGAGCTGTCCCAGAAGCAGGAAGACACACATGGTATATACTCACTCATATAAACATACAACATAGGATAAACCCACTAAAATCGGTACATCTAAACAAACTAAGCAAAAGAGAGGACCCTAACTAAAACTCTCAATCCCCATCCCAAAAGGCAAAGAGGATGGACATCAGAAGAATTAAAAAAGAGGAAATAAGTTAGGAACCTGCCACAGAGGGTCTCTGAAAGGCTCTGCCCTGCAGACTATCAAAGCAGATGCTGAGACTTATGGTCAACTGCTGGGCAGAGTTCAGGGAATCTTATGAAAAAAGTGGGAAATAGTAAAATCTGGAGAGGACAGGAACTCCACAAGGAGAACAACAGAACCAAAAACTCTGAGTACAGGGGTCTTTCCAGAGACTCATACTTCAACCAAGTACCGTGCATGGAGATAACCTAGAACCCCTGCACAGATGTAGCCCATGGCAGTTCAGTGTCCAAGTGGGTTCCATAGTAATGGGAACAGGGACTGCCTCTGACATAAACTGATTGGCCTGCTCTTTGATCACCTCCCCCTGAGGGGGGGAGCAGCCTTACTAGGCCACAGAAGATGACAATGCAGCCACTCTTGATGTGATCTGATAGACTAGAATCAGAGGAAGGAGAGAGGGACCTCCCCTATCAGTGGACTTGGGGAAGGGCATTTATGAAGAAGGAGGAGGGAACGTGGGAAAAGTTTATGGGGGGATACAAAGTGAATAAAGTGTAATTAATAAAAATAAAACAAACAAATGAAATTGATTTTCTAATTTTTTTTAATGCCATGTAATAAATCATGCATACTCTATCATTTGATACCATCTTCTATGTTGGGTAGCTAAGGCTTCATGAGATAGGCATGTTTTTTTATTGCTACAGTTTTTGGAGAAGCAACATAGATGTTCTATTAGGGAAAAAACCCTTCTATTTTTGTGAAGAAAAGCATAGTACAAATGTGGAACGAATTCCAACAAGCCAACTCTATTTCCCTGCACACCATGCTCATTTGATAAAAACACTTTGGTTGAGCTGAGAGCTACAAAATTAAACACTTGGGCAGTGACATGTGCTGCAATGAAAGAATGTGGTGAAATCTGCTGCTTTGATAACATTTACATGCCAATATACAGGTCCAAATCTACTTCCAAGTCGCCCTGAGTGTTTCTTCAACCTCATTGAGTTTCTGGGCTTCAAATCTCCACATTCTAATTTCCTGTTTAGACATTGTTCAGCCATCATCTTAAAATCAACGTAACGATACTGAATTATCTTCTATGAGGATGAGTTTATTTTCTTAGTTGTCTCTTTTTGTAGGAGCTGTGCCAGCCACCCCACTAACTACAAACCTCAAATCCTGGCATTTAAGAGCTTTAACATTGTGGCCCAACCTGTTCCTCTTTCTTTGTAGAAATTATGTACTCTGTTGCTAGACTCCATCCACCCATTCACTGTTTATTTGTCCAGATTTGTCCTTTATTACCAGCATTTTCCAGAATCTATTGACTCTACTCCTCAACCTTTAAAAGATCTCTACATACCCATACACCCAGTATTTGCTATATAGTTTGGGGTTCAACATTATGTAAAAAACATCAACAGCAAAAAACTTCATAAATAAGCCAATATGAGTAGCAATCTCTACCTGAAGTGATCTAATATTTACTGCAGAAGTGTTATTTTCTCCTGAACCTGAGTTTTTGGTCATGTGACTCCTCCAGAACACTCCCTTTCTTCACACATGAATAATGTTCTTAATGGTTCGTGTAATTTGAAACTCTGAAGCATTGATTCTTCATACTCTGACAATAACACCTTGGCTAAAATATTACTCCTCCTTTATACAGTCTATTCTCCTTTCCCAGGAACAGTTCTGGAGGACTTAGACCAGCAAGCATTTCCAACCATTTGGCTGTAGAGACTGACCTATGAATGGCATAGGAAAAATGCTGGAAAATCTTCTCTGGCAACATCTCTGGAAGTAGCTTCATTACTCTGCAATAGAGACTATCTCAGTCTCTTGAGAATGAGAAATGGAAGCAGGTTTAACTCTTTGCAGCTATTTCTGCAATCTACAACTGTGATGACTAGGCTTAAGCAAAAAGAAGGAGTTAAGAGAAGCTAGGACTTGGGAGACATTAATGAACCAGAGACTATTATTGCTTAGATTTTTACATTAATAATAATGAAACATTTTTAGTCTGAGTTTAAGTTGTCTGTTTCTTCCAATCCGACACTCCTGAAGTATGTATAATTTAGAAAAACATTAGCATTTCAGTAACAAAATATTTTTAAATAGTTCATGTTGGTTCTTAGGCACAATGATACTATATACTACTAAACTATGTAAGTTTTGTTATTTTTTATTTTTAATTACAAATTCTATCTGATATAGTCTTTTCCATCCCCATTTCCCTCCAGATACTTCTTTACTCATCCAACTTCACTTTATTTCTTTCCCTCAAAACTTTGTAACCTTTATATGTACACAGAAAGCAAAAAAAAAATGTGCTTATTATTTTATTGTGATATTTGTTTATTGCAGTAATTTTGAACTGAGCCCATGATATCTCTCAGGTATCACTCTACATTAAATGATAACTTCAACATTGGTATGGCTCTCATAGGTTGAATATTCAAGATCACACCAATAGACTCATTTTCTAAGCCAGGAGCAACAAACTCAATTTTCTCCTGACACTAAATTTTATGTTGACCTGCACTGAGCCACATTCCTGGTCTACTTCTGCATACTTCTACAGATGTATACTTCATGCTTGTGTTAGCTTTCTATTATAAAACTTGTCAAAAACAATCTTCTTATGAAGGTTTATTTTTGATGGTTTAATGTTTGATGGCACTGGAGGTTTTAATTTGATGAATCAGATTCATTGATTTGAGGTTGTAGTGAGAAAGCACATCATGGATACCAGTGAAGGATAAAACAATTTAGTCATGGCTGAGGCAAGAAAGAGAAGATAAGAAAGGAGGTCCAATATCCCTTTCTAGGGCATCCTTTCATTGATTTGATGATGTTTCACTAGGCTCTATTTGTGAAAAGTACCACCAGCCATAGCCTAAAGAGGAAGACTTTAATGCACGGAGTTCTCAAATAACATCCAAATCATAGCACTGCTCATTCCCATATATCCATATGCCAGGTGCACTGTAAAAAATGTACTAGTAGCCATACCCATTCACTATACCAAAAGCTAAAGCAACCAGCCTGAGTGAGCCCCAGTGATAAATCTGTGTAAGTACCACAACAGAGATGCCATTTCTTCTCTTGAGACAATCTGTGAATATAGGAAAAGGTGGCTACTTATTCAGGTGTGTAGACACAAATGTAAGGCCACAAAGATTACTCAGAGAAATCAGGGGATCAAAGAAAATCAACAACAACTTTCTTAAAAATTAGAGAATTGTAGGTTGCAGTTCACAATTAAGAAAAAACAACCTCACATTAAAGAAGCCCAGTGAACATGAAGAGAATTGATACAGATTGTTGAATAAGATCAGAAGGTAGTTCTTAAAGAGATAGAGATAAAAAGAGATCATGGAGGTGAAGAAAGCAGCAGCAGCTGAAGCCTCAATAAGTGGAAGTGAACTTGAAGACAGGTCATTTTAAGTTCCTTGAAGAAAGAAATAAACAAAGGAATGAAAAGAGCAAAGCAACACTGTGGGATTAAAGGGATGATCTCAAGTAAAACAATATGAAAAGAGACTATTGACACTTTGGGAAAGAGAAATGGTAAGAAACCTTATTTAAGGAAATGATAGCAAAAGATGTTCCAAGTTTATAAGGGGGGACAAACACTTGTATTCACGAGTTATTAAGAATTCATATTATTCATGAATAACTGAGACCATCATAGATTCCACACAGACTTTTACTAAGATGAACTGTAATCAAATTCTCAAAAGCCAAAGAGAACTTTGATATAAAGAAAGACTGATATTTGTAGAAACATTCCTTGAGGCTATAGGCAGAACTCTCAGCAGAAGCCTTGCAGGTGAAGGGATCTCTGAATAATCTATAGGTGGATTATGTTTTGGATTGAACTATGGTCCCCAAACTTCATGTGCTAAATTCCTAAGGCCTGATGTGAAAATAGAGATGTTGTTTCTAGGAGGGTCATTAATGTTAAGTGAGCTCACAAGGTGGGCTAATTCAACACAATTAAGTGACTCATTAAGTTCTGTAGACAGATAGGAACACACACACACACGCACAGAGCCTTGTGAGAACATTTTAAGGAAACAACTATTTACAAGACAGGGAGAGAGGCTTCATCAGGAACAAGACTTAACGATGCCCCAAATATTGGACTTGTATCATCCAGAACTATGAAACAATTTCTGTTACTCAAATCACTTTGCTATGATAGCCTGAGCAGCCTAAGATAAAGAAAAATGATAGGTGAAAGATGTATGAATAGATGGATTTATAGATTATAGATACAGAGACTGCTGAACAGACATGCAGCATGTCCCACCAAGTCAGTCTCTAAGCTCACAGAAAGGCTGTCAGATAGCAGAACTCTAAGAGACTCAGTCACAAAGGACAATGAGACTCCTGAGGTGGTGGTGAATGGAAATTCCAGAGGAAAATTCTGAAAATTTGATCAAGTCATCCACCAAAAGAATTAAAGAAACCATTCCAAGAAGGACGGAATGTCTTATGTGAAATATAGTTATATGAAGCAAGTGTGACATTTTCAAAAATCCACAGGTTGTTTGCAAAGGTGAGAGAATGGTATTTGTGTAGTGAGTAACTATGAAGCAAACAGACTCACATGAGGCTAAAGGTCTAGTTCTGTACAAAATAAAACAATCAAAAGCTCTTCCTTAACCCAAACTCCTTTCTTTTACTCTGTATGCTATTAATCTCTAAGCCTTATCATCTATCGCTTCCTATTATCTGTTGTTGTGTTCTGTTGTTCTCTTACTTTCTATTCCCATCAGAAATTGTTGTGTACCTTGGCAACACTGTTCTAACTCCTAAGCAAAGAATACTTCCCTTACTTTGGAAAACTACTTGGTTACTGAGCTACCACGGGCCACATCCGAGCAGAAGTTCTAGGTTATATCCATTGATGGTCCTTGGTTGAGTGTCAGTCTCAGAAAAGACCCTGTGCCCGGATAAATTTGGTCCTTGTAGAGCTCCTATCCTTTCCATATCATACTAACTTCCCTTCTTTCATATGATTCCCTGCACTCTGCCGAGGGTTTGGTTATGAGTCTTAGTGTCTGCTTTGAAACACTGCTAGGTAGTCTTTCAGATGCCTTTTGTGGTAGACTCCTGTCATACGTTCAATGCACATTCTAATAGGATCTCAAGGGCAGGCTGTTTGACCCCCCCCCCCCCAGGGGAGGAGTAGTCTGTTAGGCCACAGAGGAGGACTTTGCAGCCAGCCCTGAAGATACCTGATAAAACAGGGTCAAATGAAAGAGGAGGAGGTCCTCCCCTATCAGTGGACTTGGAAAGGGGCAGGAGGAGACCAGGGAGGGAGTGTGGGGTTGGGGAGGGAAAGAGGGAGCGGGATACAGCTGGGACACAGAGTTAACAAAATGTAACTAAAAAGAAAAATAAAATAAAAAAAAAAGAATACTTCCTCCATCTGAGTCCTTACTTTTGACCAATATTCAAAGAATGCAATACATTTAATTGAGAATTTTTTCAAAAAGTGTTTGGGCAATTGAGGGGATTATGTTTTTTTAAGTGGACTAATCAAAATGATATAATTTACAAGGGTTTGAATGAAAAGTAAGTTTTAGAGCAGAAGAGGATTTAAGAGGGGTTTTCTTTGCTTGAAAGAATTAAATTTAGCAGTAAATGGATTTGATTTAATTACATTTTGAAAAGTAAGAACCAATAAAATGCATTTTTAAACTTTTATTAATTACACTTTATTAACTTTGTATCCCCCCATAAGCCCCTCCCTCCTCCCCTCCCAATCCTACCTTCCCTCCCCCTTCTCCACGCATGCCCTTCCCCAAGTCCACTGATAAGGGAAGTCTTCCTCTCCTTCCTTCTGATCCTAGTCTATCAGATCTCATCAGGAGTGGCTGCATTGTCATCTTCTGTGGCCTAGTAAGGCTGCTCCCCCCTTAAGGGGAGGTCATCAAAGAGCAGGACAATGTCAGAGGCATTCCCTGTTCCCATTACTATGGAACCAACTTGGACACTGAACTGCCACGGGCTACATCTGTGCAGGGGTTCTAGGTTATCTCCATTCATGGTACTTGGTTGGAGTATGAGTCTCTGGAAAGACCCCTGTGTTCAAATTTTTTTGGTTCTGTTGTTCTCCTTGTGGAGCTCCTGTCCTCTCCAGATCTTACTATTTCCCACTTCTTTCATAGGATTCCCTGCACTTTGCCCAACAGTTGGCCATAAGTCTCAGCATCTGCTTTGACAGTCTGCAGGGCAGAGCCTGTGAAGTGCAATTTTGGTTCCACAAAAATAAGACCATTTCTCTAAAACATTTCTTATATTGTATTCTAAACACCATGGAACAGGTAATTACACTATTATCTTTCAGCAGAAAACAGATCTCCCCACACCCTATGCTCTTTTGTTTTGTTGGGGCTGGTCCCTTGGAAACTTTATTTTGTTTTGCTGGCTCTGTTTTGGTTAGGTTCCTATCATAGACAGCGGGCAGTTGCAGGAGGCAGAATAGCCAATCCCATGTTTGTTTGCTTCCCATCTGGCTGCTTTTGGTTCCTCTAAACATAAGCCAGCCTGCTTCACACTGGTCCAGACAATGCCTTCATATAGCACAATGTTTCTAAGCCTTCCTAATGCTGTGACTCTTTAATATAGTTCCTAATGGTGTGGTAAGCTCAACTATAAAGTTATTTTCATTGTTAGTTCATAACTGTACTTTTGCTACTGTTATGAATCATAACGGTGTACAAGATATCTGATATTCAATCCTTGGGAAAGGATCATTAAATCCCCAAAGGATCATGACCTACAGGTTGAGAACTGCTGTTAGAGCAGGAAAAAAAAAAGAAATATGCAGAGTATCCATACCAGAATTAATTAGCCCTATCTCCTCAGAGCATTTATGGACTCTTGGGCACTCTTCTCCAAGTTTATACATTTTACTAATTATAACCTCTTATCCTTTGTGCTCTGAGCATTGTGGGTGCTAGCTGCCTGTTACAATTGGTAACTATGTGACATCTTACACTTTTGTTTTATCCTCTCAGTTACATACTTAATATGTTCACACTTAGTTACCAGTTATTTATGTTAAAATCTCATTATTATAAGAACTAATAATGGGTCATGATTCAACCAACAAGGCAGAACCTTCTACTTATCCATTTATTTTTCATCTATCTATCTATCTATCTATCTATCTATCTATCTATCTATCAGCTATCTGTCTAATTATCTATCACCTTTCTATGTATCCATTTATCTCATTACATATATTATACCAGTGTGTGGGTTTGTATATAAGTTATATATATCCACATATATTTACTTATATGTATATAGTAAATTCATATGTCCATGTATATATGTCTCTTGGAATCTGCAAGAGATTGATTCTAAGATTCTTCATCCACCACGAATGTGAAAAAAAAAAACTCATGAAGATTCAAAGTCTCTTATATGAAATACAATAATATTACAGATAAAATAGGTTTTCTGATTCTTTGATCTGTGGTGGGTTGAATCCCAAGAGATGGAAAGCCAATGTGAATATGAATTGGCTTATATTATTTTGGGCACTAAGTAGACATATCCAGAATTTATAGAATATAGCAAGAGGAAGGGTAAGTTTGAACATGTGGTAGCAGGCTACAGCTGCTCTCCACAGTTGGGATTTCATTAAGAGAGCCCAACTTGGCTCGCAACATCTTTCAGGGTTTTAAAACAGGCCACACAATTCATTTAGAATAATATATGGTTAAGGTTAGCTGATTATGAACACTAATTATATCTTCAAAATACTTTCACAACAATAGAAGTAATCAATGTTTGGAATAACCAGGGACTTCAGCTCGGCCAAATGTACACACCCAAAGACCTTCACAGTTGATCTCCTCACCTGCTGCAAATTCATATAGACTCTAACCTATATGTAAATCTCTTCACTTTTTCAGACTGAATGGATGTCAAGAAAAAAAAATGACTTGGAGAATTTCTCATTGTAACTCCCTAAAGAGATTATAAAGCTAGACCACTTGTGGACGTAAAAGTTCTCTAGCTGTGCACTATGGAAACCAGGCTGGCCTCAAACTTGGGGCTCCATCAGCCTCTGCCTTCCATGTGCTGGGGTTAAAGCACAAGCTACCACCACCTGACTCATACTCATTATGTATGCATTTTCCCAAAAAGGACATATTAAAGGGAACTTGCTTATATCCTGCCTCTGAATTCTTGCATTCAACTCTGTCAGTAAATTAGGAGGAATACATGTTAAAGTTGTATGTATGTTAGTAAAAACTGCATCATGTCAAGTCCTCTTGACTGGTAAAACTTTGACCGTCCAGAGCCACACTGATTGTGCTCTTTCTGGACCTTTCCAGTTGTCTGTATATGCAACTGTATAAAACATGATACCTATACTCTGACCACTTATTTTGATATGAGACAAAATGCTTATTGAGCTCTCTGGCAGGAAGCTACATACTGTGTGTATTTTTGAGACTCAAATGAGAGAATCCAAAGAGCCGTGCATGTGTACAGCCAAAGACCCATTGCTTCAGGGACGTGAACTTATAATTTTACAAAAAGAGCAGTTCTATTTTCTACGCTTTCATATGTTAACTCATTTTCTATTTCCATTTAGAAAAGCTTTATCATGTCTCTGGATATATTTGCTGAGTTTTCTATTCCAACAGAAATTGTTTAAAAGTAGTTTCTTTTAGAAGGCAGATAGAAAGACATTTATTTATTTATTGTTTATATGCATTTTTAAATTTTAATTTATTTTATTTTTCTTATTAGTTACCTTTTGTTAACTCTGTATCCCAGCTGTATCCCGCTCCCTCTTTCCCTCCCCAACCCCACACTCCCTCCCTCATCTCCTCTCTGCCCCTTTCCAAGTCCACTGATAGGGGAGGACCTCCTCCCCATTCATCTGACCCTGTTTTATTAGGTATCTTCAGGACTGGCTGCAAAGTCCTCCTCTGTGGCCTAACAGGACTGCTCCTCCCCTTGGGGGGTGGGGAGGTCAAAGAGCCTGCCATTGAGTTCCTGTTAGAAATAGTCCTTGTTCCCCTTACTATGGGAAACCAATTGGTTACTGAGCTACCATGGGCCACATCGGAGCAGAGGTTCTAGGTGCATTCATGGTCTTTGTTTGAGTGTCAGTCTCAGAAAAGACCCTGTGCCCAGATATGTTTGGTCCTTGTGGAGCTCCTATCCTTTCTACATCATACTAACTCCCCTTATTTCATATGATTCCCTGCACTCTGCCAAAGGTTTGGTTATGAGTCATAGTATCTGCTTTGAAACACTGCTAGGTAGAGTCTTTCAGATGCCTTCTGCGGTAGACTCCTGTCATACATTCAATGCACATCCCATTTGTCTGTCTAAATGAGGATTGATCATCTTACCCCATGTCCGCTTTCTTGATTATTTTCTTTAGGTGTATAGATTTCATTATGTTTATCATATCTTGTCTGGCGCTTTCTCAGACAATTAGGAATCGTGCTTCCTCAAGACCCAGCTATACCACTGCTAGGTATATACCCAAAATTTGCTCAAGTACACAACAAGGAAGGACATTTGCTCAACCATGTTTGTAGCAGCTTTATTTGTAATAGCCAGAACCTGGCAACAACCCAGATGTCCATCAACGGAGGAATGGATACAGAAATTGTGGTATTTTTTACCCAATGGAATACTACACAGCAATCAAAAAAGAGGAAATCATGAAATTTGCAGGCAAATGGTAGGATCTAGAAAAGATCATTCTGAGTGAAGTATCCCAGAAGGAGAAAGACAAATGTGGTATATACTCACTTATATAGACCTATAAGAAAGAGATTTATAACTTTGACTTCTTAGACTTATTTTTTAGAACCACAAACAGGACACTGTGAGATGGTTGAGCTTCTATTAGCTACCTACTGTAACTAAGTAGTTTTTAAAAATTTTTCTTCTTTTTTATATTAATTACAGTTTATTCATTTTGTATCCCAGCTGTAGCCCCTTCCCTCATTTTCTTCCAGTCCCACCATCCCTTCCTCAAATCCTCCCATACCCCTCCCTAAGTCCCTGACAGGAGAGGTCTTCCTCGCCTTCCATCTGACCTAACCTATCAGTTCTCATCAGAACTGGCTGCATTGTCTTCCTCTGTGGCCTGGTGAGGTTGCTCTCCCATCAAGAGAGATTTGATCAAAGAGCCAGTCACTGAGTTCATGTCAGAGACAGTCCCTGTTTTCTTTACTAGGGTACCCACTTGGAGACTGAGCTGCAATGGCTTGTTTCCAGCTTCTGGCTATTACAAATAAAGCTACTAAAAACATGGTTAAGCAAATGTCCTTGCTGTGTACTTGAGCATATTTTGGATATATGACTAGGAATGGTATAGCGGGATCTTGAGGAAGCACTATTCCTAATTGTCCGAGAAAGCACCAGATTGATTTCCAAAGTGGTTGTACAAGTTTACATTCCCATCAGCAGTGGAGGAGGGTTCTCTTTTCTCCACAGCTTCTCCAGCTTGTATTGTCACTTGAGTTTTTAATCTTAGCCATTCTGATGGGTGTAAGGTGAAATGTCAGGGTTGTTTGATTTGCATTTCCCAGATGACCTAGGATGCTGAACATTTCTTTAAGTAGCTTTTACAGATCCTATAACCCAAATTGGAGCCCAGAGGCCATAGAGTGAAGTATCCTTCACTCCACCCCACCCTTTCCAAATGCTCTGAAAAATAAATGCACTTGGATCCTGTTTGTATGCCATCTGGTCCTCATGCTGAGAAGGCTGTGGTCTCTGGGCTATAGACTTGAGAATAATTTCCTGCCTGCTGAGAACATAGTGCTAGGGAATGTGGAATGAGTCTATTTAATATGTTTTTAGGCACATACTGGTCCATTATGTTCTAAGGCATGCTTTTGAAATATCCAACCCAGCAAGCACAGGCCACTCTGAAGAAGACAAGATTTGATTCTGACATATAGCTATCTGCATATTGATTTCCAGGAATGGATATCAGAATGTGAAATGAAGGACATGAGTTTTAACATGCATATAAATTAATTGCCTAAGGACAATATAGGAAGATACCACAGATTTTTGTGGCTTAAATAAGAAATTTACTTTCTCATAGTTCTGATACCTAAGAAATCCAAGGGCAATGTGAAATTTGTTTCCTCCTAAGACTCCTCTCTTTTCTTTGCAATGGCTATTTTCTAGCTATGTTTCAGAATCTTTTCTTTGCAAGCATTTCTGTTGTCTTCCAGGATCCAGAGTTCTTCCTATAAAAAGACAAGTCAGATCAGATGAAGCCCATGTAAATGAATTAACTTTAACCTAATCACATCCCCGGATGATTTCTTTCACCCTGTACAAAACTAAAGTCCAAGTGGATCAAAGACCTCAACATAAAAGTAGACACACTAAACCAATTAGAAAAAAAAGTGGGGAATACCCTTGAACTCATTGGCACAGGAGACAACTTCCTGAACAGAACATCAACAGCACAAGCTCTAAGAGCAACAATCAATAAATGGGACCTCATGAAACTGAAAAGCTTCTGTAAAGCAAAGGACACTGTCCTCAGAACAAAACGACAGCCTACAGATGGGGAAAGGATCTTCACCAACCCTGTATCTGACAGAGGGCTAATATCCAGTATATATAAAGAACTAAAGAAGTTAAACAGCAACAGATCAAGTAATCCACTTAAAAAATGGGGTACAGAGCTAAACAGAGAATTCTCTGCAGAAGAATATCGAATGACAGAGAAACACTTAAAGAAATGCTCAACCTCTTTAGCCATCAGGGAAATGCAAATCAAAATGACCCTAAGATTTCACCTTACACCCATCAGAATGGCCAAGATCAAAAACTCAAGAGACAACTCATGCTGGAAAGGTTGTGTGGAAAGGGGAACCCTCCTCCACTGCTGGTGGGAATGTAAACTTGTACAACCATTCTGGAAAGCAATCTGGTGCTTTCTCAGACAACTAGGAATATTGCTTCCTCAAGATCCAGCTATACCACTCCTAGGCATATACCCAAAAGAGGCTCAAGTACACAACAAGGATATTTGCTCAACCATGTTTGTAGCAGCTTTATTTATAATAGCCAGAAGCTGAAAACAGCCCAGATGCTCCTCAGTGGAAGAATGGATGCACAACTGGTGGTATAGCTACACAATGGAATATTACTCAGCAATAAAAAACAAGGAAATCATGAAATTTGCAGGTAAATGGTGGGATCTGGAAAAGATCATCCTGAGTGAGCTATCCCAGAAGCAGAAAGATGCACACGGTATATACTCACTCATATAGACAGATAATATAGGATAAACCTACTAAAATCTGTACATCTAAAGAAACTAATCAAGAGAGAGGACTCTTGTTAAAATGCTCAATTCCTATCCAGAAAGGCAAAGAGGCTAGACATCAGAAGAAGGAGAAAAGAGGGAACAAGTCAGGAGCCTAACACAGAGGACCTCTGAAAAGCTCTGCCCTGCAGACTATCAATGTAGATACTGAGACTTATGGCAACCTTTGGGCAGAGTGCAGGGAATCTTAGGAAAGAAGTGGGAAACAGTAAGATCTGGAGAGGACAGGAACTCCATAAGGAGAGCAACAGAACCAAAAAATCTGAGCACAGGGGTCTCTCCTGATACTGCTATTCCAACCAAGGACTATGCATGGAGATAACCTAAGACCCCTGCACAGATGTAGCCCATGGCAGTTCAGTATCCAAGTGGGTTCCATTGTAATAGGAACAGGGACTGTCTCTGACATGAACTGATTGGCCTGCTCTTTAATTAACGCCCCCTTTAATTACCTGAGAGGGAAGCAGTATTACCAGGCCACAGAAGAAGAAAAGGCAGCCACTCCTGATGAGACCTAATTGACTAGGATCAGAAGGAAGGAAAAGAAGTCCTCTTTATCAGTGGACTTGGGGAGGGGCAAAAAAAAAAAAAAAAGAAAGAAAAAAAAGAGAAAGTGTCAGTTTTCACAATGGAGATTTATTAAATTTATTAGGAATTACCATTAGGTAATTCCATTATTGTAGGAGGTGCCATCTCTCCCAACAATTTTAGAAGGCCCTGAATACTACTTTAACCAATTGTACTCAAAAGAACAATAATGACTCAAAGAAGAGAGAAAGAGACTGATTCAGACTCATAAGCATTTTCTTAAATCTCAGTGTCTTCTTCAAGTGGAACCATTCTTCTACCTTGCTCAATATGCAGTTTGTCTTCTATAGGAACCAAGAAGGGCTGGGGAGAAGCAGATCCAGGGGCTACTGGCATTTGTTAGGGATCTCGTAGGAAGGATCAGGAAGAAAACAACAACAACAAAAACAAAACAAAAGCTAAAAAGAACAAAACAAACAAAAAGAGAGGGCCTTTTGAACTTGGCTTCTTTGTGAAGGCTTGGAATCCCACCTATTTCAGAGGTTAAGGCAGGAGAATTTCCTATTCAAGTTTAGTCTGGCAACACAGACTTAGCAAGGTTCTGTTTCAAAGAATAGAAAATAACCTGGGTTTGTACTACAGTGGTTGAATGTTTGTTTAGCATATGTAAAGGCCTGGGTTCAACCTCCAGTACACAAAGTTTTAAAAAGAGGTTTAATTGTGGAGGGATCATTTATAAAGTTGAGTTTCAGGGACCTATAGTAGAGAATACAGTGCTCTTGCTTAAAAGATTCACAGTCTTACTCACCTATGCCAGAAAGACAAGATAGGAGCAGAGATATACTTGCAATTGGCCATCTGTGAAAAGAGGAGATGGTTTCCCGGAGTAAAACTAGTTCTAGGTAACTGTGGTGGTTTGAATTAAAAATGATCCCCATAGGCTCATATGTTTGTATGCTTGGTCGCCAGTTAGTGGAACTATTTGGGAAGAGTTAGAAGGTGTTATCTTGTTGAAAAAGGTGTCAATGAAAGATGGGCTTTGAGATTTCAAAAGCCTATTCCAGACCCAGTTTCTCTGTCTCTCTATCTGCCTGTCCCTCTCTGCCTTTGAATCAGGGTATAAGCTCTTAACTATTGCTCCAGCACCATGCTTGCATGCTTACTTGTATGCTGCATCTTTCTCACCATGATGGTCATAGATACTACCCCTCTTCTGAAACTGTAAAGAAGCCCCCAGTTAAATGCTTTCTTCTGTAAGTTTCCTTGGTCCTAATGTTTCTTTGTAACAATATAACAGGAACGAAGAAGTGAAAATTGCAAGAATATGACTAGGACACTAAACATATTTGAATTTACTGCTCCCCATTGCTAATCTTAGATGCTAACCTTATTAAATTCGGTTAAAGCCAAAAAAAAAAAAAAAAAAAAAAAGAAATACCCAGCCCAGCAAGTACAGACTACTCTGAAGAACACAGGATTTGATTCTGACATATAGCCACCTGCATATTGATTTCCAGGAATGGATATCAGAATGAGAAATGAAGGACATGAGTTTTAACATGAGTATAAATTAATTGCCAAAGGACAATGTAGGAAGATACCACAGATTTTTGTAGCTTAAATAAGAAATTTACTTTTTCATACTTCTGATACCTAAGAAATCCAAGGGCAATGTGAAATTTGTTTCCTCCTAAGACTCCTCTCTTTTCTTTGCAATGGCTATTTTCTAACAATGTTTCAGAGTCTTTTCTTTGCAAGCATTTCTGTTGTCTTCCAGGATCCAGAGTTCTTCCTATAAAAAGACAAGTCAGATCAGATGAAGCCCATGTAAATGAATTAACTTTAACCTAATCACATCCCCAGAGGATTCCTTTCAAATACAGTTTCTGACATGGAGAGGTAGGACATCATCTTATGAGTTGAGAGGAAGCTGATTTCAACCCCTATCAGTACGCAAATGTGTCACTATACGGTACTGTGGTACTGAGTTTTTCATTCAATTTTAAGGCAACTTACTAGTAAAAGCTGAGGTATCTTTTCCATTGTATGCAAAGGAAAAATATGCAACAAGAAGTTGACTTGGTTGGGGAAGCAAACTGAAAGTATCAAAGCATTTGGGTAGAGAAATGGTTTCTGAAATTAAAAGATGTGCAAGAAAAGTCAGATTTGGGGGAGTTTCTACTTATGGAAAACAAGGAAATAAAATACATTCCACTTCAATTTCACATTACTCCAGAGAGATCTTTCTTACAGAAGGTCTTTCTGACCTTCAAGTTTCTATTCAGGAAAAGGTGATCACACTTGAATGAAACCTGGCATGGCTGCTCTAATTTGACTTTCTATAGCAAAAGCTGTCAGTGTTCTCATGGTTTTTACTGAGAGGAGTTTCCTTGAGTTAGTGGAGTGATGTCTGGCTCATCTTTCATACTTATAGAAGAACTAGATAGTTTTGGGAATGCACAGTCTTTTAGATCAAGACACTCTAACTGGTAGCAGATGCTTGGAATATGACCACAATACATCCTAGTAAGAAGCAAAGCACAAAATTTGAGACAGAACAACCTTGAGAATTGGATTGAAGGTGAAACTTTTCTAAAAATGCTGTACTTGGTTAGCTTCTTGTTTTGTTTTGCTTTGTTTTGTTTTTCTCTGCTAAATCGCTTTCAGTCACTATTTGACAATATGTGCATAGTAAATTGCATGTTTGTTTGCATAACCCTTAAATCCAAGAGCGGATCTGACTTCAGGTACGACTGACATCATTTGAAGCTTCTCTCATTTTTTTTGACTTCTCCATGTGCAAGACAATCATAATGAGCTCCACATTTTACAACTTGCCAGTTCATCAACCTCCAGAGAAGTGTGCTGAGACTCTGACTAGCCATACTCTTATTATCACAATAAAATCTTGAACCTAGTTTATAAAGAAAAACTGTTTTGAATGGTCCATGATTTGGGAAGTTCTAGTCCAAGATGAAGTAGTGTAATGGAAGTTTTGGTTTCTTTATAAACTCTGTTACGTTATATAAATATGTTTTTGTTTTAATTCCAAGTGTGGATTTTAGTTGGGTGTTAGTTTGTCCACAGCTGATAATTGTCATGTGTGCAGCATAATATTTGGCAGCTGGTAACCACTGCCATGTGTGGCATGGAGAGGATTGTGGCCTAGGGCTCTGAGGATATAAATATGAGAACCCGGAAAGAGATGGAATAGCATGAGGTGTGTGGAGAGTGGAGTTTGGGGAGACTAGAGACTGATGGTGCAGTGGTTTGGAGCAGACAGACAGAAAGAAACACTTCAGGGTGCTGCAAAATGTAGGAGACTACTAGCTGCATTTGCTGTTGATGGAGATTGGTATATCCCCCAAAGACCCATTGACCCTAAACAGCAGGGAGAAGTAAGGGTCTGCCCTCCCTTTCCCTACTAACCTTCTCTCTCTTACCTAAGGTTAAAGGCTCGGTGGAAGGGTGATAGAGGCCTAAACACTCCAAATAAAGTAGAGTTCAAAAATGAGCACTACAAAGTAGATTTATTAACTTGAGCCTGTGTTGGTTTAAATGAGAGTGGCTCCCTATAGAATCTGTATACTTGGTCTCAGTTGGTGACACTGTTGGAGAATGATTAGGAGGTATGATCTTGTTGAAGAAGATATCACTAGGGACAGGCTGTGAGGTTTTAAAAGACTCATACCATTTCCAGTTAGCTTACTTTTGTGGTTGTAGATCAAGATATGAGCTCTCAGCTATTCCTTAACTCTGTCATAATGGACTCTAAACCTCTGCAACCATAAGCCAATTAGATACTATCTTTTATAAGCTGTGTTGGTATTGGTGCTATCACAGCAACTAAGACAAGGTAACTAAGTAACTAAAAACAAGGTTTGGTGAAGATGGCAATTACAGAGAGAGATACCATGGAAAGGCAATGTGTTCAATAATGAGTAGCTAATATTAGTATGCATTGGTCATTATGTTTGGTCATCTTGTACCCTTACACATAAAGAATTTCACTATCCTTCTTTAGATTTTTGAATAGTGAAATAAGATGTGAGGAAACAAGCCATAAGCAATGTCTTCTGGTCCTGTGTTTGGTACAACAAAGGCTTCGAAGAGGAAGAGAGTGTGTAAGAGAGAGTTAGCTTTGACTGCTTTATAAATTCAGTTGTAATTATTACTTCATTGTAAATAACAATAAGCTTACTTTATTTTTGAGAATGGGGGAGTTGTTAGGAAGACATGGTTAGAGAATTTTGGAAATTGACCTTTTACATTTCTTCTTCTTCACAAAATTGTTGCTGAATTGCTGAGTAGACAGGAGGACACTAAAAGAAGCAGAGTACTTCTTTCTGCAATTTTCATATGAATTTGGGGTGGTTAAGGATGTGGTCATTAAAAGGAAAAACAAGATTATTTATTTATTTATTTATTTGTTTATATTATTTTTGCATTATAGTAAAGGCCTATTTTATCATTTCACACAGACATTTGCTAAGCAATACTAAAACACACATGTATTATTTCTGGTTGAATTCTTAGGTGCCATTTATTCATATCCTGATTGAATGTAAATCTATTCAAATTAAACTGTACATGTTTTTTACATTTAATTGTTTGGACTTGTTTGTAAATGTATTTTTTTAATATCCATGGTTTCTTGTTATTTAGACATACACAAAAGGAAAGAAAGATTTAAATAGTAATGCTAGGTTTACCTTTATTGTCTTATTTTCAGTCTCTGAAAAATCTGAAAGTTACTTTAAACTTACAATTTTTTGTATAATATGTTTCTTTTTTTTTCATTGCTTTTCACAGAAAGAAACTAAAGACTTAATGTTAGATGTTTATATCACTTTTCCCTGAAATATACACAAATACCACAAAACTTGTCACTGTCTCAAAAGATATCGTATGTCTTTTTGTTTTTTTTTATTTTTTATTAATTACACTTTATTCATTTTGTTTCTTTTAAGGTTACATCTTTATTACCTTGATAAAAATTATTTTCACTTCTGAAAAGTTTCCTTTCTTTTCACCTGTTAATGTTATACATTCATTTTAAAATAAAGGAAACTATCCAGACATACCCGTTAGTGTTCTATGCGAACCAAGACAAACCAAGAGTGAGCAAAAATCTGATTTAATCATTAGTGGTGGAGTTAATGGCTAAATAGACCGTCTTTCTCCCTGTGGTCATGCATATATCATTGAAAAGTAGAGAAATGTTGGTGGCGATTATTTTGGATCCCAGGAGCCATTTTCTCTATCAAGAATAGAAACAGATAAAGCAAAGTTCATTGAAACTGTTTGTGATATGGAATCACACCCAGACATTAAGAAGCATGAATAAATTGTATTTGTAATACTGCTCAAGTCACCAAGATAAAGAAAATACAAAATAAAGGTAAATATATTGCCTATAAATAGAACACATAGATTTATAATTGTTAATACACAGAAAAATTCTGAATGCTCATCAGATCCCTAGCAAAATTGATGACTGTCAGGGAGATTTGTAATTTTAAACTTTTACCAAGGTGTTTTTCCTTGTTATTAAAAATGTCTGTACAAAAAAGCAAAGAGAATAACATAACTACACTCACATAATCATCACTACTAGTCAACAGTTTTCAGAATTTTCTGTAGTTGCTTCTCATTTTTGTTTCATCATATTTTTTTAAATATTATTATTATTATTAATTACACTTTATTCATTTTGTACCCCCCATAAGCCCCTCCCTCCTCCCCTCCTGATCCCACCCTTCTTCCCCTTTCTGCTTGCATGCCCTTCCCCAAGTCCACTGATAGGGGAGATCTTTCTCTCCTTCTTTCTAATCTTAGACTATCAGTTCTCATCAGAAGTGGCTGCATTGTCATATTCTGTGGCCTGGTAAGGCTGCTCCCCCATCAGTGGGAGGTGATCTACGAGCAGGCCAATCAGATTATGTCAGAGGCAGTCCCTCTTCCCATTAATATGTAACCCACTTGGACACTGCACTGCCATGGGCTACATCTCTGCAGAGGTTCTAGGTTCTCTCCACGAATAGTCCTTGGTTGGAGTATGAGTCTCTGGAAAGTTCCCTGTGTTCAAATTATCTTGTTCTGTTGCTCTCCTTGTGGAGTTCGCATCCCCTCCAGCACTTACTATTTCCCACTTCTTACATAAAATTCTATTCACTCTGCCCATCAGCTGGCCATCAGGCTCAGCATCTGCTTTGACAGTCTATACTGCAGAGGCTTTCAGAGGCCCTCTGTGGCAGATTCCAAGGTTGTTTCCTGTTTTCTTCTGGCTTTCAGAGGCCCTCTGTAGCAGGTTCCGAGGTTGTTTCCTATTTTCTTTTTCTTCTGATGTTCATCCTCTTTGCCTTTCAGGATGGGGATTGAACATTTTAGTTAGGGTCCTCTCTTTTGCTTAGTTTGTTTAGATGTACAGATTTTAGTGGGTTTATTCTATGTTGTATGTTTATATGAGTGAGTATATACCATGTGTGTCTTTTTGCTTCTGGGACAACTCACTCAGGATGATCCTTTCCAGGTCCCACCATTTACCTGCAAATTTCATGATTTCCTTATTTTTCATTGCGGAGTAATACTCCATTGTATAGATGTACCACAGTTTCTGCATCCATTCTTCAGTTGAGGGGCATCTGGGCTGTTTCCAGCTTCTGGCTATTACAAATAAAGCTGCTACAAACATGGTTGAGCAAATGTCGTTTTTGTGTACTTGAGCCTCTTTTGGATATATGCCTAGGAGTGGTATGGCTGGATCTTGAGGAAGCGCTTTTGCTAGTTGTCTGAGAAAGTGCCAGATTGCTTTCCAGAGTGGTTGTACAAATTTACATTCCCACCAGCAGTAGAGAAGGGTTCTCCTTTCTCCACAACCTCTCCAGCATGTGTTGTCCCTTGAATTTTTGATCTTGGCCATTCTGATGGGTGTAAGGTGAAATATCAGGGTTGTTTTGATTTGCATTTCCCTAATGGCTAATGAGGTTGAGCATTTCTTGAACTACTTCTCTGCCATTCGATATTTCTCTACAGAGAATTCTCTTTTTACACCATTCACAATAGCCACAAATGACATAAAGTACTTTGGTGTAACCCTAACCAAGCAAGTCAAAGACTTGTATGAAAAAAATTTCAAGTCTCTGAAGAAAGAATTAGAGGAAGATATCAGAAGATGGAAAGATATCCCATGCTCATGGCTTGGCAGGATTAACATAGTAAAAATGGCCATCTTACCAAAAGCAATCTACAGATTTAATGCAATTCCCATCAAATTGCCAACACAATTCTTTACAGACCTGGAAAGAAAAATTCTCAACTTCGTATGGAATAACAAGAAACTGAGAATTGCTAAAACAATCCTCTACAATAAAAATCTTCTGGAGGTATCTCCATCCCTGATCTCAAGCTGTACTATAGAGCAACAGTTATAAAAACTGCATGGTACTGGCATAGAAACAGAATGGTGGATCAGTGGAATTGAACAGAAGACCCAGAAATAAACCCACACACTTATGGACACCTGATTTTTGACAAAGATGCCAAAACCATACAATGGAAAAAAGATAGCATCTTCAACAAATGGTGCTGGTCCAACTGGATGTCTACATGTAGAAAAATGAAAATAGATCCATACTTATCACCCTGCACAAAACTGAAGTCTAAGTGGATCAAAGACCTCAACATAAAACCAGACACATTAAATCGGCTAGAAAAAAAAGTGGGGAATACCCTAGAACTCACTGGTACAGGAAAAAACTTCCTGAACAGAAAACCAATAGCACAGGCTCTAAGAGCAACAATCAATAAATGGGACCTCATGAAACTGAAAAGCTTCTGTCCTTTACAGAAGTAAAGCAAAGGACACTGGTCATCAAAACAAAGCGACTGCCTACAGATTGGGAAAGAATCTTCACCAACCCTTTATCTGACAGAGGACTCATATCCAGTATATATAAAGAACTAAAGAAGCTGAAAAGCAGCAAATGAAGTAATCCACTTAAAAAATGGGAAACAGAGCTAAACAGAGAATTCTCTGTAGAGGAATTTCAAATGGCAGAGAAGCACTTCAAGAAATGTTCAACCTCATTAGCCATTAGGGAAATGCAAATCAAAACAACCCTGAGATTTCACCTTAAACCCATCAGAATTGTCAAGATCAAAAACTCAAGTGACAACACATGCTGGAGAGGTTGTGCTGGTGGGAATGTAAACTTGTACAACCACTCTGGAAATCAATCTGGCACTTTCTCAGACAACTAGGAATAGCGCTTCCTCAAGATCCAGCCATACCAACCCTAGGTATATATCCAAAAGGGGCTCAAGTACACAAAAAGGACATTTGTTCAACCATGTTTGTAGCAGCTTTATTTGTAATAGTCAGAAGCTGGAAACAGCCCAGATGCCCTTCAACTGAATAATGGATGCAAAAACTGTGGTACATCTATACAATGGAGTATTACTCAGCAATGAAAAATAAGGAAATCATGAACTTTGCAGGTAAATGGTGGGACCTGGAAAGGATCATCCTGAGTGAGTTGTCCCAGAAGCAAAAAGACATGCATGGTGTATACTCACTCATATAAACATACAATATAAATTAACCCACTAAAATCTGTACATCTAAACAAACTAAGCAAAAGAGAGGACCCTAACTAAAATGTTCAATCCCCATCCTGAAAGGCAAAGAGGATGGAGATCAGAAGAAAAAGAAAACAGGAAACAACCTAGGAATCTGCCACAGAGGGCCTCTGAAAGCCTATGCTGTGCAGACTGTCAAAGCAGATGCTGAGCCTGATGGCCAACTGATGGTCAGAGTGAATGGAATTTTATGTAAGAAGTGGGAAATAGTAAGAGCTGGAGGGGACGGGAACTCCACAAGGAGAGCAACAGAACAAGATAATTTGAACACAGGGAACTTCCCAGAGACTCATACTCCAACCAAGGACTATTCATGGAGATAACCTAGAACCCTGACAATGCAGCCACTTCTGATGAGAACTGATAGACTAAGATCAGAAAGAAGGAGAGGAGGACCTCCCCTATCAGTGGACTTGGGGAGGGGCATGCATGCAGAAAGGGGGGGAGGGTGGGACTGGGAGGGGTGGAGGGAGGGGCTTATGGAGGGATACAAAATTAATAAAGTGTAATTAATAAAAGTTAAATAAAAAATTAAAAAAACAGAATTTTTGTAGTAAAGTATTTTTTAATTTAGTTTCGCTAAGAGTTCTAAAAATTATTTAAATAAAACCACTCTTTATTATTTTAAAATGCAATTATGTTAAAGGGAATTCTAATTGTTGAAAGAGAATGGTCTTAGTGTGGCTACAGACTCAAGAAATCAAATAATAATTAAGAAGGAAGACAATGACACTCAACCTGATAGGGTTGTTGAGAAGATTTGAGTGATATTATAAATATTAAATATAGTTAGTATAAATCAAATGACATTATTTCTATAACATGTTTGTTATAGTCCTCAAATTGATGCTTCCTTCCTTGTCTGTGACATGAATCTTATGTTAAACACACATACAAATGAATATCGCAAAGCCCACTTACAAAACAGGTTCTGTTCTGCTGGCCCAGCAGAGGGAGAGCATTGAACTTCACAACTATCAGATCCAACCTTTCTGTTTTAGGTCATTTGTTTCTGTGCCTGTTGTTAGACTTTCCTGTGAATTGACAAGCAGAACACAATGCCTGGGGCTCTGTTGGTAATTGTACCTGGTTATCTAATGGATCAAATATGAGTTCCTTCATAGATAGTAGAAAGCACAAGGAGACTAGTGCTGGAGCACCAATCCAGATGAAATCCTGCCCTTGTCTATCCTAACACAGTATTGTTTTGGAAGTGATAAAATGTGAGTTTGATCAAAGGGCAGGACAATCAGTTCATGTCAGAGATAGTCCCTGTCCCCATTACTATGGAACCCACTTGGACACTGAACTGCCATAGGCTATCTCTGTGCAGGGGTTCCAGGCCATCTCCATGAGTGGTCCTTGGCTGGAGTATCAGTTTCAGAAAAGACCCCTGTGTCTAGACTCTGAGGATCTGCTGCTGTCCTTGTGGAGCTCTTGTCCTCGAAGCTTTGAGAGTCACAGAGCTCTCAACTGTCTCTTCCACATCTTTCACATTCATTTTTAGATAAAAGCCAACTCTTTGTGGATGATATGAGTTGTTTTCTTCTAATTTTATTTGAGAGAGAGAGAGATAAGAAGAGAGAATAATAGTGAATATGTGTGTATAGTTCACCTGTGGGGGTCAGAGAACAATTTTTGGGAGTCAGGTCTCTCTTTCCTGCATGGGATCCTATGATCAAACTTATGTCACCAGACTTGGTGGCAAAAGCCTTTACCCACTGAGCCATCTTGTGTGCCCCAAACACTTCTGGTACTCCTACTTAAATGCCTTGAGAAGACTTTCCAACAGTTGTCAAGGCAATAATAGTCTTTTTTAACTTTATTTTTGAATATAAAAAGCAGCAATATTTGCTAAAGAGTTAAATTCACCAACATTTAAAGCTTTATTTTTCACTCTTCATTGTAACTCTGATTTATGATTTCTAAAATGGGAGAAAGTTTTTCTTAAACCTTCCATTAACTTAGAATGAGACAGTTTATTTTCGTTTTAAATATTTAACTGAGGTCAAGAATCTTCTAGATCTCAGCTTAATAAATGGCTTGAAATGTCATTTTTCATTTGAAATATATAGAGAAATTTTTATAAGCCTTGTTAAACAACTTGAGACAAAAATAAAACATTCCCATATTTATGTATCAGTTTTGCTTTTGAGAAAAAGGAATGTAGATGCTTTTGCTTATAGGTAAACCTACTTTATACACTGTATCCATGAAATTCTCTTTTGTATCAGTGCTTACCCAATAACTGGACAAAACTGAAGTTTCTTGTCCTGGTTTCTGCTGTATGCTAGCAGAAATGGCAAACAGAAAGATGAGATTCAGGGAAGAGTAAAATCTCTAACAAGTGACTATTTCCCCTTTGGCTTAGCCTCTGCAAATTGAACAAATACTAAGGTGGGTGTACAGGAAAAGGAGAGGTGGATAATATGTACAGTTTCTCAGACTTCAGATTTAGAGATTCAAACCAATGTTGTTTTTGAAGATAGACCATTCCTTACAGCCAATGAATGGGTGAAGTGAAGATAAGGACTTTTGTAAATGACCATTTCAAACACATTGTGCAACTTCACATCTCATATCAACACCTCCTGCCCCAGACTTAGAGAACACCTGGTTCATGTGGAATTGTCACAACTGTAACTTCCTGTGAGAATGAAGTAAGTTGCTGATATTTCCTCTGATTCCTCTCTTCCCTCCTTCATTTTTCCTGCTCATCTTTCCATCCCCAATGTAACCTAGGCTATCATGAGTCACAGACTAGATCATATCTCCTTCATTCATTGTAGTATGGATCAAAAACATCAAGGATTCACTGCTAGGGATACAGCAAATGTTAAGTCCTCAATAGGTCCTAGAATTCATCATTTAGATGATTAAAAAATGTTGAGACATAAAGAAGTTTCATGATATACCTAAGACCAAAACTGCTAACCCTAAGTGCAGCTGAAGATTTTCAGCCTCCATTGCAAAAATATTTATATATATTGAGCCTATGAAATGAGATCGTTCTATTAAAAGCAGGAGTTTAGCTTAGTTATAAAAGATAGCTAATTGGCTGAGAGTTTAATGATAATCTGCACAATTGTGGCCTCCAGCTGAGAGTTGCTAGGTAGTTTTTATTAAGTATTTTGGTGACTATTTTTGGATCTCCCATGAAAATTTTCATATTTTTGAGTAGAGAAATAATTTCCTCTGATGTTCCCCCTCTTTCAAACTACAAAGCCTTTTTAATGAATATTCTGGAATTCACAGTGTGCTATTAAATAAAAGTAATCCTTTCTGAAGTTCTAAGTAGATATGTTAGTTTTAGACAGCATATACATTATTCAAATTTAAAACTATAAGAGGAAATTGTTATTATAAATCTTTTATTCAAGTATTTTTTGTGTGTCATCACAAATTACTGAACTATGATATTAAGTAGCTTTCATCTTGAGTTAATATAAGGGAGTAATTCAGCCTGTGTATTTAGATAAACTTCAGATCTACAAAGTCTAATAGACTTTGGGGAGATAACTCATACTGTTTCACTCCAAAAAAGGCAATGTAAAATGTATACATTTTATTATTTATGTTATTGTATTTGTTTGTATCAAAATAGTCAGAAATTTTTAAGCATAGTTTTTTTTTTTTATCATGATGTGTTTTGTATATGAACAGGGTTTGGAATATTAGAGTAACTTTCCATCTTTGAGGTTCCATTTTCACATTTCTGAATTGAATCCTATCATCCAGGATGTTGTCATGTCTAAGATAGTGTAAAATGTATATTATTTAGCATGGATTAGATAACAATTGTTATTAACAATTGTTAGATAATAACTGTGCCTGGAAAATAGTGTAACAAGAGCAGCAGCTCATTAATTCAGAACGAGAAACCCAGCAGCAGGGCAACTGTCTCTAGGACTTCTATGGGTGAGAGGAGAACCCCCTGACTAACAAAGACCACAGCTACCACTCAGGTCTATATGCCTGAGGTGGCAGTGGCAATTCCCGAGAAACATTGGCCATTCAGTGACCATACCCAAAAAGTGGAGGAGGCCTCCTTCAGAAAAAATCATCTTCCTGCCAAGGGGATTCTCCCTACCCCAGTATTCCAGGAAGCACCAGAAAGTAACAGTGAACACCTAAAATAGCCCAATGGGTAGAGGTCAGTGTAAAAGCTCAACCAACAAAAGACAGAGCAATATGGCACTTCCAGAACCCAGTCATCAAGGGGCAAGTAGCCCTGGACACCCCAGGATAATTGAAATTCAAGAAGATGACCTTACATCTATGGTGATGAAGAGGATAGTAGAGGAAACAAATACAATATGTAAAGAATAAGAGGAAGATAAAATCAAACAGATTATGGCCATCCGTAAAGAAATATGGGAAGATGCAGCCAAACAGTTAGTGGCCTTCAGAGAGGAAATAATTAAATCATTGAAAGAAATAAAAGAAACAGAGGAAGAATGTTCAAATAAACAGTTAAAAGAACTAAAAGAATAACAGGAAAATACAATCAGACAGATGAAAGGAATAAACAAAACAACTCAAGATTTGAAGATAGAATTGGAAAAATTAAAGAAAACACAAATGGAGGAAATTATGGAGAGGAAGAATTTAGGGGAGAAAACAGGAACTACAGAGGTAAGCATAACCAAGACTACAAGAGATGGAAGAAAGAATCTCAGGTGTAGAAGATACAATGGAAGAAATCAATGTATCTGTTAAAGAGAATATTAAATCCAAAAAATTCCTGACACAGACCATCCAAGAAATCCAAGACAATAATAAAAGACAAAACCTAAGAATAATAGGAATAGAGGAAAAAGAAGATTCCCTCCTTTAAGGGCCAGAAAATATTTTCAACAGAATCTAGAAGTAAATTTCCCCAACTTAAAGGAGAGGCCTATAAGACTACAAGAGGCCTACCAAACACCTAATAAATTAGACCAGAAAAGAAAATCCTCCCACCACATAACAATCAAAACAGTAAGTACACAGAACAAAGAAAAACATACTAAAAGCTGCAAGGGAAAAAGACCACGTAACATATAATGGCAAACCCATTAGAATCACACCTGACTTCTCACCAGAGACCATGAAAACAAGAAGGGCCTGGATGGATATAATGCAGACCCTAAGAGAACAGTAAACATGTCTGGTGTTATATTGAGGTCTTTGATCCACTTGGACTTTAGTTTTGTGCAGGGTGATAAGCATAGATCTATTTGCATTTTTCTACATGTAGCCATCCAGTTAGGCCAGCACCATTTGTTGAAGATGATATCTTTTTTCCATTGTATAGTTTTGGAAAATCAGGTGTCCATAAGTGTGTGGGTTTATTTCAGAATCTTCTATTCAATTCTATTGATCCACCATTCTGTTTCTATGCAGTACCGTGAAGTTTATAGTATTGTTGCTCTACAGTATAGGTTGAGATCTGGGCTGGAGATACCTCCAGAAGATCTTTTATTGTAAAGGACTGTTTCGGGATTTCTGAGTTTCTTGTTATTCCATATAAAGTTGAGAATTTTTCTTTCAATGTCTGTAAAGAATTGTTTCAGTAATTTGATGGGAATTGCATTGAATATGTAGATTGCTTTTGGTAAGATGGACATTTTTACTATGTTAATCCTGCCAAGCCATGAGCATGGGAGATCTTCTGATATCTTCGTCTAATTCTTTCTTCAGAGACTGGAAATTCTTTTCATACAAGTTTTTGACTTGCGTGGTTAGGGTCACACCAACGTACTTTATGACCTTTGTGGCTATTATGAAAGGTGTTGTTTCCCTAATTTCTTTCTCAGCCCTTTTGTCTTTTGTACACAGGAGGGCTTCTGATTTTTTTGAGTTAATTGTGTATCCAGCCACTTTGCTGAAGGTGTTTATTATGTGTAGGAGTTCTCTGGTAGAGTTTTTGGGGTCACTTAGGTATACTATCATATTATCTGCAAATAGTGATACTTTGACTTTTTCCTTTCCAATTTATATCCCCTTGATCTCCTTCAATTGTCTTATTGCTCTGGCTAGGACTTCAAGATCTGTGTTGAAGAGGTATAAAGAAAGTGGGCAGCCTTGCCATGTCCCTAATTTCAGTGGCATTGATTTAAGTTTCTCTCCATTAGTTTGATTTTGGTGGTTATAAGCTTGCTGTATATTGTCTTTAGTATGTTCAGGTATGTGCCTTATATCCCTGAGCTCCAGGTCTTTAAACATGAATGGATGTTGGATTTTGTCAAATGCTTTTTCAGCATCTAGGGAGATTATCATGTGTTTTTTTTTCCTTTCAGTTTGTTAATATGGTGGATCACATTGATGGATTTCCATATATTGAACCACCCCTGCATATCCGAGATGAAGCCTACTTGGTCATAGTGGATGATATCTTTGATGTGATCTTGTATTCGGTTTGCAAGTATTTTGTTGAGTATTTTTGCATCAATGTTCATAAGGGAGATTGGCCTGAAATTCCCTTTCTTTGTTGGATCTTTGTGAGGTTTAGGTACCAAGGTGACTGTAGCTTCATAGAATGAGTTTGGTAGTGTTCTTTCTGTTTCTATTTTGTGGAATACTTTGAAGAGTATTGGTGTTAGCTCTTCTTTGAAGGTGTGGTAGAATTCTGTGCTGAAACCATCTGGCTCTGGGCTTTTTTTGGATGGGAGACTTTTAATGACCATTCTATTTTCTTAGGGGATATAGGATTATTTAATTGATTTACCTGGTCTTGATTCAGCTTTGGTAAGTGGAATCGATCAAGAAAATTGTCCATTCATTTAGATTTTCAAATTTTGTGGCATATAGGCTTTTGTAGTAAGACCTAATGATTGTTTGGATTTCCTCATTTTCTGTTGTTATGTCCCCCTTTTTATTTTTGATTTTGTTGATTTGGGTAGTTTGGCTAATGGTTTATCTATCTTGTTGACTTTCTCAAAGAACCAGCTCTTGGTTTCATTGATTCTTTGAATTGTTTTATTTGTTTCTAATTGATTGATTTTAGCCCTGAGTTTGATTATTTCCAGCCATTTAGTCCTCTTTGGTGTGTCTGCTTCTTTTTTTTTCAAGGTTTTTAGGTGAGCCATTAAGTCACTTGCATGAGATGTTTCGAATTTCTTCTTAAAGGCACTATTAGCTTTCCTCTTAGCACTGCTTTCATTGTGTCCCACAAGTTTGGGTATGTTGTGCCTTCATTTTCATTGAATTCTAGGAAGACTTTAATATCTTTCTTTATTTCTTCCCTGACCCAGCTGTCAATGAGTAGCAAGTTTTTCAGTTTCCATATCTGTGTAGGTTTTTTTGTTATTTCTGTTGTCATTGCAATACAGCTTTAGTCCATGATGGTCATGTAGAATAGATGGGATTATTTCAATCTTTTTGTATCTGTTGAGACTTGTTTTGTGACCAACTACATGGTCTAATTTGGAGAGGGTTCCATGAGGTTTTTAGAAGAAAGTAAATTCTTTTGTGTTTGGGTGAAATGTTCTATAGATGTCTGTTAGGTCCATTTGATTCATGACCTCTGTTACAGTCATTGTTTCTTTGTTTAATTTCTGTTTTTTTTACCTGTCCTTTGTTTAGAGTGGGGTGTTGAAGTCTCCCACTATTAATGTGTTGGGATCTATATGTGGTTTCAGTTTTATTAATGTTTCTTTTACAAATGTGGGTGCTCTTGTATTTGGGGCATAGATGTTCAGAATTGTGGTGTCTTCTTGGTGGAGTTATCCTTTGATGAGTATGAAATGACCTTTCCCATCTCTTTTGATTAATTTTGGTTGAAAATCTATTTTATTAGATATTAGAATGGCTACTCCTGCTTGCTTTTTGGGTCCATTTGCTTGGAAAACTGTCTTCCAGCCATTTACTCTCAGGTAATATCTATCTTTGTGACTTAGGTGTGTTTCTTGTATGCATCAGATAGTTGGGTCTTGTTTCCATATCCATTCTGTTAGTTTGTGTCTTTTTATTGGAGAGTTGAGTCCATTGGTGTTAAGGGAGATATAACTTTTTTTTTTTTAATTTAGAGTATTAGCACAATGTTCTGATTAGGGGTCATACTCACAACAACTAAGACAATAAACAATAAAGGTAGAACTCTCTGGCTTCTAGACTAAACCACAAAACATTGAATCCAAGTAGCTAAAAGGAAGCCATGAGTGCAATGGACTAATTTTGTTCACTCCCCTTCTAGCAGCAGGAACACTGAGGGAATGGCAGATAAAAGTATTTCCAGCCTAATGAAAATGAAAAGTTTTCTGATAGTTACAGCCTTCCTTTATGAAATGCAAGATTTCAGTCTCTAGGAATACTTCCCAGGAAGACAAAAATTGCAAAGCAAAAACCCTATTGTGATAGACCTCTTGAAAGAAATCTTGAGTAGCAGGGCAGTCATCACACTTCTCTCCCAAAGCTCACTTAGTAACACTTCATATCTGGATCTCTTCAGACACTGCCCTGCTGCCCATCTTTGCTTGTGGTGCTTCTGGTTCCTGTGATTTCTTCTCTTTGCTGCTGCACCTGAGTTCTGTTCTTTCATCATCTTCACGGACTAACAGGTGGCTTTGGATATGCCCTGCCCCTGTCCACCTTCTTTTTTAATTTAGTTTTTATAATGTATTCATTATATATCTCGATTGAAGCCCCTGCCCTCAAGTCCTCCCAGTCCCACCCTCCTTTCCCTCCCCCCCATTTCTTTCCCCTATTCCACTGAAAGGAGGAGTTCTCCTCCTCTGACATCTGCCCATGTCTTATCAAGTCTCATCAGGACTGTCTAGATCCTCTTCCTCCCACAAGGAGACAAACAAAGCTTAAAAATCTGAGCCCAGGATATCCTTCAGAGACTGATGCACCAACCAAGGACCATGCATGGACAGGGCCTACATCCCCTGCTCAGATGTCTGCCTTCTTTTTTGGCAAAACAGATGCAGGCAGAAAAAAAAAAGCACTGCACTGCAGCCCACACCAGGAAACAAAGGAAGA
Organism: Psammomys obesus; assembly: GCF_907164565.1. Taxonomy (NCBI): domain Eukaryota; kingdom Metazoa; phylum Chordata; class Mammalia; order Rodentia; family Muridae; genus Psammomys; species Psammomys obesus. Next base: position 674,984 of record NW_026596110.1, on the reverse strand, counting down.
GATTACAAACAAGGTAGGAACTAATTTTAAATGCTTTCTAGGTTTACTTCCATGTCTGCGCTCTAGGGTTCTGTCAGTACCACTGATGTGAAGGTCTTGGCTTTACCAGGACTTTTCTTTTTAGTTTTTGTCATCCTTTTTCTCAGACTCTTTTCCTTGTTGATTAACATACATTCTCCTTCCCTAGTCAAACCTCAGGAATAGATAGACCAGTTTCAAGACTATGCTACTAGTTGGACTTCCTACCTGAGGTCTCCCACCTGTTCCCTCAACTCATAACTGCATTTGGCTTTCATGTTTTCCAAAGACATGCATTTCTGCAAGAAAGGGACTCCTGCCTCAACTCTGCTCATGTACACTTTCCCACGAGTCATATGTGTGGCCTTACACCGATATTCCATTGTACCATATATGTCTTACTGTAGTTTTCCCACAGAAGACAATCTTTCATGAATAGTGCCTTCTTGGGCCTTTTAAACACCAAGTAACCTTTTGCATTTGCAGGAAAGGGAACCAGATGACAAAGGGGACAGTTGTTTCTTCTGTCAAAAGAAAAGCCTATTTCTGATTAAAAGATGTGTTCCAGAAGGCAGAGTTAGGATCAAGAGGAAGAAATGTAGCATTATGAACTCCATAAGGATCTTGGAATACATCTTTGTATTCCAAGGAAATATTCTGGGAAAAGTGTGGGATATAATGTGAATTTACTCTTATCACTTTCACGTATACCTTTACTGGATATCAGTTTTGTCCCTTGTGCTCAGTTGTTAGAATCCCAGGCAAAAATGGACTAATTCCTATGTATGTGCTTGAGCTCTGGGAAAGAAGTAGCATCACATGTTCTGTGCTATCAGGGGTTGAGACTGAAGACAGTGTGGACAAGTTACTTCAGTTCTGCAGCATATCCACATCTCAGAAATGCTGGGAAGCAAACAAATGCCAGGAATCTAGCACAGTGCCTATTTTTTGTGGGTTCATATTTTGCCTCCTGCTCTTTGATTTGCTTCTAGGATATACTCTGTACAAATTATGGAACAACTACTCACCCATCACTATGGTGTCTGGACCCAGACCACAGCCTCTCCAATCATGGTCTATCTCTTTCCATTTGATCCTCCTGCCTACCATGATACTCAGATGTATCATTGGACTAAAATATAAACTTTTATGTTTTGCTTCTGCATCATTATTGTTTATTATTTTATTTTTCTTTTTCTTGCCATTTACTTCTCATTCTGACTTTATCTGACAATCTATCCTTTTGTTTCATTTCTTTTTTTTTTCATTCTGTTTATCAGGTACATTGAAGAGTTCTCTTTTGACTTAACCTATTTCTGGATGGTGCCTTCACTATCAGCTTGCTTTCATCCATCATCACAGGTTCATCACTGTCTCAGATATAGGCAGTCTCTCCCATCACTGGGATTTCTCATTGACTAAGACACATAGAAAATACCAGTTTTCAAGGGTCTTGTAGGAAATATTAAAGCCTGATTTATTTGCAAACATGTGTGTGATGTCTTCATTAAAATTTAGAATTTGAGTCTGGCCTGACTAGAAAGATGTTAATAATCTGGAAAATTAAGTTCCCCTACAGCATGAGTTAGGTACAGAAATTTTAAAGAGCACAAATGGAAAAAAGTTAGAATTCATGTCTCCAGAGTTCCACAAAGATAGAACCCTTCCTATTCTCTCAAAAGAACAAATGACAATGGAGGTCAGAAGATTTGGAATCCTAATTTTGGATTCCATGTTCTCAAAGCCAAACTGTGTTCCACTTTATGACCTGGTATGCATATTTTGTGTGATGCTTCAAACTTCCTTTTTGGAAGTGTGTCCTAAGCAAATCAAACTGTTGAGATTATTTGTTACATTAGCCTATTTCTGCTACTGTTATGCTTAGAAAGTCCAGAGAATGAATATACACATTTAATAAATAGAAAATATTTATTATGACACAGCGTTATCAAGATTACTTGACAAAAGGCAGTAACAAGCCAAATTAAAACACTTTTACAAGAAGCAAAACACCTCTTATAAGCACGTACATTACAGTGAAGATATTTTGCCCTTTAGGTACAGGATATGTAGTGTACATCTCCAATTCTTAGCAATTATATGAGCTAATATTCTATTTATTCTGGAAAATTTGTAGTCATGATAAGAATAGGCATTCAGTAGTATTTTAATCATTGTTGAATGTGTTCACCAAATGTCTCAGACCAAAACCCCTGAACAAACTCACCTGTTACAGCATTTGAATAGGAAACATTGCCTTATCTATTTTGGCAAAAAACAAACACAACAACAAAACCCCCAAATACACACGTCCTCATAGTAATGAAGCCTATGCAGGTGTTTCAAGATTAAAAGCACGGTGTTTTGTCCTACTGTTTCCTAATTAGTAGAAACCCATCTCTTCAGCATTGAATCACCTGTGTTGTTGTGTTTTCTTTGAGACAGGGTCTCTCTATGTAGGCCTGGAATTCATTGTGCAGACCATGCTGACCTCAGAGTCACAGAGATCCACCTGCCTCTGCCTCCCAAATACTGAGCTTAAAGATATGTACCACTTAGGCCAGCTATGCACCATCTATTGGTTTCTCATTCTGTTTCCTCACAATAAAAAAAAGAACCTAACATTTCAATTCTTGAGGCCTTTGCAATAAAGATGCTTAAAAATAATTTTAAAAGGAAAGATAGAAGGTCTTGATAAAGAACTCACTAAACTGGGCGGTAGAATATGGGAACACCTAAGAAACACAGCTTTGACATGGGAGTTCATGGTAAATTCTGAGCAAATGATGCTTTGGGAATTCAGAGATTTTAAGTTGATGCCTTTTGGCTGATACGTCAGCAGCTTTGACGTGAAGGAAGCAAATTAAAGTAACCGAACATAAGGCATAAAGATGTTTAAAGGGATTAGATTCCTCACAAATAACAGAAGAAAAAAAAAAAAAACAAGAACAACACCTTTTCTTTTGGGTTCAAAAAGGCAGGGAGAAGATGGAGTAATTGGATCACATGTATGTAGATATTACATACTAGTAAATGTGAGGTTCATAAGAAAGAAACACTAGCAAAAATATGAAAATAAAATGCATGAAAATAAAAAATGAGAAAGATTGACAAGCAGATAGATGAGACTAAGTGGACTTGAGTACACACTGAAAGACCATGAAACTCAAGTAGCTGTGGAAAATAATTTTAAAAATATATCTGAAATATTCTAAATATTGCCCTTTCAACTTTACATTTTAATAACAATGTGCTCAAGTTTATAAAAATGTACTTTTTATTGTCACAACCATTTGGTGACCTTTTCATACAATGCACTTTCAAAGTACTTCATTAATAACATTCTCATATCATAAAATATCTGAAAAAGAAATTCCACTTAGAAGAATTTCCATCGCAGCTGCATGTAAGAAACATCAGACCACAGACCCAACCTTCAGAGAGACACTGATGACTGTGACGTAGTGAACATCACTGTAACATAAAGATATTTGTACTATATCTGAAAGATGATTTCTCTGTTGCAGCTAGATTGACATTAAATAGCATGAATTTCAAAATCATATGTATACAAGGAACACAGGAAAACACATTCAATTGCTAGTTCCAGGGACTCCAGTGACAATAGGAAAGAATTTGAACCAATAATAGTTGCTATGAGTACACCACTAGGTTCAAAGATAGATTTGTTTCCATAGCACATGGGAGAAACAGTGGCACCACATTGTACTTATACTGAATCTTAGAAGTCCAACCGGTTGGTATTATTTGCTACAGTAAATGGAAGGTAAAACTTGGCAGCACAGTTTGTCCTCTTGTTGAAGGGCAATGGAAAACCTGGTTGGCACAGCACAAGTGGGTCCACAAAAGGTCTCTGCCACTCCTTGTCATCCTCCTTCTTTCCAAAGTTTTCAATAAACATGTAAAGAATCTGTGAAGCTGATTGTGCTCACCTTGCTCAAGAACCTGTGCACAGGCATTGTCTTGCTTCCCCTAGCTCCCCATCCCCTACATAGCACTTCTGATGAAGCTCGTTTTGTTGATAATACTGTTCATACTTTTATCTTCCTAAAAGAGGGAATCACAAAAATTCAAGGTGTTATTGTGCCTCTATAACAGGGTGACTACCAACTGGCATGGCTGAGAAAAGGGACCCTCATAAGGTCAGTTTCTTGGTTTCCCATGGTCCAGGAGTCTGCAGGCTCAACCCAGAAAAGGGCTTTTTAGACAGGAGCTGTTGTCCTGTTCTCTCTTTATTCACTCATTAGGAATCTTGTGAGATGAAGTAATGATTCAGCTGGTACCATCACAGGAGATGCTCCGTTTCTAGTTTCTCCAAGAGAATGTGGGCAGATACATATATGCACGATTGAGCAAAAGACGAGATTATTTTTCTTGATTTTACTTTTACGCTTAGTTTTTTTTTTTTCTCGATAAAAGTTACATACCATATGGAATTGTGCTTTGTCACCATTCCCTTTCTTCCTAGAGACGGTTTGTGAATAATTTTAGAGTCACAATCCTGGCTGGAATCACTGTTCACTCTTCCTCTTTAAGGTAGCCTCAGCATTCTCTCTCCCCTGCAGACTGTGGTCCTCCATCCCCAGGCTTCTCTGGCTATCTACACATTTCCAGAGGGGTTAACAGTCTTGGGCATCTCTGGCTTCTCCATGCACACTTCCCTCCTACCAGCTACAGAGTGGAAGAGCTTTGCTTGTAGTCCCTCAGGATAACAGAGGCGTAGGTCACATTTGGAGGGGTGCAGAGCACGGACTCAGACACAGGGGAGCTGGGCACTGAGCTGCCAGAGGCCACCGAATCTCGGAAAGGAGAAGGAGGCGTCAGGGCGGGTGAATCCTCCGGGGTCAGCTTGCTGGCTGCAGGCAGCTCCTCCTCCTCTACCAGTTCATCTTCCTCCGTGTTCCCTTCTCGCTCGTACACGAACTCCTGCAGGAGCTTGAACCCCTCGCTGTCATCATCATCGTCCTCCCCTGGAGGGGAGATAGGCTCCTCATGGAAGGTACTCAGCTGCAGGGGCAGCATCTGCAGGTGTTGCGGGGGAGGCGGGGGTGTATACAGAGAGTGAAGCCCGTTCCCCTGTGTCCCCGGGCCTGCCAGCATCGCATGGTAGTCCGGAATCCCTGTGCCAAAGTTGGTGACCACGCCTTGCAGCTGGTTCATCAGGGATTTGGGCTGCTGCGGGGACTGCTGAGTGGACTGCTGTTGCTGCTGTGGGAGAGGAGGAGACAAGCTCTTGGGGATGACAGGATCAGCTAGGAACAAAGGTGTCTCCTCTGCCATCAGGTGTGGTGGCAGAGGTGGCGTGGTGGCCACTGGTGGCCCTCGTTGGTGCACCACCATAGAAGGACTGCTGGGAGGGCTGAACCGAGCCGAAGGCGTGTTGTCCTCTTCCTCCATATTGTAAAGGGTCTTGGTGCTGGCATCTGAGAAGGTCAGGCTTTTGCCGGAACCTTGGTAGCTTTTAGTGAGGGGTTTGATTACGGCCGTTTGGTTGCAGGCCGTCTCGTTGGTCTTCACGTGCACAGAGAGGCGCTGCCACACATGCTGTCCCTTGGGCGCCTGTCTTCCACCTGGTTCAGACCATGACACAGACTTGCCATTAGAACTATGAATAAAATAGAGATGGGTTTATTTACATATGGATCCTGCACAGAGGTTAAGAAGGTTCTGAATTCTGCCTATCCCAAAGCGGCACAAGCCAATTGCACCCTCTACCTTCCCAACTTCCTCTTACAGTAAATGAAAAGCTGGCAAACTCTAGCTACCATAGGCTACCTCTGAAGAGGTAGCAAGGACAGTGCACTCATGCCAAGGAAAGAAGCATTGATCCAGGAAACGTTACAGGTGAGAATGCTGTTATGAAAACAGCGATTTTCATAGTTTCACAAAGTACGGTTGCCCCTCACCACCACACAACACGCTAATATTGAAACAGTCCCAGTAATAGCAGTTAGTGAAATGGTTAATAAATAATAAAAATTCAAATTGCCTTTGACTGAAAGATTGAATCATTATCAAACTAAAGGAAGAAAAATTTGAAACACAAACACGTGCACATAAGCACTGAAGTTTCCCAAAGACAACACAACACAGGGATTTTTTTCTTTGAAAAAAGTTAAGGTCCACATATAAATCTCCTCTCACTGTGCTGTGGAGTGTGTGAACTAGAAACTCTCAGTTGTCCATTTTGATCTGTATTTTCCATTGACGATAGCCATGACATTGGCACAAATGAAGCAAGAACAGATGACCAGGAAAAAAAAATATACATGAGTGGCTGAAGGTTTTCCTAATTTCCCCTTTTCTTTTCTTTTTATTTTAGTCTTAAAACACTATTCTTGACACATACAATGCATGGCAATTAACACAAAGGCTCAGATTCTTAGCTGTTAATTATGAGTTTCACCCTAGGAAAACTCAAATAGGAGCATTGGAAAAGAGAGAGACTAGGTCAGGCTAACAAACAACAAAGCAATGATCACCAAGACAAAGGACCCTGCGTTGGTCTTTTTCCACTTATCCTTGCTAAAGAAAAATTCTAGAACACCTTCCTCCTTAAACCTTCTCAATTGTTATGACTTGGTTAGTAAGTGACCTCAAAAGCTCATGTACTGAAAATTTGCTTTTCAGAGCAGCAGCACTGAAGAGAAAGAAAATTTTGAAGTTGATTGAATTATGAGACTTCTGACCTCATTAAAAGATGAAGACATTATAAACTCATACCTTTTGGTGGGAAGGAGAGAGGCCTTGCAATTAAAATCAGCCCTCCCTCTTTGCTTCCTGGACACCATTATGTGAGCAGCTTTGATCTGCCATGTGCTCTGTCCCTAGATTCTTCACCTTGGCACAGGCACAGAAATGACAGAGCCAAGTAAACATGGACTGAAACCCTTGAATCCACGAGCTAAAATAAATTATCTATCATTTCAGCTGGTTGTCTCAGACACTTTGCCACAGGAATGCAAGTATAACACATCAACTTTAATCCGCATAAAGCCCCAACAAACCAAACAAGGAGAAAGTTTCCCTGAAAAAGAAAATAAAAAATGTTCTATTTCAACCAGAAATTCTATTCATTCTGCATATTCTTTCTACATAACTTTTAGCAGATGGTAATACCTAGTCATTGCATTCTGTTAATAAAAGCAGTATTAATACTTAATAAATCATTTTTTTCTGCTTATTTTTTTTAAGAGTAACAATAAGAACAAAATTGTAACATTAAAAGAAATTGGAAAATGAACATTCTTCTTAGGTGGAGGTATGAAATAGATTGTCCCACATTGCAGTCTTTAGTTTGAAGGGGGGAAGAGTAGAAAAAGTATCACTAAGACAATGATTTATTGGATCGTTTTGAAATACAAGAATAAGGCTTCAAAACGTACATGTGGTTCTTGGAATATTTATGGTGAGGGTAATATTTAACATTTCATATTTTATAACCTTGAAAAATTAAATGAGCATAAGAAGTTGAAATTCATTTTAATCTGATACTAAATACAAAAAGCTCAAAAACAGCTAAAATTCTGACCTTCTTATTTATGGGAAAAGGTGATTCCCAGCAAAACATTGCTCAGTCTTCCCATAAAACTAGCCACAAGGTATCCTTGCATTCCTGGAAAACACTGAAGTAGGGGCTCCACTTGTTCTACTTATCTCACTGAGTACACCATCATCTGTTTTTGTTTTGTTTTGTTTTGTTTTTGTTTTTAACACTGCCCAAGGATCTACCCAGAGCCTCAGCTTGGACCATACCCAATGTTAACAGTATTTTTGATGATCAGGCTGTCAGCTATAATCACAACTTAGCTCTGTTTTAACTGAACACAATTTTTAATTCTTGTGATGGGAGATTTTTCACTATCACTGTTAAAATTAGCAGTGTTCTTTTCCCTCAGAGTCTTGTTCTAAATTATCTAAAAAGTCCTGTTTAATTAGGAAACAGTTATCATGCCCCAGGGCATTTGGTTGATTATAAAAATTAGACTAACCTTTTTATCCCCCCAAGGACAAAATAAATTGCTTTTAAAAAATCAGAGATAGTGGGGGAAATGCATCATGCATAGACACGGCAGCACGGGGTAGTAACTGCTCCTTCAGGATAAGTCACTTCTCATCCATGGTCTACAGATGGTCTAAAGGGTCTATGGATCTTTATACTCACTAAGCAGTGTTTATATATTGAATAAATAAAATTTTATAGAAAAAAATGTACCACTGTTTTTAAATGCTTGTGGTTGGTACTGTAGTAAACTACCATTAAATACAAATGAAACTACATTGTGAGATGTTTTCATTGTGTTCTGTAGTCCAGTAAACACTAATTAAGGTAGTTACAGTCAGGTAAAGGTAGTTAGATTCAGGAAAAGACCAAATCCTGTTGCATGTGAAAAGGGGGCATTCTATATGAAAAGGCTGGAAACTCACTGGTATTCAGAAGAGAAAATACACAAACTTTAGGGTATTGCAAGATAATAAAATACATTCAAAACAGAATAGTGTTGTGAAATAAAAGCTTTAAGTCCAAATAGATTTAATGCTTTGGGGTTTGGCCACTAGTTTCTTGCTTCTATTTTTTTTTTTTACCTTTATTCAATTTTTTAATCTTAAGAAAAAGCTGGGGGTGTAGTTCACAGGTAGTAGAATCCTTGTTTGCCAAGTGTGCAGGAATTCCTAGATCGAATCCCTGCCACTGCATAAACCAGGCATGGTGGTACATACCAGTCATCTCAGCATGAGGGGGTTGAGGCAGGAGAATCAGAAGTTCAAGGGTGATATTCAGCTACATGGCAAATTCCAGGTCACCCTGGGCTCCATGTGACTCTGTCTCAAAAAGAAGAAGGAAAAAAGCAAACAAAATAATCTGATTTAGAAACCTGTATGTAATGTCTCAAATCACTCTAACTTTGATGTAACTTTCAAAGACAGACTTCAGGCCCAAAGTAACCTATTTCTTGAACATAAGACGCTGTGGGTCAGGGCTAATTTAGCTTAGGTGGTTAAATATATTTATTAATATTTCAGTTACTGGAATGGTTGGTGATGCAACTAACCTACTTTGAGCCTCTTTGGTTATCAGACTATAAAATAATGGGCCCCCAAAACATAGAGTTGTCCCAGGATTTTCTCCTTGGGATTAGAGAAGTCTGAAATCCCAAGGGCTACACAACTTCTCAGACAACCTTAAAGGAGAGATTTGGAGCTGAGCCAGTGGTGGGCAGAAGCACACTTTGGTCTGATTGCTTAGCTTTGCATGCCTTCTGCTTTCCATTTAAGCCATAACCGTAAATTAGGACAAGAATATGGACTTGAGGAGTCCCTTAATCTTTGTCTCTCAATGTGGCATAACCAATTAAATCTCCTTCTCTTTCACTATTAAATTGGCTTTTTTGTTTGGCTTATCCAGAACAAGTAGTGGAACCTGATTTGTTGGGAGCACCAGCTGTGACCTTAAGTCTATAAGAAAAGAGTCAATGGGGGGAAGTTATATTTCATTTTCCCATATAGAACTGACATGTCTGTGGCTGTGATCCTGGAGTCAACAGGTTGAGGTTTTTGCTTTGATTGTACTTCCATTAGGTCAGTGTCACAATTCCCCAAACTAAAATCCCAATATTTACAACATTCTGGTGCATAGTTGGGAGTGGGTAGTATAAACAGATTAGTGTATCGTTGTCGTTCAAAGTGAGCCTGTCTGTTTTATTTGTTTCTGTCCATGGTTTTGTAGTGGTTACATCTGTAGAGTATATGTTCTCTGTTACAGAGATCTCTGAAATGATAACAGTGGGTGGGAGCTGGAGATAGGCGGAAAGTATCCTGCAAAAGTGGCCTGAAGTGGAGGCTGACAACCAGGCACACCTCCGTTCCCAGTTTTAAGAGCTTTCAGAGAGCCATAGGCAAAACAAAATCTCCCCACAAAGAAGGAAGGTTCCCTCCACAGAACCTGAAGAGCCAAGCACTCATTTTATATACAATGGGAAATAGGATCATTGAGATGTTCCACTGGGTGATGGCACTTCCTGCTAAATCTAAGAACCTGAGAATAAACTCAAATGGTGGAAAGAAAGAACTGGTTCCCATGAGTTGTTGTCTGACTCAGACATATACATACTTCCCCCACACACACCTTTCTTTCTCCATAATCAATCAACTACTAAAACCAACACAATGAAATGAGCAAGAGCATAAGGAAACGCCATGGAGTTCCAGTGGTGTGGGTGGGGAGTGGGAGGTGGGAAGGCTCACCAAGAACAGGATTCATGAGCCACCAGCACAGGAGTAGCATAGTATCATCCTGCTGCTGCTGCTTGGAGTCTGGCCCAAGTCTCATGGAGCTGTCCAACCTCTTACTTCTATATGCATCTATTAGCTGGTACCAGTGTGCAGTCTGGAAGGTGACTCTTCCATATTCTTAGGCATAGGAACTATTTAAAATCATTTGAGTTAGGTTTTTGTTCCCCCAGGAAACCCTAAGGTAGTTTTCCATACTGACACTTGTTCCACTATTTGAAAATATTCCAGAAAAAGAATCTGCATATTTAGCATATTCTCTCTACCTTGGAAGACTCAGAACATAGCTCACCATTACTTGTAATACAGAGAATCTCAAATGTATTTTTGATGAAAGATGGACTCTTATTATGTGAGATAGTTTCTGTGGATAGTTAATCTTAAACAGCATTATGAAGTTCCTCCTTCCCCTCCAAATTCTAACCTCAACATCTGTTAGTCACAGAACCATTGTCTGAATGAAATATACAATTTGCAAAGTCAAAATATTTGGCCCTTATTTAGTAATATTTAGAGGAACAGATTTCTACATCTTCAAACTACATGATACAGGATAAAAGATAGCACACACACATAAACACACATCACTTTGCTTTTCTATAACTTCATGATTTTTTTAATGAACCAATAAAGTAAACTTTGGATAAAGTTTAATTTTCTTATTGAAGTCAACGAAGCATGGACATCTCTAAAGCTTTGATCTCAGCATGAGGTCTGCTGTTCTGAGAAAATTACCAAATCATTTTCAAATTAGAAGAGAATCCTGATTATTATTAAACCTTTCCAAGAAAGTTTTAAATGGCCTTTGTTTTTTTAATCATTTACAACCTGATAGAAGTTCTTATGTTGATGTTTATATAAGTTATTATGCTATGAGCTGGAAAGCTGGCCTTGAAGCACTGTTCTCACAGAAAATCTGAGTTTAGTTTCCAGAACCCACTTGGGGCAGCTCACAACCTTTTGTAACTCCAGGTCCAGGTGAGCCAATACCCTCTTCTGGCCTTCATGGGTATCTGTGTTTATACATATGAACAAACACATATACATATAATCACAAATTATTATAAAATCTTAAAAAGATATTATGCTGGTACCAGATATTGTCCTAGTCGTGGTACCCTGGGTACTGCTAGAATCATCTAGGAAACCAAGGTAGGAATACATTGTGTTACTTCTGAACAAAGTTCAAGTCAAACAATTTCTTCTATGTTCCCTTCTACCAGATTTGGAATTTAATTGCCAGTCACTTGATGCCCTTCAGTCCTCACAGTTTGCCCTGCAGATATAGGGCAGTTGCTTTGTTCTGCCTAGACTCTTCATCAAGGGTAAGAGAGACAGAGACAAACCATAATGATCCAGTTTATTTCTTATGTTAGTTCCTTTGTATGTTCTTTACAAAAAACCAGTGGGAAGTGAAGGTTACAGAAAGAACATTTTCTTATTTACATTTTGCCAGGACAACCATGACTAAAAATATCTGGTCTTAGTCTAAGGAATGCATGTTTAAAGCTACTGATCTCTCCATGTTTCTTCCTAGTGTGAAGACAGGAGCCTTGACTAGCCTGTTCTTAAAGTTCTCAAGACCCCACCGGTTAGCTTTGGTGACACATGGATTTTTTTCTTCTTTAATCATCACTAAAGAAGTGTATTTGGGTTTTAATTTTGTTCTTAGAAACTCACCTTTAAGTTATGAACTGTCAGTTGATTCTCCTCTTTCTTTGGTCCTGCTGTCATGGGAGGACAAACACATCCATCCCTATCAATCCCCTTTGACAGGCAGCCAGCAGCTGTTATAAATTAGGATCTCCTTGCTGTGTCCTTGGTCAGATTCACCCATAATGTAAGAAACATTTAATGCCTTTGGACTTGGAAGAGCTGCAAGGAGGGCATCCAGCTATGGTACAGTAGCGCTCTTAGGGGCTTCCATAATGCCATGTTAAACACAGTGGCATGACTAACCCAATGTGTCCTTTCTATGTCTGGGTGATTTGGTGGAGACTGAAGTGTTTGTATACAAGATTCTACAAGGAAGTATAGCAAAAGGAAGCTACAGAGTTCCTGGTACACTTCACTGAGTAAAGGGAAGAGACACCAAGGCTCCGTTTACCAGCCTCTGCTGCCAGTCAGTAGCAAACACGGGAACAAATTAGGCTCTTCTATCTGAAGAGCTAGTCAAGCCACAGACACCTCATCAGTGGGCTCCCTCCTGCTGCAGGAATGTGTACCTTTGACTCTCCCAGGAGTTTGGAAGGCTGTAAAGGAACAGCTGAGAAAAACCACAGACTCCATGCACAATGAACATGGTCTAGGTGCTTTGTTTAACTTAAAGAGACACTGTCAAGAGCTAAAGGTCAAAAATCAGACCAAACATGCACCATTTTTATCAGACTTGATCATCTGATAAAAATCATAAAGAAGGTTGGGAGAATTGTTTTTGCTTGTTTATTTGTAAAATTTGCTTTAAATGGGACTCACAAAACTTTTGTTTGTGTTCCTCAGGGTGTGGGAGACACCCAGCAGAAAGGTTCATGTTGGTACCCACCCTTATACACTTTTTCATAAAAATTCAGCTATGGTTTTTACTTCAATGCAGACAGGATCATTTCAAACATTTGTCAATGGCAAAAAAAAAAAAAGAAAAGAAAAGAAAAGAAAAAAGAAAGGTAAAAGGAAGAGAGAAGAAGAAAAGAAAAGGCTCTGTTTGCCAAGGAGAAGCTGACAAATTTGTTGAGGGAAAGATTCACTTTCGAGCTCATGAGTGGGAGTCACAGACCAAAGTGAATCTTTAAAGCTGGGGACAGTGCTGCAGAAAAAAAAAAAAGAGCAGAAAAACTAACAGCTTGACAGTGTCCTTTTAAGAACGATGGACAATTGGATAAGACACTCGTGCAAACCACGGCATGTCCATAAGTCCCTCATTCTTGATGGCATGCACCACATTTGGTTCCATGTTAGAAAGTGGAAATACCCAGGAGAGAGAAAGCAAGGGGCAAAACACTATATTTCCATGCAGCTTCTCTTACACATTCACTGCAGTGTGGGGGTTTTCAAAGCTGCACATGTGCCGACGGACACTGGCTGCTGGGCGAGAATTCTGGCTGCCTCTTCCTGAAGATTGAAAAGAAAAAGCAAGGGGTTAAACAACAGATGTGCAGCTATGGTGATGACACCACTCAGGAGGTACCTGCTCCAGGGCAGGGCTTGGCCTGGCTCCTGAAACTTTCTGCTTGTCTCTGCTTTAGGGTCCTGCTTGGAATTTGCAACAGTAGCTGTTTCCTGCTGCTGGGGCTTCTTTCTGAAAATAACATCAGTGAAGTCACTTTTCCCATCATGGGTATACCTCTTTTCAACACTCTGTGGATCTCGGCTAGATAGACTCTTTCCCTTTACTGTTTGACTCACTATGTTGGGAGACAGTGGACTGTCATGTAGGTTGTCTTTCTATCACATATCTCTTAATGGAAGCTCATGAATTTATATCTGAAACCACAGCTTTCCTTTGCATTGTGTATTGTCGACCATCTTATTCCATCATGATGGCTTCATTTATACTCACATTTCTTTCTTGTACTCACAAGATTTGGTATGTAATAGTGAAGTATAAAAAGAGCCACCTGTTGAGGTTGGAGGAATCTGCCACAAGGGGACAAAAGTGTCATTTCATTCCCTAGGTGATGATTCTTTATAAAGCACAGAGGGTGATCTACCCACTATATAATTCTTGGCAAGAGAGAAGAACATCAGCAAGGCTGATGGGGCAGTCATGGGGAAGTAGACTAAGGATAAGTGGTTCCCCATAGTACTGAGGAAGGACAGTAACACTTAGAGAGCCCTGGTAGAAATACTTACCATCTTGCTGTCATGTCACTCAAGAAGGCTATCTACCTTGGAAAAGACTTTCAGGCATAAGATACAAGTGCTCATTCTTTGCTGTGTGGACAGTGGTAGAGTTTGGGGGAAGTTTCTCACATTAGGAAATTCTATGTGGATTCACTTTCCTGTATGTTTCCCCAATGAACTCACATATGTCTTCTGTTAATTAAGTCTGTATTTGGCCATCTACTCCCATCTTTAGTGATGGCCCTGTAAGATCACTGAGAGAGAGCCCTGGCAGTTCTTTATCCCATTAAAACAGAAGAGTGGAACCCAGGAAGAGGAAGAAGAGGGAGAAGTAGAAGAATGGAAGGAGGAGAGGGTGCCAAGAACAAATGCTCATGGCTCTTTCAATATTCTAAATCTCTTGGGATGCTGCCTAGCCCAGCAGGTGCTGAAAAGGAAGTCTCTGAGTCTTAAACCTCCATGTAAAATTCTCTATGGTCATTTCTCACCTTCTGGAGGCAAGGATTCTGATTTGAGTTTATGTGATGGGGAAAGATTTTTCTACGCAAAGTTGAATACGATAGAGAAAAAGCAAAAGCCATCAATGAGTAGACTGCTGTCAAATCACAAACCATTTGAAAGCCCATGCTGAGCTCTACAATTTTAAATTCTTGTCCAGAAATGGGGAATAGAGACAAGTTGGTATAAGTTCGTGTTTACTGAGATAACCAATTTATTTTAAAAAATTAAACGGAGATCATATTTGCTGTAAAGCTTGTTAAACTAAACTGAAATCACAAATATCATGTAAAAAATGAACAGCATAGAGGGGGAATAAAGAGAAAATCATGCTTGAATATATAAATAAAAGTAGGAAAGAACATTTATCTTGTAAAATAGTACTAAAACTTTCCTTCCTGAGAAAAGCTTTGGAGAGCAGCTAAAAACTTCCTGCATTCATTTGACTTTACAATCAACTCAACTTTGCAGAAATGTCTAAGCACTGCCTGGTTAAATGGTGTGAGACACTAGGGGTCCTGGCAGGACTAGCTTCAGAAGCCCAATACCAACAGAGTCCCACACTTGCTGTTTAGTATTCTGGGATCCACCTCTTAAAACCTTTTCAATTTTATTTTAAAATCTGTGTTCCATAAGGGAAAGGGGATAAGAAAATGGAACATTTCTTAGCACCAACTCACAGTTGGTCCCATATCAACAGTCTCCCTACTTTACTTGCATGGATCTTTGGCTATCTGCTTTCTTGTCCTATGGGTCCCAGTCATTTCAGCCTCCCATCCTTGTATATAACAAGGTATGACCATAGGCCTATACTGCAAAGATCTTGAGCACAAGCCCCAGAAGGACCAAGGTGTGCTACCATAGCCCAGTGGTATGTATATGCAGTGAGGGGTAGTCTCAATCTCTCTGTCTCTCTCTTTTCCTGTATGTCTCTGAACACTGGCACAATTACTAGTTAGTTGCCAGGCTATAGGGGAGAATGGCCTCTTACTCATCCTGATTCAGATGCTTCAGATGTCTCTGAAATAGTGGAATACTCTGGGTTCATATCTCTGTCATGGCTCAGGTAGGAAACACATGGAAGAAGGCAGCAAATTACTTTGAGTTTGCCCTGGTACATGAATGGTAGAATTTTGGATCTTAGAGGATACACATGTAAGTCCCAATAAATATCTGGGATAACATCTGAAATGAGTGGTTTTCATCCGAGAATGTCTTTCTGCACAAGTGAAGATGACATTAAATGGCAACTATAAAACTGAGAGAGAATATGCAGCTGAGAGATAATAGGTTTGCCTCCTATCATAAACACTTTTCCAGTTTTCAAGCCAAGGACTTCATGATGTAGCAAGTCCTGTGCTAGAAATGTATAGCAGCTATCCTTTGCACAGATGCATTGATTTGTTTACTGGGGCACAATCTGCATTTCTTTGGTCCCTAGGATTGCTGTGATAAAAAGCTCTATGATCACTGTAGCTGGCTCTCTCTTTTGGAGCTATATCTGCATTTTGTGAACAGTCTGTGGTTGCTTTTGGGTTTCAGTCAGATTTACAGCTTTACCTAGTAACTGCAAGAATTTCAAAGCCACACTAATTAGCTGTTGAACAATGCAATTGAAAGGAATGCAGTTGAAAGGAATCTTCTTCATGAGCTTGAGGTTTTTGGTCTCTGACTTTCTCTTTGTCTTGAAGTAAAATATAGAATACCCTGCGCTTGGGCTTTGAGCTTATGAAAAGAGTATATACTAAAATTATTGGCCAAGGCTTGGAAATTCTGATGCCTAACTGGCCATTTTACCAGGTACAAAAATACTGAGAGAAGGAGCTTGGCTTTAGTGTATTTTTAGCAATTGGAGAACCACATATTCAAACAACTACAGATTCAGCAAGTCAGAGTAAGAGCTTGGAGGGGAAAGGCAGCATATGGGGGCTTGTCAAATGTAAGTCCCAAAGCTGTGCTGGAATCTTTTGGCACAAACTGTGGATTTAAAGAAACCCCAGAATTTTAGTTAGAAAAATCTTTTGAAAGTGCAAGGGATCTCCCCTCTCTCCCTCTATCTTCTTCCCTTTCTTTCTTCTGTCCTTTTTATATTAAGTTTTTCATTGTCACAAGCCAATAAATGAATTGTTTATAACTCTCTCCATCTGATTCTATTTTCCAAATAATATTTCTTTGTATAGTATCATACATCTCTTTGAGGGTACTTTGCTCCAAATGGTTTTGTTTTATTGTGTTATTTTTATTTATATTGAACAGCCCCTATATTACTATATTAGTAAATAATTTATCTTTTACATGAATTTGAGAAATTTCAGCAGGTTTTCTTTTTTTTCAATAAGGGTGAAATGACAATGATCATTGGACCAGGAACCCAGGGCACTTGATATCTTTAGTGAAGTCATTGTTTCTTTCAAATTTACTTTTATCCAGAAAGGGTTGATGGAATAGTATTTGTAAAAGTAGCTCCAGAAAGCAATGCACTGTTCTAGTGTCAGCCATCACTGAAAGACAGAGAAAGTCCCCACAGGAAAAGCAGACACTCTCAACTTCAGTCTATTTAGATTACACTAATTCACATGTCTTAAAATTCACCTTCACTTCACTGACTTCAGCCGTCTTTCTTACTCAAGAATTTCAATAGATATAGTACCAACTCAGCTAAATTTTATTTTAGGCTGCATCAGTGACATCAAGTGGGTATGTGTCAGGCAAAGGTAAATAGGTAGAGTTGATTCAGTTGCCCTTGACTGAAGCTGCATGTCTATAGTAGAGTTCAAGGTGAATCTACTTTTATCAGATAAAGAATGTTCTAGACAATTCTAGATGGTCAGTCTTAAGGATAGATAAGGCTCACCATGGAATTAATGTGGCAGGTGTCCATGAAGAATGATAGCAACCACTTAAGACATGAGGTCTATTTTTTTGATTGTCACCACCATAGATAAGTGAATTCATGTGTATCTCTGATTGATTTCCAGAGGAAAAAACCATTTTTCCTGTTATCTAAATTTGATATTTATTTCTCTGTGTACACATCTCAGAATGGAGAGTGGAACACTGCATGAACACATGTTACTTCTGTGAATCTTAATTTCTTCCACTTTTCTTTATAATATAGTGTATTAGACTTTTTAATAAACACAAATGTAGCCTTCCTGTTACAGTCATAAAACATTGCTCCATTACAAAAATCCTTAATTACTAAGATTTTTAAGCTAATAAGAGACTATGGAAGATGATTTAATAAAACGTAATTTATTTACTACCACAGACCAATAACACATTAAAATCCATTTATTTTGGAAACATTAGGGATATGTTAAAGATTTCTATATAGTAGTGTACATACTAATCACATTTTTTAAAAATCTTTTATTATTATTTTTTTTATTAATTACACTTTATTCATTTTGTATCCCCCCATAAGCCCCTCCCTCCTCCCCTGCCGATCCCACCCTCCCTCCCCTTTCTGCATGCATGCCACTCCCCAAGTCCACTGATAGGGGAGGTTCTCCTCTCCTTTCTGATCTTAGTCTATCAGTTCTCATCAAAATTGGCTGCATTGTCCTCTTCTGTGGCCTGGTAAGGCTGATCCCCCTTCAGGGGGAAGTGATCAAAGAGCAGGCCAATCAGATTATGTCAGAGGCAGTCCCTCTTCCCATTACTATGTAACCCACTTGGACACTGAACTGCCATGGGCTACACCTGTGCAGGGGTTCCAGGTCATCTCCACGAATAGTCCTTGGTTGGAGTATGAGTCTCTGGGAAGTTCCCTGTGTTCAAATTATCTTGTTCTGTTGCTCTGCTTGTGGAGTTCCCGTTCCCTCCAGCTCTTACTATTTCCCACTTCTTACCTAAAATTCCATTCACTCTGCCCATCAGTTGGCCATCAGGCTCAGCATCTGCTTTGACAGTCTATACTGCAGAAGCTTTCAGAGGCCCTCTGTGGCAGGTTTCAAGGTTGTTTCCACATTTTAATGAGAAAAATTGTTTCATTTCATCGCTTGGAACATTTTGATCTGTCTATAACATTTCTATATATATGCATTAGCAAATAATATGTGAATGTTTTTATTTAGTTGAATTTTGCATGTATGGCCTCATGCTACATTCTAATTCAACAGTTACCCTTTTCACATGGTATGTGCACACAGAAAACTAATCCATTCACTACTTAACTAAACTGAATAAATGTAATCCACAACAATATCCATTCTTCTATGAATGTCATTTTGGTTGTTTCCCATATTTTGCTCTGAGTGATTTTCAGCACATCTTCTTGCACATGAATGGCATGTTTTTTTTAGAGCAGGTACCCAGAGGTTGAACCAGTGGGTTGTTTCTTATGTTACCAGTGCTCTCTGAAAAGTGCTGTGTGTTACACTGGTTTGTGAAAACCCATATTGTTATTTCTGATTCTATTTACATTTAAAAAATTACCCCGATTATGAAAAAATTTAACAAAAGCATAATACTCCTCTTGCCAGTGTCACCTACTGATTTTTAATTAAATTTTTACTTTTTATATTAATTACAGCTTATGTACTTTGTATCCCAGCTGTAGCCCCCTCCCCCATTCCCTCCCAATCCCACCCTCCATCTCTCAACTTCTCCCTGCCCCTCTCTAAGTAAACTGATAGGGAAGGTCCTCCTCCCATTCCATCTGACCCTAGCTTATCAGTTCTCATCAGGATTGGCTGCAATGTCCTCCTCTGTGGCCTAGCAAGGCTGCTCCTCCCACAGGGTTCATGCCAGAGACAGTCCCTGCTCCCCTTACTAGGTGACCCACTTGGATACTGAGCTGCCATGGGCTACATCTGAGCAGGGGTTCTAGGTTATATCCATGCATGGTCCTTGGTTGGAGAATCAGTCTCAGAAAAGCCCCTATGCCCAGATGTATTTGGTCCTTGTGGAGGTACTGTCCTCTCCAGGTTTTACTAATTCTCCCTTCTTTCATATGATTCCCTGCACTCTGCCCAAAATTTGGCCATGAGTCTCAGCATCTGCTTTGATACACTGCTATCACCTACTGAGTTTAATAGTTGATGATGATCAAAGGAAAGGTCATTTTTTTATTATGAGATTACAAAGTGTTGACAGAATTCCACTACCATTTAAGTATTTGTCACTTAAATTTCTTTCCTAAAGAAATTTCCCTTATCAGCTATTTGGCTTCTTTAAATTATAGCTCAGACACAGAAGTTCAACACAGATTTATAATCACTTTGCACTCCCTTACACAGTGGGATGAAACTGTGAATCAGAGTAAAAATTTATTTCTCTTAAGAGGTTCTGTCAGACATTTTAATTGTGGTAATGAAAAAGTGACTAATGTGGAGTACTGGTACCAGAGAAGTAAGATCATTGCCTTGACCATAACTATGTCATTTTTTTGGTTAGAACTGGTTTGTGGGAAAAATTTGGAGTGTTTATAGATATGAGCTAGAGACATCCAGAAAGCTGTAAGCCAAGCTTTAGAGGCAGAGTTGATAGAATTTCAAACTACAATGCAAGAAAGACATGCAGGTGGCAAAGTTAGCCTATATTAGTAAAATCTTAGGTGGAACAAAGATTCAATATGGAGAATTGCATTAGAAACGATTTATACTGAATTTTGTTGAAATGTTTGCCTACATTTTATCTATAATCTTAAAATTTGAATGAAGTTGAATACTAAAGTAATAGACTAATAAATTTTGTAGAAGAAATTTCAAGAAAGCATTACTTGTATGCTATGGTTTAGCTATCACTAGCTGCTTTTAACCACATTTATAGTGAAAAAAATTTGGAGCAAATGGAGTGGAAACATTTATAAAAGTGACTATTATCCAGAAAAGTTGTTTTAAAAGTTTCACTCAAAGAGCATGCATTTGTTAAGGATATGAATGTCATTAAAGAAATGCTGGTCTGTCTGCACTAGAGCTATAGAAAACACTGAGGGCATTTCATGAGTTGATGAGAATCTGCTTATCAAAGACTATGTGTAAAACTTAAACCATATTTGGCTTTCCTTTGAAAAGAGAATGTCACTGGATGCTCCACCCAAAAAGGGGACCTAGAAGAAAATTTTCCCAGGTTCCACCATCCAGACACTTAGAATAAACTAAACCTCTGGTCCAAGGGGGCTCAGTGACTGCTCAGATGGCAGAAGAACCAGTTTGGTTTTATCTACCTGGTTGTGAAGGCATACACAACCAGTTAGAGAGAATTGTACCAAAGCCCCCCCCCCAAAAAAAAAAAAAACCTACAGGGAGAGGCAGTGTAGAACAGGGTCAAATTCTCTACAGGTTTTCCACTAAAAGGCTGTGTATGGAACTGTTGGGAAGGTAAAGCATAAGCTAAAGCAAAGACCTAAAATATTGCACATAGTAGAAATGTGTGCTAAGAACAGCAAATGGAACCAAATGGCAGGCACCAAATGGAAGCATACCAAAAAGATATAGGCCATTAATGGTAAGCCTACAAGGGTGGTTTGTAGAATTCCTTTAACATGTATCATAACATATTCTTCACACACTGGACATAGAAGTATATGTAGAATTTAATGGTTCCCTTGCTGAGTTTAGTCTTGCTCTTGGCTTATTCTTCTATGCTCCATTTCTCCTTCTTAAATGGGAATGTTTACTCTGTGACATGGCATATCAGAAGCTTGTAACTCCTTTTATTTATTTGTTTGTTTATTTATTTATTTTTATTTTCCAGGGGCTCACAGCTAAGAAATTGGTTTGAGACTCAGTAGAAATTACACACTGAAATTTTTGAACAATGTTGAAAGTGTTGAGACTTTGGAGACTGTTAGAGAGTGTAATTTAAACTTATAAAGCTAACTTACAAAGAGGGAGAATATTGAAATTTTCAGGTATCACACTAACATTAGTATTATATTTTTATTTTCACTAAGACTTATTTTATGATATTATTTATCTTATACAGAGGCATGCTAATCACAACTTTTGTGTCATCACTGCAAAAGAACCATTATGCAACTCTCATAACGTTAAGAACATAGTCACCATAGGTCCCAAATAATCATAGTTGCATCAGAGCCTGCTGAAAAAATTAAAGGGAGATATTTAGCCAGTATAATGAGTCTTCAGTCTTTAGCTAAAAGAGAATACCTTGGGGAAAATCAGCTTTTATGCTGAAAACAAAGAGAAAAACGGAATAAAATGAAACCAAAACCACTTGCAGACATTGGGACAGTATCATGACTACCAGAATCCAAGGGATCAATAAGTCAGAGGAAGAGATTTTCATCAGGAAAGCAGATAATCTTCAAGCTATTTTTACCCTCAGGATATTTCATGATTCTGGGTACAGAACAAAAAAATAGGGAATTCTGGGAGAAGAACACATACATTTGCATTTAAATCCCCCAAAGTGGTCCTGGAAGATCCAGAAAGGCATGAAGAAAAGATTGGTGGGACTTGACAAGTTCTATAAAATTACAATATACATTCATTTCACTTTAGCTTATCATTGGATGATACATAGAAGAAAAAATGAACCCCTAAGCAAGTACCTGCAATCCCTGATTTATGATGGTTTGACTGATGATCTTTTGACTTTATGGCAGTGTGAACACATTATACACTCAGTAGAAACTTTATTTTGAAATTTGAGTTAGGACTATCCTTCATAAATGAGGCCATGGCCAGTATAAATATGGAAATTATCTAGTTTGTTTTTCTGTTACATGAAGATACACAAAATCTTCATCAAGAAGAGCGGTTTCAGTAAAAATCACCAAGCAGCCCTCTCATTTCAAATGTAGAGTCTACAGAACCTTGAGAAATCAATGTGGTTATAGAAGAAACTGAATGAAGACAGATTCCTTAAACCACACATAGAAATTAGTCAAGAGGTATTATAGCACAAAATGTAGGAGCTGAATTGCCAAAGCTCATAAATAAAACAATGAATGGCCTGAGGACCTGGTAACTGGAAAATATACTTTATACTGAATATAAAAATAATTAACCAACAAAAGGAACATTACCAAACTCATTCTATGAAGCCAGAGTCACCTTGATACCTAAACCACACAAAGACCCAACTAAAAAAGATAATTTCAGACCTATTTCTCTTATGGACATTGATGCAAGAAATGCTCAATAAAATACTGGCAAACCGAATCCAAGAACATATAAAAGATATCATCCACCATGACCAAGTAGGCTTCATCCCAGGCATACAGGGATGGTTCAATCCATCAATGCAATCCATCAATGTAATCCACCATACAAACAAACTGAAGGAGAAAAACCACATGATCATCTCCTTAGAAGCCGAAAAAGCACTTGACAAAATCCAACACCCATTCATGTTTAAAGTCTTGGAGAGATCAGGGATACAGGTACACACCTAAACATAGTAAAGGCAATATACAGCAAGCCTATAGCCAACATAAAACTCAATGGAGAAAAACTTAAATCAATCCCACTGAAATCAGGGACAAGAAAAGGCTGCCCACTCTCTCCATATCTCCTCAACATAGTTCTGGAAGTGCTTGCTAGAGCAATAAGACAATTAAAGGAGACCAAGGGGATACAAATCAGAAAGGAAGAAGTCAAATTATTACTATTTGCAGATGATATGATAGTATACCTGAGTGATCCCCAAAATTCTACCAGGGAACTCCTACAGCTGATAAACACCTTCAGCAAAGTGGCTGGATACAAAATTAACTCAAAAATTAGAAGCCTTCCTGTATACCAAACGTTGGGCAGAGTGCAGGGAATCTTATGAAAGAAGGGGGATTTAGAAAGACCTGGAGGGGACAGAAGCTCCACAAGGAGAACAACAGAACCAAAATATCTGGGCACAGTGGTCTTTTCTGAGACTGATACTCCAACCATGGGCTATTCATATAACCTAGAACCCCTGCTCAGATGTAACCCATGTCAGCTCAGTCTCCAAGTGGGTACCCTAGAAAGTGTATTGTCTCTGGGAATGTCTCTGACATGAACTCAGTGGCTAGCTCTTTGACTGCTTCCCCCTGATTGGGGGAGCAGCCTTGTCAGGCTACAGAGGAGGACAATGCAGCCAGTCCTGATAAGACCTGATAAGGCAGGGTCAGATGGAAGAGGAGGAGGAGGAGGACCTCCCCTATCAGTGGACTTGGAGAGGGGCATGGGAGGACATAACAGAGGGAGGGAGGGAGGGAATGAGGGAGGGGGCTACAGCTGAAATACAAAGTGAAAAAACTGTAATTAATATAAAAAATAAAATTTAATTAAAAATAATAATTAACCATAAAAGTGATCATTCTAGCTTCATCAAAATTAGTAACTCTAACTCATCAAAAGATATGAACCAATAATATATAGCATCAACTCAAAGACACAGGAAAAATATATAATATATATTATCATTTGCTTGTTTTAGTATCTAGACTTTTCAATTATGTTTATTAATTTAGTTCATGGCCTTTTACATGAAATACTAATACATATAACATGCATAGATTTTTTTTGAATTTTATTTTTTTTCTTATCAGTTACATTTTATTAACTCTGTATCCCAGCTGTGTCCCAATCCCTCATTCCCTCCCAGTCCCTCCCTCCCTCCCTCCCTCCCTCATCTCCACCTTGCCCCTTTCCAAGTCCACTGATAGGGGGGACCTCCTCCCCATTCATCTGATCCTGTTTTATCAGGTATCTTCAGGACTGGCTGCAAAGCTCTCCTCTGTGGCCTAACAGGACTGCTCCTCCCTTGGGGGGTGGGGAGGCCAAAGAGCCAGTCATTGAGTTCCTGTTAGAAATAGTCCTTGTTCCGCTCATTATGGGAAAACAATTGGTTACTGAGCTACCACAGGCTACATCTGAGCGGACGTTCTAGGTTATATCCATACATGGTTCTTGGTTGAATGTCAGTCTCAGAAAAGACCCTGTGCCCAGATATATTTGGTCCTTGTGGAGCTCCTATCCTTTCCTCATCAGACTAACTCCCTTTCTTTCTTATGATTCCCTGTACTCTGCCAAAGGTCATGAGTCTTTGGTCATGAGTCTTTGCTTTGAAACACTGCTAGTTAGAGTCTTTCAAATGTGCTCAGTAGACTCCTGTCATACTTTCAATGCGCATCCCATCTGTCTTTCTAAACGAGGATTGATCATCTTACCCTATGTCTGCTCTCTTGATTATCTTTTTTAGGTGTACAGATTTCATTATGTTTATCACATCTTATAGGTCTATATAAGTGAGTATATTCCGTGTTTGTCTTTCTCCTTCTGGGATATTTCACTCGGGATGATGTTTTCTAGATCCCACCATTTGCCTGCAATGATTTCCTCCTTTTTGATTGCTGAGTAGTGTTCCATTGTGTAAAAATAGCACAATTTCTGTACCCATTCCTCCACTGATGGACATCTGGGTTGTTTCCAGGTTCTGGCTATTACAAATAAAGCTGCTATAGACATGGTTGAGCAAATATCCCTTTTGTGTACTTGAGCAAACTTTGGGTATATACTTAGCAGTGGTATAGCTGGGTCTTGAGGAAGCACTATTCCTAATTGTCTTAGAAAGCGCCAGATAAATTTCCAGAGTGTTTGTACCAGTTTATGTTCCCACCAGCAGTGGAGGAGGGTTCCCCTTTCTCCACAACCTCTCCAGCAACATGCATAGATTTTAATGATGGTTGATATGTTTTGCATAAACATGTAGCATTTCTATATATTCAACATAAAAACTAATTACAGAAATGATGATTGAGTGGGGTGAAGAAACTGTTCAACAAAACTACAAAGATCTTCACACATGTACGTACAAATGCATACACACTCAAAATAAATAAATTCATAAAATAATAATGCTTTTGTCAAACTTAACTGCAGAACTAAAACTAAATGAGACCTAAAAATAATTGCACAGTCAGAAAATGTAGATATACTAAAACTTTTATAAAAGGAGGAAACAAAAAGTATGTGAGAAAACATTTTCTTTAAAGTCTTATTACTACTGAGTTGGTAGTAATAAAGGCAAGTAATCTTATATTACTTATAAGATTATATGTTACAGAACACTTATATGGCTGTTGTGAGAATACATAAATATATAATTTTGAGTTAGACTGATCCCTTGTATTCCTATTGTGGTAGAAAGAGAATGTGTTTACAAACATGATACATGTACAGTATCATGATAATACATGAAGTGTCTCTGAATTTCTGGGCTGAATTAGGTGAGAACAAATAGGGTACAAGATACCAATTTTCAGTTGATGCTTAAACATAATTTTCTGTGTTAGAGTAATGTGTTTTCATAAAACTATTGCATGTTACTAATAAGTAGAGAGTGGTAAACAGAACATAGATATTACTAGCTCTGCTGTAGAGATAAGACAACAACAACCATCCTAAATTCTTTAAAAAGTAAATGTGAAAGCAAGGCATGCTACTGTGGCCAAAGTAAGCATCATTACTGAAGCACTCAGAATCATCCCATTACCTTCAGCCATCCATTTTATGTTCTACCCTGTGCCTTTGCATTCTGATTGCTGGACAATAATCTCCCTTTCTCTGCCTGGAAGCTGCTTCTCCACTGGTCAGCTTCCATAATGCCAGAAGTTGCTATGTAGGCACATAGAAGAGAAAAGGTCAGCAGTGTTTCTAACCAACTTTTGGCCTTACATGCTATGACACCATCATGCTAAGAAAGAGGTGTTTAATTGTACAACAGTGACACCACTGTTACAGGGGTAACCAATTGATTTATGACTGGATCTGAGGCCCAAAGAGTTCATGTCTGGTACTGTGGACCTGGCCAAAGGCTTAGAAGGTCGTAGTATCTACTTTCATTCTATAATTGGTCATATTGAGCTGCCTCTTAAAATTTTTTATAGCCATAGACTATTGCTGTTCTTACCCTTGATCAAAGAAATTTACCGTTCAGCAAACAGCAGTTAATGTAGTGACTTATGGCTGGTCAAAATGCTAAGAACAAGTGATTATTGACTGCTCAACCTTCAATGGGACACCCATACTACTCCATGAACATTATGGAAGAGGTGATGGAAAGAATGCAAGATCTAGATGATAAGTAGGCCCGTTAAACACTGTCTTAATGGGTATGGTCTGGCCAGGATACTCATACTCACAGCAGCTGAAGAAGTCTGCTTCGAGGCTGTACAAGACTGATTCTTAGATGAGCAAGAAGTTTAGGGATCCCTATCTTGAGTATCTACTACTGGCAACTGAGGGGATTCTGTTGTGATGTGACCACCGAGATAGTAGAAAACTTCAGATCTATGCCCATGTGAGTAGCACTGGTTAAACCCAGTGAGTCACAGAACAAAACAAAATAACATGAAAGTCTGATGGTAACTTGGTGGCAGGAGAAGGCACTGATATGAATTAGAGGATGGGTAAGAGAAGGTGAAGGGATGAATGTGACTAGAATGTACTTTATACATGTAAGAATTTGTCAAAGAACAAATTAATAAAAACAAGCCCCAGCTTACATAATACTGGCAACATTTCCACACCTTTGGATTAGTTAAATGTCTCACAGTGTTCTGTAACACCGCAACACCTGCACTACTCCCTGTCATTAACCCTTCAACATGTGATCTCTGGTTAGATATCACTTTCCACATAAGGAAGGGCCAAATCTTTTTTTCCCACCACTGCGTTCATTATATTTGTCCTAGTATCTAGCAGAGAGCAGGCACTTGAAAGTCAACCTTTGGGCAGAGTGCAGGGAATCTTAGGAAAGAAGTGGGAAACAGTAAGATCTGGAGAGGACAGGAACTCCACAAGGAGAGCAACAAAACCAAAAAATCTGAGCACAGGGGTCTTTCCTGATACTGCTATTCCAACCAAGGACTATGCATGGAGATAACCTAAGACCCCTGCACAGATGTAGCACATGGCAGTTCAGTATCCATTGTAATAGGAACAGGGACTGTCTCTGACATGAACTGATTGGCCTGCTCTTTAATTACCTACCCCTGAGGGGGAGGCAGCATTATCAGGCCACAGAAGAAGACAAGGCAGCCACTCCTGATGAGACCTAATTGACTAGGATCAGAAGGAAGGAAAAGAAGACCTCCCCTTTCAGTGGACTTGGGGAGGGGCATGCATGCAGAGGGTAGAGGAAGGGAGGGATTGGAACGGGAGGAGGGGAGAACCACAGGGGGGATAGAAAGTGAATAAAGTGTAATTAATAAAGAAAACACACACACACACACACACACACACACACACACACACACACATACAAAGTCATTATTGAGTAAATGAGGTGCCATTGTTCCTTTCCAGATTTGAAGGGTGTATATATCCAGCCTCAAAACTATTCTAATATCCTGAGGAAAACTGACTGCATCCTGGAACCATTCCTAGATGAACTCTTAGCTCTGCATATTTAGAGGCAGACCAATCTTCCTTGTCA
The DNA here is from genome assembly GCF_907164565.1 of Psammomys obesus. Classification (NCBI taxonomy): domain Eukaryota; kingdom Metazoa; phylum Chordata; class Mammalia; order Rodentia; family Muridae; genus Psammomys; species Psammomys obesus. The sequence continues at coordinate 646,928 of NW_026596110.1, read as the reverse complement.
GAAATTGTCCCCAGACCTGTTGCTATGCTTCATATGTATTTGTTCCTCTCAGTGTTTGTGTCCTGAATAATTTGTCGTGTGTGAGAACATTAAGAGGTTATGGAAGCTTTAAGAGGTAGCTCCTCATGAGGAATGATTAGGTCATAGTAGATGCTATGTTAGGGAATGGTGCTGGTCTTTCATATGAATTGGCTCTTGAGGGAGTGAATTGATATAAAGTAACTTACTCTATGCATATGTCCCATCCTGTACTCACCTAGATCCCTTCCCTTTCCTCTCTTATATTGTGATGAAGTAAAAAAGCCTTCATCCTAAGCTAGCCAGATGGGGCCTCTCAATCTTGGAATGTGGGCTTTCAAAATTGTGAGCTAAGTAAATATCTTAAATTATAAGTAACCAGCTTCGAGTGTTTTATTATAATTACAGAAAACAAAAATATTGTCATTATTGGAAATATCCTTTCTTGTGTAATGACAAAGGTATGCATGTGTGTACACATGAATCTGTGGACGGGGGCATGTGCACATACAAGATCTAGTTTTGCTGGCAGCTGATTTTTCATAGATCTCAAAGAAAATCTTCATAGAAACTGTTCAATAATCTTTGGTCATCAAAAGATTCCTTTGGGCCTTTGAAATAAAATTATAAATTATAAATATGTTATAAAATTATAAATATATTTGGAGTGAACCTGAATAAATTGTTATTATTTTATCTATTTTATTTTGTTACTTTACTATTTTACTTTACTACACATAGTGCAGGCTGGTCTTGAGGCTTGTTTGTAGTGGGGAATGACCTTGAACTCCTGATCTTTCTCTCTCTACTTCTTAGTTGCTGGGATTACAAGAATGAATCACTGTACATAGTTTATATTGTGTTAGAGATAAAACCCAGGGCCTTAGACACGGTAGACAGCACTTTACAAACCCAGCTAAATCCTCAACCTCTTGGTTTTCTATTTTATTAGTTTACATTAATAATAAACTTTTATTTTGATGGGCAATTTAGGTTCATTTTACTTTAATAGACATGGTCCCGGTGGCCTGATTTTACTATGAAGCAAAGAAAAACAAAACAAAACTTCCTTTTTTTCTTCAGTCTGAAGGAACTGGTAGGCATTTTATAGCCTAGAACCCACATAATAAAATTAGCAGTAAGACCTGGTTTTATCTGAGCTTCATCCTGCTTCCCACATCTTACAAACCTGTGCTATGTTCATGCTTGGAAATTTCCATTCCCTTCCATTGCTAGCGTTTTTCTACATGTTATGCAGAATTGTGTAGGCAGAGGGAACTGCATAGCTGGACATGTAACAATATGCAGTCTAAGGAAGCTTAATATGGCTACTCATAGTCTAACCATGAGCACTGATGAAACAGAAAATGGAAAGAAGAAGAGAAAAATATACACATTCAACCTTTCTACATAGGAGCGCAGTACTCCATGTGTCCCAAAAATATGTCTGAATCTCACAGCATGAGCTATTCAGTGTGACTTTTTCATATTCTGCATAAAAAATACACCACTCATATTTGCTTAGGCTGCATTAAGTTGGTGTCTAGAACTTGCATCTACAGAGTTCTAATTAACAAGCCCACAAGCTCTGTCTACCTGAGCCAACACTTCTAATCCCATTGGGACCTTTTTCTTGAGTGCTCAGTTTGCCAATTACCCATATTCATGCTTGGAGACTACCTTTACAAACACAGTCCCAGGGTTTGCTTCCCCTGTGATCTGGTAACACTTTATACTGGATGGTAAGGCGAACAGATGGAATGCGAATAACTTCATCATTCTTTATCTGGGCCAAGCATGGACAAGATGCAAAGCTGTGCCAAATAGGGCATCCTTTCTCATACACATCTCATACTAAGTAGCATTTTGTGTCCCCATTTTCAGCATATCTACAGCTTTTTTATTCTACGCAGTGTCCATAGAATGAGTTGGTGGTGATAGTACTCACTTTTTCCAGAACACTCTTTCATTGAAGGTATCATAAAAAAATTTTATATTGAAATATAGACTTCCATCCATCTATATTTTTATGTTAATGTTACTAGATAACAGTCACTGATAGCAATTCTGCTAGACACTGCAGTATACCCTTTGAAGAAATATCCTCATTTAATTCCAGTAACTCTCTGAGATCAGAATAGTTATTGTTCTATTTTCGAAACAAATATGTAGATTTAAAGTAATCTCCTTAACTAATAGCTTAAAAATAACAAGATTACTCAATGTTTGCTACCAACTTTTTATATTCTCCCAAAATATGAATGATGAAGTTCTGCTTTAATGTGATGTTAAGTGGTAGTTTTCAAAGAGGTAATGAGGTCATGAGGTGAAGCCTCACAAGTAGGATCAAAGCCCTTATAAAAATACAAAAGAGAGTCTGCTTCCCTTTTTCTCTGCCCTCAGTTCTGTGACAGTATGACGAAACAGCCTTATTGGAAACCCAACAATATTGGCATTTCTCAAAGAGAACCAAATTCTCAGTGTTTAAGCCACTTGTCTATGATACATTTGCTGTGGAAGCCACAGCTAAGATAACATTTAATTCTGTAGTTACCTGTCCACATAAATCACCATATTCTATTTGTTTTTGACGTGCCTACTTTTATTGTAATGTTGTTACCTCAATAAAGCATAAATTCATGTAGGGCATGCTCCACAGTTTATCTATTTTGTTAAATTCATGAACAAATAAATATATGATTAAAGTATCATACACAGAAGTTTATGAATGATGAAAATAAATAACTATTTCCTTATTTACAGAGTGAGGTTATAAACATGCCTACCTTGGACCATTATGAGTAATATCATGATGATATTTCTATATTCATTTTAGGCTACAAGAATTGTTGACAAAAAGGCTAAAATCTTACATTGGAGAAGAACAATACATCTAAACCACACAAGTCCATTCAAATTTGAAAGAATTGTAAAAGTGGTATTTATTTAAAAAGGATTATTCTCTGCTTAAAAGTCAAGCATAATGTACACACTGCCTTATTTTAAAGCTTAACAATTAAGAATTACAAAACTTTTTTATTAATTTTTTATTTTTTATTAATTACATTTTATTCATTTTGTATCGCCCCATAAGCCCCTCCCTCTCCCCCTCCCGATCCCACCCTCCCTCCCGTTTCTGCATGCATGCCCCTCCCCAAGTCCACTGATAGGGGAGGTTCTCCTCTCCTTTCTGATCTTAGTCTATCAGTTCTCCTCAAAAGTGGCTGCATTGTCCTCTTCTGTGGCCTGGTAGGGTTGCTCCCCCCTCAAGGGGAGATGATCAAAGAGCAGGCCAATCAGATTATGTCAGAGGCAGTCCCTCCTCCCATTACTAGGTAACCCACTTGGACACTGAACTGCCATGGGCTACATCTGTGCAGGGGTTCTAGGTTATCTCCATGAATAGTCCTTGGTTGGAGTATGAGTCTCTGGGAAGGTCCCTGTGTTCAAATTTTCTTGTTCTGTTGCTGTCCTTGTGGAGTTCCTGTCCTCTCCAGCTCTTACTATTTCCCACTTCTTATGTAAAATTCCATTCACTCTGCCCAACAGTTGGCCATCAGGCTGAGCATCTGTATTGATAGTCTGCAGGGCAGAGGCTTTCAGAGGCCCTCTGTGGTAGGTTCCTAGGTTGTTTCCTGTTTTCTTCTTCTGGCTTTCAGAGGCCCTCTGTAGCAGGTTTCTAGGTTGTTTCCTGTTTTCTTCTTCTTCTGATGTCCATCCTCTTTGCCTTTCAGGTGGGGATTGAACATTTTAGTTAGGGTCCTCTCTCTTGCTTGGTTTCTTTAAATGCATAAATTTTAGTGGGTTTGTCCTACGTTGTATGTCTATATGAGTGAGTATATACCATGTGTGTCTTTTTGCTTCTGGGACAACTCACTCAGGATGATCCTTTCCAGGTCCCACCATTTACCTGCAATTTTCATGATTTCCTTATTTTTCATTGCTGAGTAATATTCCATTGTATAGATATACCACAATTTCTGCATCCATTCTTTAGTTGAGGGGCATCTGGGTTGTTTCCAGATTCTGGCTATTACAAATAAAGCTGCTACAAACATGGTTGAGCAAATGTCCTTTTTATGTACTTGAGCCTCTTTTGGATATATGCCTAGGAGTGGTATGGCTGGATCTTGAGGAAGCGCTATTCCTAGTTGTCTGAGAAAGTGCCAGATTGATTTCCAGAGTGGTTGTACAAGTTTATATTCCAACCAGCAGTGGGGAAGCGTTCCCCTTTCTCTACAACCTCTCCAGCATGTGTTGTCACTTGAGTTTTTTATTTTGGCCATTCTGATGGGTGTAAGGTGAAATCTCAGGGTCCTTTTGATTTGCATTTCCCTAATAGCTAATGAGGTTGAGCATTTCTTTAAGTGCTTCTCTGCCATTCGATATTGCTCTATTGAGAATTCTCTGTTTAGCTCTATTCCCCATTTTTTAAGTGGATTACTTGGTTTGCTGCTTTTCAGCTTGTTTAGTTCTTTATATATACTGGATATGAGTCCTCTGTCAGATAAAGGGTTGGTGAAGATTCTTTCCCAATCTGTAGGCAGTAGTTTGTTTTGATGATGGAGTCCTTTGCTTTACAGAAGATTTTCAGTTTCATGAGGTCCCATTTATTGATTGTTGCTCTTAGAGCCTGTGCTGTTGGTGGTCTGTTCAGGAAGTTTTCTCTTGTACCAATGAGTTCTAGGGTATTCCCCACTTTTTTTTTCTAGCCGATTTAATGTGTCTGGTTTTATGTTGAGGTCTTTGATCCACTTGGACTTCAGTATTGTGCAGGGTTATAAGTATGAATCTATTTTCATTTTTCTACATGTAGACATCCAGTTGGACCAGCACCATTTGTTGAAGATGCTATCTTTTCTCCATTGTATGGTTTTGGCATCTTTGTCAAAGATCAGGTGTCTATAAGTGTGTGGGTTTATTTCTGGATCCTCTGTTCGGTTCCATTGATCCACCATTCTGTTTCTATGCCAGTACCATGCAGTTTTTAAAACTGTTGCTCTATAGTACAACTTAAGATCAGGGATGGAGATACTTCCAGAAGATCTTTTATTGTAGAGGATTGTTTTAGCAATTCTGGGTTTCTTGTTATTCCATATGAAGTTGAGAATTTTTTCTTTCCAGGTCTGTAAAGAATTGTGTTGGTAATTTGATGGCAATTGCATTGAATCTGTAGATTGCTTTTGGTAAGATGGCCATTTTTATTATGTTAATCTTGCCAAGCCATGAGCATGGGAGATCTTTTCATCTTCTCATATCTTCTTCTAATTCTTTCTTCAGAGTCTTGAAATTTTTTTCATACAAGTCTTTGACTTCCTTGGTTAGGGTTACTCTGAGGTACCTTATGTCATTTGTGAAGGTACCTTATGTCATTGGCTATTGTGAAGGGTGTTGTTTCCCTAATTTCTTTTTCAGCCCTTTTGTCTTTTGTATACAGGAGGGCTACTGATCTTTTTTTGAGTTAATTTTGTATCCGGCCACTTTGCTGAAGGTGTTTATCAGCTGTAGGAGTTCCCTGGTGGAGTTTTTGGGGTCACACTTGTATACTATCATATAATCTGCAAATAGTGGTAATTTGACTTCTCTTTTTCCAATGTGTATCCCCTTGATCTCCTTCAACTGTCTTATTGCTCTAGCAAGGACTTCCAGCACTATGTTGAAGAGATATGGAGAGAGTGGACAGCCTTGTCTTGTCCCTGATTTTAGTGGGATTGCTTTAAGTTTCTCTCCGTTTAGTTTGATGTTGACTATAGGCTTGCTGTATATGGCCTTTACTATGTTTAGATATGTGCCTTGTATCCCTGATCTCTCCAATACTTTAAACATGAATAGATGTTGGATTTTGTCAAATTGTTTTTTCAGCATCTAGGGAGATTACCATGTGCTTTTTTTCTTTCAGTTTGTTAATATAGTGGATCACATTGATGGATTTCCGTATATTGAACCACCCCTGCATACCTGGGATGAAGCCTACTTGGTCATAGTGGATGATATCTTTGATGTGTTCTTGGATTCGGTTTGCAAGTATTTTGTTAAGTATTTTTGCATCAATGTTCATAAGGGAGATTGGCCTGAAATTCTCTTTCTTTTTTGAGTCTTTGTGAGGTTTTAGTTACCAAGGTGACTGTGGCTTCATAGAATGAGTTTGGTAATGTTCCTTCTGTTTCTATTTTGTGGAATAATTTGAAGAGAATTGGTGTTAGCTCTTCTTCGAAGGTCTGGTAGAATTCTGTGCTGAAGCCATCTTTTCCTGGATTTTTTTTTTTTGGATGGGAGACTTTTGATGACCGCTTCTATTTCTTTGGGGGATATAGGACTATTTAGTTGATTTACCTGGTCCTGGTTCAGCTTTGGTAAGTCAAATCGATCAAGAAAATTGTCCATTTCATTTAGATTTTCAAATTTTTTTAAAGAGTTAGAGATCTTTGTACTCTCATAAAACACTAGAGAAGCCAGGAAAGTTTAACACACAGACTGGTCTCTTCAATGAAAAGATATTTTCCTGTTTTTCCCCTGGAATGCTGGGTAGAAATTTAGTTTACAACCTGATGATCCTTTGCCATCTATAGGGTCAGGCTTTACTGGTATCCCCCAGAACATTACGTTTGCTTATCCCAGACTTCTGCCCTAAAACTTCAGCAGTTCTTCCAGGCCATTAAACCCATCCTTGTGAGAGATGCCATTTCTATGTCATCTTATACCAGACCAATCTTGACTCCCATGGGCATTATGTTTATCTCATTTGTTCTCCTTGGACTCTAAATCTTGAACACTGTTACCAAGTCAATAGTACTCAATTTTATGAAGAAAGTCAGATGTGCTTTGTAAAGAATTTCAATGTAAATATGTCTTAAACTTTGTTATATGACTGAGTTAATAGTCATCAGAAAGCTTTTTCCAAAATTGTGCTGTGCTTTAATATAGCTAAAATAAAGGACCTGGGATCAGACTCCAGAAGTTTGACTCGGTGCTGGCTAACTAAGCTAAGCTGAGTTTCATTCTTACCTCACGTGGATCATTTTCCTGCCAGCCTTATGCTTGCAGTGACTCCCATAAAAATAATCTCAGAATATCAAGACTTTTTATCATGAGCCACAATAGGGTATATGTTCATATCGGAGCTGAGATGATTCCACCATTTCATTACTGTGTCTTTTGGCTCACTGTCATTTTTTTTTTTAAATCAAAGTAAGACAGAGAAACTAACTGCTGACCCAGGGGATAATGACTACAATGGAGACTTATTTGACCTATGACTGAAGACAAATAAGATCCTTGTAGAGAGCTATCTAAATTTCATTTCTGTTGCTGTGATAAAATATCCTGACAAAAGCAACTCAGAGGAGAAAGGGTTTATGTAATCTACCAGTTCCAGGTTGCCGTTCATCATAGCAAGGAAGTCACCTTGGCAGAAGCTTGAGAGATTTGGTCACATCATATCCCTAACTAGGAACAGAGAGTAATGAACGCAAGCAAGCTTTTACTCCTCCCAAGGCCTGGCCCATGAAATGGTGCTATCCCACTCAGAGTGGGTTATCTCACTCAAATAACCAAATTAAGAAAATCTCTCACATCCCAACCCATTCCAGACAATTCTTCATTGAAACTATCTCCCTTGGCAATTTTATATTGTGTAAAGTCCTCAATCAAAACTAACCACTATAGGATATTGTTGAAGGACGTTCTCTTAGTACCAGTCTAACCAGTACTTCAGTTGGCTCTTCAATTAAACAAAATCAAAACAAAACAACAAAAAAATCCATGCAAATATCACAGTAGCATAATAATTAGCTCACATAAGAGTCATGCATTGATATTACTCTTATATCAACTTCATATTTTTCTTGTAGTTATAATTCACTGTTATGCACAAGTATGAGTGTAGCAGCTCAGAGGTGTGTGTTGCAAATTTTCAGCTCCATAAACTACCAAACTGGCCCTCAGTTTAATTAGTCTTATGTCAACTTGACACAAAGTATTGTCACGAGAGAGGATGGAATGTCAATTAACAAAATGCTTCTTAAATCAGGCTGTATGTAAGCCTGTAAGGTATTTTCTTAATTAGTGATTGGAGGGAAAGGGCCTAGATCATTGTGGTCCCACCATTGGGTTGGTGGTCTTGGGTTCTATAAGAAAGGATTCTATGAGCAAGCCATGAGGAATAAGCCATTAAGCAGCACCCCTTCATGGCCTCCAGGTTCTTGCCCTACTTGAATTCCTTACCCGATTTCCTCCAGTGATAAACAGTAGCAGTTAAGCCAAATACATCCTTTTCTTTCCAAGTTGCTTTGGTCACTAATTCACCACAATAGTAACCCTAACCAGGACAGTTAGATAACTTCAGTTTATTTATAAAATAACTTGAGATGTTATTCTGACAGTGCTATTAGTATATGTTTTTTTAAAAAGTATGCCATTTACATAGTAGTTTCATTTTTAGTTAAGTAATGTCAAATAATTATTGCTTTAGTAGGAAGCCATACCTAATTTGTGTTTAAATAATCATTTCCTTATAAGTTAAACTGCCAAAAAGGAGAACATCTCAGATATCTTTTATATTAGTTTAGGACTAAATATTTTCTGATTTGAATAAATATGCAGGACACAGCTAAAGAAAGTAGAGTTACAAAAGTTAAGTATACTTTAGTTGGCTTTTTAAAGTTAGGCTATGACTCAAAGACTTGTAACAAAAATGAAAATAAGAACGTGTGACTAAACAGCTAAACACAAATGCCAAATTAACTGATTAAACTCTTCCCAATGTTTTTATTTTATTTTTCCAGACTTAGGCACAGCAAATGTTCAGACCTTCAATTCTATCAGACATATTATTATAACTAAAATTAAAAATATTTAAATAAATTTGGCAAAATCAACCATGTGCCACAAGCTCCCCCATGTACTGGGAAGGAGGCTGCTAAGAGAATGTCTCTGGACTTGTGACCCCCAGAACAACTATGCACCAGGTGAAAGATGTTCATTATGATGTCTGAACAGGCTGCTGAACACACTCAATGCACCATAAATGTAGGAACTGCACATCCAGAATGGCAATAAACTCACTCCGTGACACATTAGCTAGAGTTCCCAACCCCTTGTTTAGTTGAAAAACTCTGCCAGATTTTTGTTGCTGCAGAATATATTAGATTGGTGTGTTTTTTGTAACCTTGGAGACAAACCAATTGAGGAGAACACAATAAAAAAGGTAAAAAAAAACCATAGGCACCAAGGTTATTGTTATATTTTAAAATCACAGCATTGTGGAGAGTAACAACAGAAGCAAAAGAAGAAAAAAGTAAGAAATTTGAGTAATTAAATTATTGTTTTTCACAGAAACTTAGCCCCATATACCCACTGTGGGTCAGCTTATTTGTTTGGAAAATATTGAAGAAACTACACATTATGATAAGAAAGCTATGAGTTATCATTATTAATTGGAACTATATTTATCAACATACTACTCTACTAAGGCTTGATAAATTATATCTAATAGACAGCTTACTGGAGAAAGCATGTCTTCCAGACTATTAAATCGGTAAACTCAGATCACATTGAACTTTGCTTTGAATGACAAATTCCAAATGAATTAATTTCTAAATTCATAATTGGAAAATAAGGCTTCTCAAATTATAGGGAAAGCAGTTTGGGTGTGGGAGGCTGGTCCAAATGTACAGTGATTCTGGCTGCTCAGGAAGTGCCAGGTATCACCTACATAATGTGAAAGAACTCTTTTGTACCTTAGGCATAAGGCTCATCACTTACAGTTCTCTTGGACAGTGTTCTTATCCATCCATGGAAAATCATATTCCCAGACCACTGCATGCGACATCTCAATCCCATTGGCTTTCAGAATAACTTTGAGAAATGACACATGACAAAAAATTACTGCCTGTGAATATTCATCTAAAGTGCACATCTTCCAGTGTGTGTGTGAGAGAGAGAGAGAGAAAGAGAGAGGGGGGAGGGAAGGAGGGATAGAAAGGAGAGACAGAGAAAGAAAGAAAATGAATTCAGGTCTGTGTCTGTGTATACATGTAAATATGTGTATATGAGTGTGTTTAGCACCATGTACATGTGTAGCTAAGGGGTTACTCATGCCTATCAGACCATGTGGGGACCAGAGGGGCAGAGGGACTGCTCTGGTGTTTACACTTTATACCCTTGTTGGGGGTCTCTCCCCGAAGTTGGAGCTAGGCTGGCAGCCAGAAAGCCCTAGCTACCATGCTACCATAGTACTTAATACCTTTCTCCATCTGTCAGAGTTCTAGGGTTATAAGAGCTCAGCCATGCCTGTTTTTTTTTTGTTTGTTTGTTTTGTTTTGTTTTGTTTTGTTTTGGTTTGGTTTGGTTTGGTTTTTTTTTTTTTTTTTTTTTCAGGTGCTGGGTTTTAACCTCAGGCCTTCATGTTTGTGCAGCAAATGTTCTTACCCACCAAGCTGCTACCTAGCTGCATGGATATCTTCTTTCCTACTGTTTCACTTTTCTCACCCCTGCCCTCTCTTAGTGAAACTGTTATAATGCTGTTTCACAGCTGTGTACTGTGGCTCATGGTTTATTTTTTTTTCCTCGTGTCATGGATCTATAGGTTTGCTGTCACACTAAGAACTTTCTGGAAGTTGTTATTGATGGAACACTGGCTAGAAGAGAAATCATGATAAGGAAAAATTGTTAGTAGGCATCTTTTATGACCAATAACTTCTGAAGTTCTTAAAATGAGAAATAAGCACAAGTTGTTGGCTTCGTTCTAATGCTGCTAAGTGTTAGGAATGTTTTTCTTTGAACTAATGACTATGGATTTCAAAGACTTTTCCCCTAAACACTTGTGCATCACAGCCACAAATTATATGATGTCTGTAAGATGTCTCCAATGTGTGGCTTAAAAATATGGAACTTAGTGCATATAGATTTTTAGATATACACTAAAAATTGTATACCAATTTAAGTCAGGCAAAGACAGGATAAAGGGAATTACTCTAAAAGCTGCATAAATTTGTAGAGGCTCCATTTCTTTAGCTATAAGGGAGGAAAGTGCCATTCATCATTCTTACTGACTTACATGGATGTAATAGCTATAAAAATGTTATATCTGATGTAATGGTTGCTATTAACATTCATTTTTAAGAGTCATCCTAAAGAGCAAAAGTAGTCCTGCTCATGGTAAAATTACTACTTAATAGAAAATTCTGTTTTCTTCAGAACTTTAAGTATCCATGTCACTTTTTAAAATTATAAATATTTCATGAAATGTGTTTTCATGAACCTCAGCAAGATGGTATGTGAAGAATTTTAACAGAATGAGGGAAGAAAATATAGGAAAATAATTATCATGGAAACTTTATTACCCAGAAGTACCAGAATATAAACATTTGGACTTGATGTTCAAGTTTAGGGCTCCTTATTTATGTTTTGCTTTGTGACAAACAAAACAAAACTAAACAAAAAACCCTATTTTGATCATGATCATGAAGACGAGACAGGACAATTCATGTGTAACACTGTGAAACACATTCATCATGATATGTGTTAAAGTTTAATAAATAAGAGGTCTATGATACAGCTGATGCTTCAGGGACATCATAACAGGACATGTTTCATGGTCTATTACAATCCAATTTTGAAGTGACAATCTCCTTAGGGAGCTTAGTGTCTTACCACACACCTCAGATTGCTAAAAGCCTGGTTTCAGAATAAAAATTAATTGGAAGCTGTCTTCAACCATGGTCTAAACATTCATTCAGAACTAGTATTTGCCCCTTTGACCCGGTAACGGACCGTATTGATTCTCTATAGACTAGGAACCCACACCACAAGAAGGATGCTCCTGTCAGAATTGCAGCCTCTCGAAAAAACTCTGAGCTCTTGTCAGCATTGCTCGGTGGTGACGCCTGCTATATCAAAGGAATGAAAACAAAACAAAACAAAACAAAAATAACTTTTAAGTTTATATCCCTATTCCGACAGTGAGATTTGAAAAACTTTGAGTGGAAGAAAACAATAAACAGTTTAGACAAATGGAGGGAGGCTAAAAAGGGGGGGTGATGAAGCAGGAGAGGAGGGAGAGACAGAGACAGAAACAGAGAGACTGAGAATCCCAGATTGAACGACTCACTTGGCATTTCCTGCCCCAGGCTTCTTTCTCCGGAAAATGTTTAGGAAGGTGTTGGAGCGGCAGGGCAGCTTGCCATCACCAACGTGCATGCGGACTACATCGGAGGTGGTAAAGGCACTGCGGACGTTCCTCTCCGGCTTGGCAATAATGATGTACATCTTGGGAGTGAACATGCATCCCAGGGCCACTGTCACACTGAGGCTCACTGCAAAACAGGTGGTGATGATCTTGTAGTTGCTCCCAAAGTAAATGGGCACAAAAGCCAGCCAGATGATGCAGGTAGTGTACATGGTGAAGGCGATGTATTTGGCCTCGTTGAAGTTGGCGGGCACGTTGCGGGTCTTGAAGGCATAGTAGGTACAGCTCATGATGAGAAGTCCATTGTAGCCCACAGGGGCCACTACACCCAGGTTGCTGGTATTGCAGATAAGGTAGACTTCCTTGATACTTGGGTAGGACAAAATGGGCATGGGAGGCTCCATGATGATCAAGGTCACCACTAGAGTCAGCTGTACACTAATCAAAATGGAGGCTATGATCACCTGAGCCCAAGCGCTCATGAATCTGGGCTTCCGTGTACAGATTTTCTTCTTGCTGCCAGCTAGGATGCGTGCAATACGATTGGTTTTAGTCACTAAAGCAGAGTAACACATGGCGGAAGAAAGGCCGACCAGGAGGCGCTGAAGGTAGCAGGATGTCGTGGTAGGTTTGGCGATGAGGGTGAAAGGGCACACATAGCCAAGAAAAATGCCAGCCAGAATGATATAGCAAAGTTCCCTACTGGAGGATTTGACCACGGGTGTGTCCCGATACAGCACAAAGATGAGGGTGACAAACAGAGTCACCAGGATGCCCAGGCAAGAAAAGGCGATGGCTATGATAGCTTCTATGTCACTCCACTCCAGGTAACGGACAGGAATGGGCTTACAGCCTGCAAGGAGAAAAACGATTTTAATCAGAATCTCTGATTTCTTTTGGGCAATTGTGTAGGTGCTTGCTAGTTACTGAAGGCATAGCTATCTATGGTCACATCTTTTATGATTTATGGTATCTGTTACAAAATTCTTCCATGTTACTCAGAGATACTCCTTGGCCTTCTGTGGATAATCATATCTCCAACTTAGTCTCATTACAGTCTGATATGACTTAATTGAACTTGAAGGGAAATAATATTTTCCATCAGGCCCTACATTGTAAGTTGTCACTGCATTGGTGAAATTTAATTCTACATTTTTTTTAAAAGAGAGGAAATAAAAATAACATGATAACAAAATAGAATGTTAATAAGAAGTAAACTCATTAAGTTTTAGTAGTTTTTATAACTTTTAATCTTATAAAGAAATAAGATTTCTTTATTTTATGCACCTTATACATAGCACGTAGGACTCATAGAAAAATCTTAGCTAACCGAGTGTATACATATGTAATTTAAATTTTGTAGAAAAATTCACATTTTCTTGTCTACCATACCTTTTTTATATTGCTTAAACATCCATGTAATCTCTGGGTCTGCAAGTTGGAGCTTTGAGTTAATAGCCTTAGATTGACATGCCAAAGAATGAAAGTGCTCTCTGCTCCTCTCTGGAGTGCTAGAAATTATGTTTTTATTACCACTTATGTTTTCCCTCTTGGTGGAGAATGAAATTTGTTTTGCATTTCATAGTGAAAAAAAAATATGTTGTCATGGTTAGGAGACAATTTCTTCTCAAGAATTTATGTTTGGTATGGACTAGTATTTCCCAAAATGGTGATATTGGAATTATCTTAATGATTCCAGAAAACAAATCTCTGTTTTATAGCCCTAGACAGGGACCCCCCACAGGGACCAGTTTAACTTTCTTCAGTCTATCAGTACCAGCCCACCTCAGTGAACATGGCTCTGCACATCAACCCTTGAGTGTTAGCTCTGAATTCTGATACTCACCCTGCTAGGAAAAAACTCACATCAATTCAGGTGTGCCAATCAACCAACCACAGTCTCACAGGATGTCTTCAGATGGCCACAAGCATATGCTCTGGAAGCTTATTGATCCCTAAACTCCACACTTTTTAACACCTTGTAGACCATATGTGTGTCATCTAATCAGAGAAAACTTATCTCTTAGGAGTAGCCATTTCTTGTTGTGTGTAAAGTTGACAGAAGATTTAGCTTTTCTGTTTTCCCTGGTTCTTTGTCCTTTAATTCATATATAGTTCATTCTCATAATCCATGAGGAATTGGCTCCTTTCTCCCAATGATATCAAATCTTGGAGAAGCTCAAGTCCTTTGTCTGAGAATACATTTGCATAGAACTATTTGGCCTCAGTACACTCCAGTGGTACCAAATATGTGGATACCTAGTCCTTTATCTTGGATGGCATATTCTTTGTATGTAACCTATAGACTCTCTCATATGTGCTTTAAATCATGCCTAGCTTACTTATAATTCCCAGCATAATGTAAATGCAAGGTAAATAGTTATTGTGCCATATTTTTTAAGAAATCATGAGGAAAAATGTCTGGATATGGATATGTCATGTATATCTATACACATACATGTTATATACTGTATACACACACACACACACACACACACACACACACACACACACACACACTTGTAATCTTGTAGAACTGACAACTGTAACCAGCATAGAGTTAACAGTGTACTAGTCACAGTGAAATGCCTTTGCTTCATGCTTCTCCCCTGAGCATGTGGGATGTGTATTACAGAGCTGATAGACACGGATGGCTGGCTGACTATCATGAGACTTAGAGGTGGTTTTTAGGATTTTAAGAAATTTGAAGAACAGAAGACAGGGAAGAACGCAGTGAGTGAACCTATTGGTCACAGCACCTCCAATATTTTTGCAAATGAAGATCTTCAAATAAATTTTGATGAAATTTCTAGAAACATAAATGATGGAAACACCAAATATAGATTCACCAAATATAAATATAGATACTTGAAGAGGGAGAATCATTGTCTAAACTACATACCCACTGTTAGCCCAACCAGGTTTTAATGAATAGTTCCAAACCCATAGCCATACAAGGAAAGCTCTGGTTAAGATCAGTGGATCATGAAACAAGCACACAAACAAGCAAGCAAACAAAAAAGAATGTGAGAAAGGAATTTATAGGAAGGTGTACAGGGCCAGGAAGGCAATGAGAGTGAGAGTCATTAGACTGCACTGTATACATGTATGAAACTATCAAAGAACAACTTTAACATAATTTCTAAAGATTATTATACATGTCATATTTTTGTATTCTCTACTTGTTGGGTTTCAGAACCAACACAACTGGCTAAGATACTTAGTTAACACATCAATGCATGTCTAGCTTCCAGGTTCTCCCAGAATCCCTTAGTCCCTAGTTGTTGTAAGGTGTGGTTGCTATTCCCTGAACTTTTCAGCCCAGTGACTGGGCTTCTCCTCCCCCAGAGGCTTCCCTATATAATCCCGACATTTTGGTCTCTCCCTCTCCCTCTTCTTCCCCCTTCTTTTCCCCTCCCCCTCATCCTGTCCCACTTTCTGTATTTCTCTCTCCCTTCTGTGCTGCCTCTCTCCCCCCTGTCTGCATGGCATTTGCCCTGGTCTGGTTCCTTGGGACTGGTGAACCCACCCTGAAGCTACCCTCAATAAACCTGCCTTTTTTTTTTTTTTTTTTTACTTTTGCTTCGGTTTGAATTGGCTTATTTTATAGCCAGAGAAAACCTAAATCATTTAGTTTCCTTTACTGATTTGAAGTTATACAAATCTTACTTCATCTTTACTGTTTCTCTTAACGGTAATAGGAATCTATTTGAACTAAGGCTTTTCTACTCAGTCAGCATCTCTAACGAGTTAATGATAGTTAGCAATACTGTTAGTTTAGATCATTTGAGAAATGGTATGCAGGCAAGTCACACTTTACTTTTCTAATATATTTCACAAGTGCAAGGATTTCACGAGTTCACATATCTAAAAAAATTTTCAGAAGCTCACAAAACACATTTACGTAATGTTTTCATTTAAAATCAAAATGTGCACTACAGCAAAAGACAGGCAGCATGTCACTGCCACCAATTAAGAAAGATCCAGCTCCAAGCTCTTATTCATCCACAGATATGATGCATTGCATTTAGAGTGTGCACTGCTGCTGTGATCTGTCTGATGAACACCAGCTTTGAGACAGCTCAAGGCAGAAAAATCAGTCAGGCCTTTCACTGAGGGCTGGCATTGGCTGTCACCAGGGACATTTTAAAGTTTGCCTCTTACAAATTCCAGCTCATATAACATTGTCAAAAATCAAAGACTAATACAGAGAGTGGCATCCCCACAAAAGACCATAAAATTGTCCAAACTAGCTGTCCATCTGTCCTAAACAGTAAACTGCAGAGTTAAAGCAAAATGTCTTTGTCCTAGAGAAAGACCAGACATTTCCTGTGCACTAACAGGGGGCAGTTTAAATAATAAAAACCCATGGCACAGACTCCATGGTGACCACTTTTCCTACCAGCAAGATGCTAGACTCTTCTTATGCAGAAGTTAGGCTCTTCCATGTCAGTCAAACCCACCCCAAGCCCAGTCACTTATGCCTTGAATACAGTTTGTAAAGATTTGCATTTTCCTCCTTCACTTTCCCTTGTGTCAGACTTCTTAGATTTGAGAAGCACTAGATTTGCCATCTTGAGGAAATTGATGCTATTGTCCAAGTCAGTCATGAAACTTCTAAATGAGTGCATCTCAAGGCTGGAAGAGGGGATACCTCCTGTAACGGTAAGTAGTAATCTACTATACCTTACTCCCACATGCAACAGAAGACTTAAAAACAGTTGTTTTTATGGCATCTAGAGGTCTGAAAATAGGGCAGCTTGGCAAATGTCCATGGCCAGTCATTCGGAGAGGTAGCGGCTAAATGGACAAATTAGCCTTCAAGCAGGCTAAAAATTACTCAGTGAACTCAGACAAGTAATAATAACTCTAGTCCCAAGACCAGAGGCTACTTCTCATCTTGAACCAGATATCTCAGAGTTTATAATATCCAAGTGCATTAGCAGGCTAAAATAGAATATCATATTTCCTTCTAACTAGGTCAAATCACACATAACACAGATCAGGAAATAGAGGCGATAATTATTTTGCCCCAATTATCTTAGTGGAATTCATAACATTTATAACATTATTTCATGATAATATTACCAAAAAGGCCTTCTTAATGAAAGCACCGATGCAGTTTACTTATACTTGTCTGACAAATAATGAAGTTGAGATTCAGAGTTGTTAAGTCATTAGATTAAGCTTCAATGTTGGCAAGGAAAAAAAAGTGTATTTTCTTAATATCAGCTACCTACAAAATGGATATGTACTTATAGTTCAAAGTACAGCTTAAATATTCATTCTATGATTTTTTTTTCCTTCCAAGAAACAATAGTTGCTTCTTGCCCTATGTCCATGTGACACAGTACATAGGGATTTGGTTCACTGTTTACATATCTAGTATCATATGATGCTTCTTATGTGTTTACCTCAGTTTCTTCAAACATCTCTGAGCACAAGACAGTTGATAAAGATTCTCTCTTCTCAAATATCAAGAATATTTTAACCATGATCTGCCCATGCAGACCTCTCCCCACTGCTGCTTGTTCAGTGACATCATCACCCATGAATTCTACAGTTGTGTCCCACAACTGTAACCACAAATGAACCGGGGACTCTATTTTCTTTCAGCTTCTTGATCTTTGAGGGAGAGAATATTTACCATCTAGCATTCATATATCATTTTACATGCAATATATAAAAAAAGGCATGTAATAGTCTTCATTTCAAGCTGTAAGTTCTTCCAAATTTCTTATACCGAATTTTATATTTTTACATACTTTTTGGGATTTGATCATTAAAAAATAAGGTTTTATTGTCAAATAAATATGGTATTTCAGAAAAAAAGATAGTTGGTAAGGTATATTGTAGAATCACATGAATAAATAGATAATAGTGTGGAGGTCATGGCAATTGACAAAATAGAGAACATAAGTAAAGCTAGTTATTTTTTTTTTTTTTTTTGCTTTTAATGACATTTAGTACAGGGTGCCTTTTTGAGAAGTCCTTATACTATTTGATATTTTAGAACAAATAAACATTATTGCATGACTTTTAATTGGTCCATGAATTATTGAGTCACTGTCAAATCTTATATCATCATGGAAAAGAATCATGTTTATTAATCATAAGAACTGAAGCATGAAATTTATGTGCAGAATTAAAATGTACATATCCTAGAAGAAAACACAAAAAGCCCAATAGCTTCCGAATGCACTGACTCTGAGAATTCATCAATATTTTCTCAGATCTAGAAAAAAAAACATGAAAATGTAAATTGCTTATAAATATTGGTTTCATTAATGAGAATCTTTAACACATTTAAAGTTGATTTCAGTACATTTCTTACAAACCTTACCTCCAACAACAACAACCATGTCTCAGAGAAAATCACTCTTTGTTCTAACAGAAATCTTACATTAAAAAAAAAAACAAAACATTAAAACACCCACTGAAAGACACTGTCATCACTCCTCTAATTATTTACTGATTTTTGGTAGTCTTTACCAAAAGAATACCAAAAGAGGTTTTTCTTTTCACTACTACTACTATGGCAACACCAAACCACATTTCCCTTGCTCTGGATTTGACATGGCGCCAAGTAAGTGACTTTCCACTCATGCATGAAAAAATAGGCATCAATAACACATAAATATAAATTAGTATGAGAGATGTATGTTCTGAAGATATTGAGGATATGTTTGCAAAATAGTCTGTATATATAACGGAATAGTAGCTGACTGATGGAGAGACAGGCAGCATGAGCTGTTACAAGGGTCAACTCATTTGAATGTGAAGGTAACCTTGATGTGAATCACATTTAACACGATCAATCTTTAGAAAGGCAATTGTACTAGTATTCATCTAGTTTATGGTAATAGAGATTTTTCCCATGTTTTGTCAAGATAAAATCCTAATTAATAAGAAGAATTGTTTGATAGTTAGGTAATACACTCACCTTGGGAGAATACAAGAAGTTAAGTATATGACTGGGTTCCATTGTGATAGCTGGGTGTAGTGGTATACACCTATAATTCTAGAACTCATGTGGGAAGTTGAGATGGGAGGATCTTTATTTCAAAGCCAGTCTGGGCTACCTAGTCAGGGCTGTACAAGGGAAGAACAGTATGATTTGGTCTCAAAAAATGGTCAGAAACTATCACAACACGCTGTATTTTTCTTTTTTTAATGTACGTTTTAAAATTTCAGTGTGTGTGTGTGTGTGTGTGTGTGTGTGTGTAAGATCTAAGTTTTGGCACCAATCACCTTAACCTACTGAAGCAGCTTACCAGCCCTTTCACATGTATTTGAAAGTATAAATAGAAGTTCTTTCTCATGTGTGAACTAAGTCCTAATTCATGTGAAAATAGAGCAGTAGGGAAGGATGTAGAAAATTCAAAATAATGCATAGAAAAACAAAACCCTCTTGTCTCTCAAAGCCAGTATTTCTGACTTCTAAGGACAACCTCAGAAAGGTGTCTGCACTTGGTTTTCTTCTTAGTCAGCTGAGAGCTTGCTCAAATAGCTGGAAGAAGGAGATGGGTGCTAAGTCAACTCCAGATCTTTGAGGGACTTGCTTATGAGAGAAAAGAGGATGAGCAGGAAGAACTCACTGTGGAGGAGGAGAAAACTAGAGAGAGAAATATGAGTGGCAGTGGAGGCCTGAGTACAAAAGAAGACTAGCATATGTGTGTATGGTATCCAGTCCATACTACCTGAACTGTATGTGACAGCCATTAGGCCCAGCAGGGAGATATATGGATTCATAAGGTGGCTTTTCTTTTGACAACTGCATTGATCTTCTAATTCTCTAAATTGAACAGACATGGATCTTGACACAGTTATTATGACCAAAGCACCAGGCTCTGAGCCCAAGAATGGTCTTTCCCAATAGGACAGGAAGTAGCTTTGAAAGCACCAATGCAGTTTACTTATACTTGTCTGACAAATAATGAAGTTGAGATTCAGAGTTGTTAAGTCATTAGATTAAGCTTCAAAGTTGGCAAGGGGGGAAAAAAAGACTCAATATTTGCTTGCATGTTCTGCATATCCAGGTAGATAGTCTAAAATTACACTCACACCCTTTGGTTTGTGGCTTCATTTGAGTTACTGCTTCCAATGTGGTAGGTAAGCTTCATAAAGTGATATACATTTTGTCCTTTTCTGTTTTTGTTGTCACTGCTTTGGGGGAATTACCCAGAAATTCTTAGCCTACAACAGCCAGTGTGTTGAAGTGTTTCACCTGTGCTTTTTCTACAAGTTTCATTATATGAGATATTACACTTGAGAACTTTGATCCACTTTGGGTAGTTTCTACTTAAGATGAATGATAGGAGTCATTTTCAATCTTTTCAGCATTCCTAACAGTGCAAGCAGAAGCTGTCTCTGACTCCTTTGGCTGCTTTTGAGACAACTTTTCTCATACTTGGTTGCCCTGTCCAGCCTTATTATGAGGAGAGGTTCTTAGTCTTTATTTATTTTATTTTTAAAATATTAGTTACAGTTTATTAACGTTGTATTCCAGCTGTACCCCACTCCCTCATTCTCTCCAAATTCCCTCCCTCCCTCCCTCCCTCCCTCCCTCCCTCATCTCCTCCCTGCCCCTTTCCAGGACCACAGAGAGAAGGGAGGAGACCTCTCTTCCATCTGACCCTAGCTTCCCAGGTTTCTTCAGGACTGGCTGCAATGTCCACCACTGTGGCCTAGCAAGGCTGCTCCTCCCTTGAAGGGGGAAGGTCAAAAAGCCAGCCACTGAGTACATGTCAGAAATAGTCCCTGTTCCCCTTACTAGGGTACCCACTTGGATACTGAGCTACCATGGGCTACATCCGA
The DNA here is from genome assembly GCF_907164565.1 of Psammomys obesus. Classification (NCBI taxonomy): domain Eukaryota; kingdom Metazoa; phylum Chordata; class Mammalia; order Rodentia; family Muridae; genus Psammomys; species Psammomys obesus. The sequence goes on along the minus strand of NW_026596110.1, from coordinate 625,906 downwards.
GCAGGGGTTCTAGGTTATATCCATACATGGTCCTTGGTTGGAAATACAGTCTCATAAAAGACCCCTGTGCCCAGATATATTTGGTCCTTGTGGACCTCCTGTCCTCTTCACATCTTACTAACTCCCCCTTCTATATGATCCCCTGCACTCTGCCCAAGGTTTGGTTATGAGTCTCAGCATCTGCTTTAATACACTGCTAGGTAGAGTCTTTCAGAGACCCTCTATGGTGAGCTCCTGTCCTGTTTCTTGTTTTCTCCTACTTCCAATCTCCATCCCATTTGTCTTTATAAGTGAGGATTGATCATCTTACCCCGGGTCCTCTTTCTTGTTTAGCTTCTTTAGGTGTAGAGATTTTAGCATGTTTATCCTGACTTTTAGGCCTAGTATCCACTTATAAGTGAGTATATACCATGTGTGTCTTTCTGCTTCTCGGATACCTCACTCAGGATGATCTTTTCTAGATCCAGCCATTTGCCTACAAATTTCATAATTTCCTTGTTTTTAATTGTTGAGTAATATTCAATTGTGTAAATGTACCACAATTTCTGTATCCATTCCTCCATTGAGGGACATCTGGGTTATTTCCAGGTCCTGGCTATTACGAATAAAGCTGCTAAGTACATGGTTGAACAAATGTCCTTCTTGTGTACTTGAGCATATTTTGGATGTATGCCTAGGAGTGGTATAGCTGGATTTTGAGAAGGTGCTAGTCTTATTTGTCTGAGAAAGCACCAGATTGATTTCCAAAGTGGTTGTACAAGTTTACATTCCCACCAGCAAAGCAGGTGTTGTCACTTGAGTTTTTGATCTTAGCCATTCTGAGGGGTGTAAGGTGATATCTCCGGGTAGTTTTGATTTGCATCTCCCTGGTGCTAAGGACAGTGAGCAATTCTTTAGGTGTTTCTCTGCCATTCTATATTCCTCTACAGAGAATTCTCTGTTTAGCTCTATATCCCATTTTTAATTAGATTACATGGATTGTTGCTTTTTAACTTCTTTAGTTCTTTATATATTCTGGATATAGGGTTGGTGAAGAGCCTTTCCCGTTCTGTAGGTAATCATTTTGTTCTGACAAAAGTGTCCTTTGCTTTACAGAAGCTTTTCAGTTTCATGAGGTCCCACTTATTGATTGTTGATCTTAGAGCCTTTGCTGATGCTGTTCTATTCAGGAGATTGTCTCCTGTGCCCATGAGTTCTAGGCTCTTTCCCACCTTTTCTTCTAACCGATTTAGTGTGTCAGCTTTTATGTTGAAATCTTTGATCCACTTGGACTTTAGTTTTGTTCAGGGTGTTAAATATGGATCTATTTGCATATTTCTGCATGTAGACATCCAGTTGGACCAGCACCATTTGTTGAAGATGCTGTCTTTTTTCCATTGAATGGTTTTTTGACTTCTTTGTCAAAAATCAAATATCCATAGGTGTGTGGATTTATTTCTGGGTCTTCTATTCGGTTCCATTGATCTACCATCCTGTTTCTATGCCAATACCATGCAGTTTTTATTACTATTGCTCTGTAGTACATCTTGAGATCAGGGATGGAGATACCTCCAGATGATCTTTTGTTGTATAGGATCGTTTTGGAAATTCTGTTTTTTTTTTTGTTTTGTTTTGTTTTGTTTTGTTTTGTTTTTCCATATGAAATTGAAAATTGTTCTTTCAAGGTCTGTAAAGAATTGTGTTGGTATTTTGATGGGAATTGCATTGAATTTGTAGATTGATTTTGGCAGGATGGTCATTTTCTCTATGTTAACCATCCCGTTTCATGAGCACGGGAGATCTTTCCATCTTCTGATATCTTCTTCAATTTCTTTCTTCAGAGACTTAAAGTTTTTTTCTTTTTTTTTAAATTTTTTATTTTTTATATTAATCACAGGTTATTTACTTTGTATCCCAGCCGTAGCCCCCTCACTCATTCCCTCCCAGTCCCACCCTCCCACCCTCCCTTCTTCGTCTTCTTCCTGTCCCTTTCCAAGTCCACTAACAGGGGAGGACCTCCTCCCCCTCCATCTGACCCTAGCTTATCAAGTCTCCTCAGGACTGGCTGCAATGTCCACAGAAGTGGCCTAGCCAAGCTGCTTTTCCCTCATGGGAGCGGAGTGGAAGAGCTTACTATTGAGTTCATGTCAGAAATAGTCCCTGTTCCCCTTATTAGAGAACCCATTTGGACACTGAGCTACCATGGGCTATATCCGAGCAGGGGTTCTAGGTTATATCCATACATGGTCCTTGGTTGGAGGATCAGTCTCGTGAAAGACCCCTGTGCCCTAATATATTTGGTCCTTGTGGCACTCCTGTACTCTCCAGGTCTTACTAACTTAAAGAAATGCTCAATGTCCTTCGCCATCAGGGAGATGCAAATCAAAACGACCCTGAGATTTCACCTTACACCCATCAGAATGGCTAAGATAAAAAACTCAAGTTACAACACATGCTGGAGAGGATGCAGAGAAAGGGGAACCCTCCTCCATTCCTGGTGGGAATACAAACTTGTACAATCACTTTGGAAATCAATCTGGCGCTTTCTCAGACAAATAGGAATAGTGATTCCTCAAGATCCAGCTATACCATTCCTAGGCATATATCCAAAAGATGCTCAAGTACACAAAAAGGACATTTGCTCAACCATGTTTGTAGCAGCCTTATTTGTAATAGCCAGAACCTGGAAACAACCCAGATGCCCCTCAGTTGAGGAATGGATACAGAAATTGTGGTACTTAAAGTTTTTTTTTCAATCAGGTCCTTCACTTTCTTGGTTAGAGTCACACCAAGATACTTTATGTTGTTAGTGGCTATTGTGAAAGGTTTTGTTTCCTTAATTTCTTTCTTGGCCCTTTTGTCTTTGGTATACAGGAAGGCTTCTAAATTTTTTTGAGTTAATTTTGTATCTATCCACTTTGCTGAAGTTGTTTATCAGCCGAAGGAGTTTTCTGGTTGAACATTTGGAGTCACTCGTGTATACTATCATATCATCTGCAACTAGTGATACTTTGACTTCTTCCTTTCCGATTTTTATCCCCTTGATATCCTTTAGTTCTCTTCTTGTTCTAGCTAGGACTTCATGTACTATGTTGAAGAGATATGGAGAGAGTGGGCAGCCTTGCCTTATCCCTGATTTTAGTGGAACTGATTTAAGTTTCTCTCCATTGAGTTTGATGTTGGCTATAGGCTTGCTGTATATTGCCTTTACTATGTTTAGGTATGTGCCTTGTATCCCTGATCTCGCCAAGACTTTAAGCATGAATGGGTGTTGGACTTTGTCAAATACTTTTTCAGCATCTAAGGAGATGATCATGTGGTTTTTCTCCTTCAGTTTCTTTATATGGTGGATTACATTGATGGATTTCCATATATTGAACCATCCCTGCATGCCTGGGATGAAGCCTCCTTGTTCATGGTGGATGATATCTTCTATATGTTCTTGGATTCGGTTTTCCAGTATTTTATTGAGTATTTTTGCATCAATGTTCATAAGAGAGATAGGTCTGAAGTTCTCTCTTTTGGTTGGTTCTTTGTATGGTTTAGGTATCAAGGTGATGGTACTCCATAGAATGAGTTTAGTAATATTATTTTTGTTGGTTAATTATTTTTATGTCCAGTATTAAGTGTTTTTGCCAGTCACCAGGTCCTCAGGGCATTCCCTGTTTTATTTATGAGCTTTGTGAATTTGGCTCCTACCTTTCTCTAATATGTATTCTTTAAAAAAAAAAAAACTTCTCTCTTTTCCTGTAAGCCAACTGTAAAAGTGGGTCAGTACTCACTTGTCAAAGAAAGCCCTAAAAAATGATTTTAAATAAGAAGTTTAAATGTTCACATTCACCTTAAGGATATCCATGTAACTAGGCCATACAGGGCATTCATATCTAAAAAGAAAACAAATTATTGAAAGAAGTCACTGTCACTTTAAAAGAGTGATATGTGTGCTGCTCCAGCTCTGTAATGGTGGAGTTGATGGGCATGCCCATGCTAAAGAGTGGGGCTGGACACACGATCAGTGGCCCAAAAGGTATTTTCAATTTTGGCTGTACATGTTTAAAAATGTTGAGTGTAGGTTCAAGCTGAAGATTTTAGATATAGGTTCTCTAGACCCCAAACATATCCATGTGAGAACGCACCCAGGGTGTGCTGCTGAGCAAAAGGAGTGCATAGTGGGCTAACCCATGCATGAGCTTGCCCTTACCCTTACCACATTACAATGATTCTCACTCTACAGGAACTCATTGCTCCTGAGCCCAAAATGGAGGCTGCAAAGAAGAAAACACTATCTTGGAAGACACCGAGAAAATGAAAAACTTAAGGTGGCAGGACAAACTTGGCAAGTCCAAATATAGGTTTCAAGCCATCATTTCATCATTTCCTGTCTATGGCACTCTTTGGTCAAAGTGTCTTTAATTTTCCTCTTATTTTTTCATCTTTTGTTCCTCTTCTTTCTAAGCCCTTTTCTATAAAGTAGTTTTGTGTGTGTGACTCACTACATTTAGTTAAGGTTGCCTGCATGCACATGGGCATTAAGTGTGTTCAAATATGCTAGGTCCCATTCCAAAAACTGAGTACAAGAATATGGAGGTGAGCATGCATTTATTTGTTGGATGGCATTTAAGTATATGAAAACTTTCAAGCTAGCTCTTAGCTAGAGAATTAAAAAAAAAAAAGGAAAGAACGAGTGTGGTTAATGTAGTTGGTAATCTCAAAAATATATTACAATCTAATTTGCTTTCTTTGGAAAGGGTCTTTGCATTGGGTGATTTCTCATAGTCATTTAAATTTGGCTCTAACAGGACTAACGTTTCACAAGGCTGTGCCATTTAAGTATAATTTTAGCTATATGACCTAGTTCTACTTATCTAACCATTTTAAAATCTATATTTGGATAAAACCATGTGTTTTACTTTCACATTTTTCTTCAGAATAAATCAAAAGCAAGAAACTAGCAGCATTATCACCTTTCCTGGAGATTTTCAAAGGCATCCAGGGAGTCATGGGATCGGGGTTTGCGGCTTGGGTTCCTTCACCTTGTGTATACAATTTTGTTCCTCCAGGCTTCTGCTTCCTCTAAGATGAATGATCCATACACCAAGCCTGTATTTATTTACATGCTAAGGTTCCTAAGGCTTTAGACTTAAAATTTTTGTGGAGCATTTCTGAAAAGTTTCTCTCCTGTGAGTGTATACCAGGGACTATAAAAAAAAACCTAAATTATATATATGAACATTGCTTTTTAGCATATATATATATAATATATATACATACATTGCTTTTTAGAATATATATAGAGAGAATATATACATACATATATATACACACTATATATATGTATATACATATATATATACACACTATATATATGTATATACATATATATATATACATATATATACATATATATAGTGTGTATATATATGCATGTTCATATATTTACATAATAAGTACATCCCAGCTCCCTTGATTTTATTCCTAAGTAGTTTCTTACATCTAATTCTTCCCCTTCCTTCTCTCTGCAGCTGGACTAGACCACACCTTTTGAAATGTCTCATTAGGATGAAGGTGGCAGCTCCTTCATGGCTGTCTCCAGTCTGCATTCCACATTGCCCCCAGATCCATCTACCTACAAACTGGTTTCATGATGTCATTCCCTACCTTAAAACTCTCCAGTGCTAAAAGCCAAAAGTCAAGGTCTAAGCACAGAGAAGGGCTGAGAGAAATATCACCATGAGTCTTATTTCTCAACACTGTGGTGTCTATCGACCAAGTCCATGTACTTATTCCTTGGTTTGCCCAAGTCTATTATAAGCTTTCAACTGTCCTGTGTTTGACTTGCTATCATTCTTTTCATCTTCTTGCTTGCATGAAAAGCTTCTTGTTCTTTATAAGCATCTCTTTATATTAATTGTTATGCTATAGTTCCTTTCCTTTTCTTTCTTAACAAATTTTAAGCAAAATGAAAGCTAAGATTAGAAGTAGGTTTTGTGGTTCATACCTGCAATCTAAGTATCACATAATCTGTAAGGCAGGACCAGGAGACTAGCCACAAGAACAGTGCCAAGACTGACATACATGACCATGTGCTCATGCATACATGTACACACACATACACAGGAACACACACACATGCATGCGCATGCACACACACACAAGCGCACATAAATGCCAAAAACAAGAATTTAGGATTGTGGTCCATTTATGTGTGTATCTTTAGGGATGTAGTGGTAACTTAGACGATGTCCAGGAAATGTTAGCAAATATAAATTCAGTTGGCTTGAAATGCCTCCAAGTAAAATTTTGAGAAGAAGAAATAGAAAATTATATCTGTAACAGAATATCTAAGCACATATCAACTCACTTGTGCTTGGATGGAAATGAACTTCATTTTCAATACAGGGCGTTTAAACTTCAAAAGTTTGTATGTACTGTCAGGCACAAGCTCTACCAAGTGTGTAGCATAGCAAAAGGCCATGGTGAAAAGCCAGGAACTAATTCATAAGTAACCTCAGAGGGGCAATGCTACAAGAGAGCTGGCTCCTACCTGTCAGGTCTGCATTGGGCCACCACCCAAGGTCACAGGCTCTGCAGGTGAACTCATCTTGCACAAACTCATTCTCCTTGCAGGCAGTACAGATCCAGCAGCAGCTGACCTCCCCTTTCCGTATGACCTGCAAGACACAGAGGTGTCACTTACTGTGTAGTTGGTTTCCCACACAAGCTTTGGGTGAGGACTTGTCATCACAGTAACTTTGAAAAATCTGCTGCCTGCTAAAAGGACCCTGGAAGGTTTAAAAACCCCATGAGTTCAGAGATCAGGCGTGGTTGTCAACTCGTTCTGTCCTGAATTTGGAAGCTGTTTGGTAGCATGTTCATACAATGAATTGACTACATTATTTCTGTAGCATTTTTAAGAAATAAGAATTCAAGCATTTTTTAAGAAATAGGAATTCAAACATGGTGACACATGCCTTTAATTCCAGCACTCGAGAGGCAGAGGCAAGTGGATCTCTGTGAGTTCAAGTCCAGTCTGGTCTACACAGTGAATTCCAGGACAGTCAGAGCTACATAGTGAGACTCCATCTCAAATAAACAAAACAAAATTTAACTTTATCCTTATTTATGTTTACATTTATTAATTACTTTTAAGAGAAAAAAAACAACAATATATTTTTTTCTCTGAAAGTTTTTCCATTCTTTAAATACACTTAAACAATGCTATGGGAAAGGGAAATGGGGCCAGAATCGCTGGCTACATCCCAGATTCGACCCATGCTTTTTCATTTTGTATATTTTGTTGGTTTTCTCTCAATGCGGATGAGTGGCTGGATCTGCAGATCAGCTTCTTTCATCAAGATGTCAGAAACAGTATCATTTGATGTTCTTCCTGATAATGTATTGTTAAGTTTTCCAAATTTCTCACCAATGTCTAAGAGGTTTTGACCAGATGCTGGGCATGATGTATGTGAAGGCACAACATGCTGCTTTTCTTCTCTCACTCTCTTTCATTAAGAAGTTTTCAACCTTGTCTAGCAAGCAGGTAGTTTTTTACACCCAGTTCTCTCCCTTCTGGACCTTGTCCTTTAATTGGGACTATTTAACCTACCCTTTGACACTTTGATGTCTCCTTTCATCTACAAATGTGTTGGGTCACAATCACCTCTCCTATGATGAATGTATTGAATATATTTGTTATAGAACAAACCTAGAATGCTCTATTTTAGAAACTGTTTATCTTGTTAATAAATTCTGATTCTTCTTGACCTTTATTCAATTGCATGTATGTTCAATAAGACATCTGCATTCTGGCTGATGAAAACTGGAACAGTTCCTGGCTGTGTCAGCTTTGAAACTCACTTCCTAGTCATTTTCTTTGCCTGGACCCTTCAGACTTTTCACATGCAGATTGATGTTCAAATACTCAAGGAAACTCCTGTACTAAGTCCCAGGACTATTTATTTGTTTCCTGCAGAGATCCATCTTATCACTTCTCTGTGCTGCAAACTGTGGCTTTCCAAAATCTGATTCTGTCTTCTTGAATTAACAAGATGGTCAAATTCTGTGTTCTGTGTAGCTGAGCAACCAGGAGATTGCTTCCAGGCAGGAAGCCTGAGTGGTTTTAGGGTTTTCCTTGCACATTTTTTTCACTTCCCTGGCATCAAGGTCAAAAACTATCTACCGATGTTGGAACATATTGGCTTCAAATATTTTATCAAGCGTTTCCATTGTTTATGGCAGAGAGCAGTCTGCATTCTGTTATTCCCTCATGTAGAGTAGAAGTCCTTTGCTAGCACATTAAAAATACCACAAATTCCATATGTAAAGTCAGAATTAAGCTGTAAATATTACCATAATTTAAAGTGACAGATACCCCAGCCTTCATAAATCTGAAATTATTTTCTGGCTGAGTTGAAATTTATACCATCATTTTAGAATAATGAGAAAAGATTAAATGACAGAATATTCCAACCAAATGTAAACCGTTTTTCTTTTCTATTTTGCTTTTACATGATGTTTAAGAGTACAAAAAATTTAGTGGGTTTTTTTTTAATTTTTTTTTTTTTTTTTTAGTGGTTTTATTTCAGATAGCCTCAGAGTAGGTATGGAAATTTTACATTTCAAACAATCATTGTTTTCTAAATGGTAAGTTAAAAATTTAATTAATAAATGCATATTACTTTCTTATTTTAATTAAGCCTATATGTGTGACTGGACTTTTATCTACAAGGGGAAAAATAGCATAGCTTTACTGCAGAACAAATGGTCATGTGTAATGAGGAAATATTTGCAGTTCATACCGGGACCAGAACAAGTGAGGATAAGAGGGAACCTCTTCCTCCCTTACCAGAGCCTCCATCCCAAACTCAGAATTTTGACAAAAAGACCAACTTAAAGAAAAAAAAAGACCAAAAAAAAAAAGACCAACTTAAAGGAAGAAGGTGTGTGTGTGTGTGTATGTGTGTGGGTGTGGTGGGGTGAGAGAGAAAAAGAGAGGGAACAGACACTCTGAAAGCAATCTGTAAATCTGTAAAGATTTGTACGTTCTCTAGTACTTTCTTTGTCTCTATTAAAAATTCCCTCCCTCTCCCCACCTCACAAAAAAATGTTTTTCCTTGATTCTGGACAGTCTTCCCTTTGCATTTTTAAAGTGGATCGCTATTTATGTTTTTATTGTGAACTGTTGAAAATCCAGTGCTTGGAAATTGAAATCTGCACTTAGAGGAAACATGCCAGTTCACATAATAACAGAGTTGAACATGTGGCTGTGGGATAAGAGCTTGGGGTTGGCCCTCAGCCCAGTTTTGCTACATTCTGAATGCAGGAATTGAGAAACAAGAGACTCAACAACTCTGCGTCTCAGATCCATCACCTATAAAGCAGGGTCAGTAGGGTAACACCTTCTATGGAAGAGTCACTTCAAGAAGTAACTTGTAAGGGATCCGTTGTCCTTAGACAAGGACCTGCTGGGTGACTCCAGGTCTTCCACTTCATTCCTTCTTTCTTCCTCCTTCTTTCCTCTAATCTTCCTTTGACTTCCTGCCCATTCTTATTCCTTCAGTTCTCCCTTCCTCTCTTCCTTTGTTCTCACTTGTCTGGGGTAGAATTACAATTAAAGGCTTGTGTAGTGCAGTTTTGTAGTTCAAGAAAACCTGGGAGATCTCTTGCCTACTCTTGTCTGGGTCTACTTGTCAAATAAGAAGTACAAAGAGCAAGAACACAGAAGACAGGCATCTTTTTCCCAGTGTACATGAGCATCTTAGAACAAGGCTCTGAATTCTTTCATTATCCTTCTATTCTAAGAGTGGGAATAGAATCATACTGTTTCTCATCTTTGGTTTGCCTAAGCATCCCCTTTTATGTTTGTAACCAGTAACTTATATTAAATGCCCTCTATTAAACTGTGTGGCATTATTTATCTTGTCCAGAATTGGCTCTACCAATAAAGCATTGGCATCATTAGATAGTATTTTATTAGTTGTATATCTCTAAAAATAACTAGCAGAAAAAAATGTGCTTTTAATAGCATCAAAAGAAATTATCATAAAGTTTTATAGATTCCCAGAAAAGAAATCAAATTATTACTTTAGCATCTATGGCATTTTATGTTTAGAAGGGGTTCCTTTTGAAAGCTCTACTCCCCAGTTAATACAAACACATGTACTTCTCAGGCTGACTGTCTTCACCGTGGCTACTGAAAGCTAGATTTCTATTCTACACCTGGTAGGTGGCAAATTAGTGGTGTTAGAATGTAAGTGTTATTATTTGGTAATGTTATTCAGATTTCATTTGTTTCTTCACCTCCCAAAGTATTTATGGGGGGAAAAATATATCTCCCATCCAGGAGCTACTGAGAGCAGAATATTTTTATCTTGCAGAATACAGAATATTTCTAAAATTGGCCCCTGAAAGATTTGCATTTATACTGAGTACACTGTAATGGCTCAACAATGACTACTGGGATTTCCTATGATAGCATCATATGGATGTAACACAGACATGCTTGAAGAAACACTTCAGGATCAAGGCAGACAGATATATGCAAGCACCCTAGCCTCTAAACTTGGGAAGAAAAAAGGCCTCCCTTCTGGGATGTGCAATGGAAATGCACATGCTGTGTGAGCACCCAGTTACAGCCTGCCAAGGACAGAGTGACAGGAGGGGCTGCACAGGGATTTGGAATGTGGTGATTTCCTGGGGAAAAATGTTTTTCATGCCCATTTTTTCCCCAACCCCGTATCCTGAAAATTAAAACCATTGCATTAGCTGTTCTGTAGTGGTCCTCTGTATAGCCAACTCAGTATCACTGAAACTGGGAAAGAGTCAGGATAACATTGTGCTGGGGTATCTCTGTTCTCCCCACATATGACTTGAGTTATCCAATATTCTGTTTTGTTTTTTTTTTCTCTCTACCTACAAAAACAACTAACTAAACAAACAAAAGATCCCAATGTATACTATGAGATCCCAATCTCATAGTAAGGTGTCAGTCAGGAGGAAGTTTGATACCTCTGAATCTCAGAGAACATACTCCTAAGGGCCACCAGATGGCCTCATGTGGAAGAGTTACATCTACACAAGAAGTGGATGTCCAGTGAGAAGCACCACTGTTGGTAGCAGTTTAGGAGTCACTCTTACACAACTGAAATACCTACGTAGCCTGAAACTAACATCATATCTGTATCTCCTTTGCTCTACACTACCCAGGACGTGATCAGAATCCTTTACAAATGTGGTCCACTGAATTAGCCCACGTTCTGTTGCCAAAACCAAATACTAGAAGCTACGGGATTTATAAGCAAGAGAGATTTATTTAGTTCACAGTTTTGATGACTGGAAGTCCAAGATTAAACAGCATGATTTGGTTGCACATGAGGGCTTCTTTGGGCTACAGCACGACAAGGAAAACTGGTTTGCTTGCAGAACAGTCTAAGCTTTATAACACACTATTGCCATGATAAATCACTGAAGGAGACAAATGATGAATATTAATCTCTTTTGGGAGTGATATCCCAAATGACTTACTTTCCCATATGTCCTACCTCTTAAAAGTTCTGCCACCTCTCCACAACGTCACCCTGAGGGCTAAGTTGCAGTACAAAAATCTCTGTGGCACACACACAAACTATAATACTCACAAACCAAGTGGCTAACCATGGCCGCAGTGGTCATAGTAAGAGCACATTAGCACCCAATCAATCTAGCTGTCATGAGTATAGTTGGTTTCAGTGTAACTTCCTCAGAGAAGGTGAAAGATAATTCAAACTTCACTTTGTCTCAGAACTTAATTATTTCCTTAAAATGGAAAATGGCTACAGATACCAACAGTTTTTTTTTTTCACCCTAACAACTTCTCTCAGTGGCTTCATGCTCTTTTGTTGTGGTGGTGTTTTTTTTTTTTTTATTAATTTTTTTATTTATTACAATATATTCATTTTGTATCTCAGCTGTAGAACCTCGCTTGTATCTTCCCAACCCCACTGTCCCTCCCTCCCTCTTCTCCTCCCATGCCCCTTCCCAAGTTCACTGATAAGGTAGGTCCTCCTCTCCTTCCATATGACACTAGCTTATCAGGTTTCATCAGGACTGGCTGCATTGTCTTCCTCTGTGGCCTGGTAAAGCTGACCCCCACACACACTCAGGGGGGAGTGATCAAACAGCCAGCCACTGAGTTCATGTCAGAGACAGCCCCTGTTCCCCTTACTAGGGTACCCACTTGGAGACTGAGTTGACATGGGCTACATCTGAGCAGGGGTTCTAGGTTATCTCCGTGCATGGTCCTTGGTTGGAGAATCACTCTCAGTTGGGCCCAGATTTTTTGGTTCTGTTGCTCTCCTTGTGGAGCTCCAGTCCCTTCCAGGTCTTTCTATCTCCCCATTCTTTCATATGATTCCCTGTAATCTGTCCAAAGTTTGGCTATGAGACTCAGCATCTGCTTTAATACCCTGTTGGGTAGAGTTTTTCAGAGGACCTCTGTGGTAGCTCCTGTTTTGTTCCTTGTTTTCACCCTCTTCTGATGTCTATCCTGTTTGCCTTTCTGAACGAGAATTGAGCATCTTACCCAGGGTCCTCCTTCTTGCTTAGCTTCTTTAAGTGTACATATTTTAATATGTGTATCCTATGTTATATGTCTAATATCCACTTAAAAGTGAGTATATACCATGTGTGTCTTTCTGGTTCTGGGATACCTCACTCAGGATGATCTTTTCTAGAGCCCACCATTCGCCTACAAATGATTTTCTTGTTTTTAATTGCTGAGTAGTATTCCATTGTGTAAATGTACCACAATTTCTGTATCCATTCCTCAGTTGAGAGACATCTGGGTTGTTTCCATGTTCTAGCTATTATGAATAAAGCTACTATGAACAACGTTGAGTAAATGTACTTGTATATTTGAGCATCTTTTGGATATATGCCTAGGAGTGGTATAGCTGGATGTTGAGGTAGCACTATTCCTAATTGTTTGAGAAAGCACCAGATTGATTTCCAAAGTGGTTATACAAGTTTACATTCCCACCAGCAATGGAGGAGGGTTCTCCTTTCTCCACATCCTCTCTAGCATGTGTTGTCACTTGAGTTTTTGATCTTAGCCATTCTGATGGGTGTAAGATGAAATCTCAGGGTTGTTTTGATGTGCATCTCCCTGATGATTAATGATGTCGAGCATTTCTTTAAGTGTTTATCAGCCATTCTATATTCCTCTACAGAGAATTCTCTGTTTAGCTCTGTATCCCATTTTTAATTGAATTACTTGATTTTTTGCTGTTTAACTTTTTGAGTTTTATATATATATATATATATATATCCTGGATATTAGTTTTCTGTCAGATATAAGGTTCCAATATTTGTTTATTTTAAAGTCCCGGAGAGATCAGAGATACATGGCACTTTCCTAAAAATAGTAAAGACAATATAAAGCCAACATCAAACTAAACAGAGAGAAACAAATCAATCGCACTGAAATCAGGGACAAGGCAAGACTGCCCACTCTCTCCTTATCTCTTCAACATAATTCTTGAAGTCCTTGTGAGAGCAATAAGACAATTAAAGGAGATCAAGGGGATTCAATTTGGAAAGGAAGAAGTCAAAGTATCACTATTTGCAGATGATACGATGTGATATGATGTCACATGAGTGACCCCAAAAATTCTAACTCCTACAGCTGATAAACACCTTCTGTAAAGTGGCTAGATTCAAAATTAACTCAAAAAAAAATCAGTAGCCCTCCTGGATACAAAAGGCTTCATGCTCTTTTTTATTTTTTATTTTTTATTTTTGGCTTCATGCTCTTAAAGGAGCCAAACCTCCTAACTTTTGTAGTAGTTCATATAAGGCATCTCAATCCTCCACAGAAAAGCTTAGGTTATGCTTCAACCTCAGGAGACATAAGTATCCTGAGTGCTCCTCAGTATGCTTTGGGCTTCCTCTCCATTTAGGGAGAGGGTTCGAAGCTCCTAGGGAGAGCAAGGCATAATTATAGCACAGAAAGGGGTCCAGAGCTTTACAAGAGATCCACTCCCGCCCCAATTGTGCTGTGCAACATTTACATGACAGCTTGTCTGCTCCTTGAGATGAATCACAGCAAATTAGAGCTGGGGAAGACCTATTAGTTTATCTGAGCTTTATGCCTGCCTGATTACCACCCCTGCCCTATACAACACTGCTGCAATAGCCTGGACCTAAATACATGTTACCCAGCCTTTTTCTATGACTATTATCCCCAACACATCCAGCAAGAAACCTGGTGTCTAGCATTTATTTTCTTTAATTTTCTACATATGGTATTATTACCAGCTATTCACTTCTTTTTTCCTGAAAGTCCTGGATATAATTAAAGTTGGAGACTCATTTTGTTTAAAAAAATATTTTGTTTCAGAAGGACCGAAGTACTTCATAGGGAAAGAGCAATCTATTCACAGATTCTGTATTGTTTTGGTTTTCCTTCTCCCCAGACTGATTGTTACTTTAGCTATATTCTTGGCATTGTACAGCTTTTCCCTTCTTTAACAATAGCTGGAACTATGACTAAGTGATATTATTGGCTTTGATTTCCACATTTACTCTTGTTCCTAAGTTTTTAATTTTAAAATAATTGACAAAACGTTATATCAAGTTGGGCAACATGAAGGTTTGATATATGTATGCATTGTGTAATGATTGCCACAGTGAAATTTGTTAATACTTCCATCACAATCCATGCTGTGCATTAGGTTCCCAGAGCTTTCTTTAGTAATAGCTGCCACTATGATTTAGCACAATTACTGGTTTCCACATGTACTTCTGTTTAGATTTTTGATGCAATTATTCATCGTTTTGCTGCCTACAGTATATGTAAGTTCCCAGCCTATCTCTGCTACTAAAATATTAAACTATTTAAATAATTTACATTCTTCCCAATGGAATATCTAGATATCTCAAATCATTGAAATGCCTATATAAATATCTAAAAACCTTGATTTTCAGTTGTAGTTAAACATAAGGGCATAAGCAACAATCTCCTTTCTGAAGTTTTGCTTTAAAAATATCTGTTTTTTGGGGAGGGCAAGATGGCGGTACAGGGAGAACACTGTGTCTGAGAAGCGGGGCAACACACTCCGTGCAGCGACCAGGAGACTGAACTCTGGGCCCTAAAACAACAGCTATCTTGTTTCCCAGGTGAGGGGAGGCTCCCACGGTGTGGGAATCGGTCAGGTCCACTCTCGGCTGCCCAGCCAGAACCAGGAAGAGATCCTGGGTAATGCAGGCTTTGGGTCTCTGGGCTGGAACCGCAAGCCTGCGTGTCCTGATCATGTTCCCAGGCTGATTGGTGGGCACAACGGTGCCAGATCCTGGGAGTCCCAGTCGCAAGAAAACCCCACGGGGAAGGAAAGTTGCAAGACTAATCACAGGTCACCCAGTACTCGCCTCCATCACAACTGAGCTCCCACCGCGCATGGAGAGCAGCTGCGCACCCAGCCCAAAATCTCTACTCCCTCTTGGGAGGAGGCAGGAGGCATCCAGCAGAATCTGCCACAGACCACATTGTCTTTACCCCAACCCGAGATCGGGGCTGAGAAAACCCAATCCTTTCAGGCACTCCCCCAAAAGCTGCCATAACCCTGCCGCGGCGGAGCAGAAGGATAAAGAGGCGCACAGCGGCTTCACAGTGCCAGAACTCCAGTGCTGCAGGCGGCTCCTAGCAAACAAACTTCAACCCGGGATCTGGGACTGTGGTCATTCTACACGTCCTGAGATTCTCCTGGGTCTAGCGGCAATAAGGTCTAGCAGCAAGTTCTATCACTGGCGCCCCCCTCCCTGACCCCTGGCAAAGAAACTCCGACTCAGGATCATACTGAGAAGCCCCAACCCCTTCTGGCACTCCCCTGAGAGCACCTCCATAAGCTTGCCCTAGCAGAGGGGAAGATCAGAGGGGAAGGACAGAGAGGTAGCCTGCCAAGGACACAGCACCCTCTCCCCAGCTCAACCAGTGGCCCCTAGCAGAGAAACCCAAGCTCTGGATCTGAGGACAGTCAACCCCACCTGGTACTCTCTCAGGATCAGCAAACATAGGTTCTACCACCAGGCTCATTCTGGCAGAGAGATCTGGGCCTGGGATCTGGGATTGAGAACACTCAACCTAACTCTTTCCCGTGCCACCCCGGGACCACTCAACATAACCCCTCCTGGCAGAGGGAAAGGACAGAGAGGCAGCACACAGGAAAGGTGGACACTGAGTCCTGCGGACACAGGGTCACAGAGCTCATAGTTAGCCTACCCGCTTACATTCCCGCAGCAGGACCAAATCAGACAGTAGAGAGCAAGGGGAACCCCTGTGCATTCCAACTTGTCCTGCAAGAGAGTGAGTGAGCCTTCTAGGGAGAGTTTGCCCCAGTCCCAGGGCCTCTCCACAGAAACAACCAGAAGAGATCCCTGACACCCACACCCCTAGTGTGGGCATCATAGGGATTCTTGGGATAGCGACCCCAACATTGTAGCCTCTGCCTTGCGGGTCCAACAGTATAATCCAGGCAAACAATCCCTGGATCTCAGACAGAACTGCGTAATATTGGCTTGCAGGCCACTGCAATAGTCAGAGAATCCGCGCATGCACACTGTGCCAGCTAAAAGTACATGTGAATAGCGCCAGCGTCACATTCCTTATTTAGGCAAAACTGAAACCACAGTGCACACTCCCAAACCAGTGAACCTCTTTCATGTTCCTGAAAAAACAGTCCAGAAAACAGAAAGAGAGGATCATAGCCCGAACTACAATCTCAAGGAACAAACAGTGAGGGTTATAAATAACCAGATGGCTAGAGGCAGACGTAAGAACACACCCAACAAAAATCAGGACCCTCACCAGCAACCCCACAAAACAATGGACACTTCAATTCACTAATTATACAAGAAAACGACCTCAAAACTATGTTTCTCCAGCTATTAAAGGCCCATAAAGATGAAATGAACAAAGCCCTCAGAGAAATAGCCTAAGAAATCGGGACTAACCAAGAGGAAATAAATCGTGCTCTCAGAGAAATGACCACGGAAATTGAGGCAATCAAAGAAGAAATACACAAAGCTATCAAAGAAATGTCCACACAAATGAAGGCAAATAAAGAAGAAATAAACAAAGCTCTCATAGAAATACAGGTAATTATAGCCAAAGAAGTAGAGGCACAATTAGTGATACATAGAGAGGAAACAGACAAAAAAAAAAATAGAAGCCGTCATTGAAAAGCAGGATTCCACATTCAAACAGATGAAGGAAATGGTGCAAGACATGAAAACAGAATTAGAATCAATAAAGAAAACACAAATAGAGAAAAACCAGGAGCTGGAGAACATAGAGAAAAGATCAGGAACTACAAAGGTAAGCATCACCAACAAAATACAAGAGATGGAAGAAAGAATCTCAGGAGCTGAAGATACACTTGCAGAAATTGACATGTCTCTCAAAGAAAAAATAAAATCAGAAAAGTTCCAAACACAAAACATCCAAGAAAGCAAGGACACCGTGAAAAGACAAAACCTAAGAATAATAGAAGTAGAAGAAAAAGGAGACAACAGGCTCAAAGGTCCGGAAAATATTTTCAAGAAAATTATAGAAGAAAACTTTCCCAACTTAAAGAAGGAGATGGCCATAAACATACAAGAGGCCTACAGAACACCAAGTAGACTAGACCAGAAAAGAAATTCTTCACGTCACATCATAGTCAAAACACTGAACCTACAGAACAAAGAAAAAATTCTAAAAGCAGCAAGGGAAAAAGACCAAGTAATATATGAAGGTAGACCTATCAGAATCACACCAGATTTCTCAACAGAAACTATGAAAGCCACAAGGGCCTGGACAGAAATCATACAGTCCTTAAGGGACCACAGATTCCAACCCAGACTACTATACCCAGCAAAACTTTCAATCAACATAGACGGAGAATTCAAGATATTCTAAGACAAAACCAAATTTAAACAATATCTACATAGTAACCCAGCTCTACAGAAGTTACTAGAAGGGAAACTCCAAACCAAAGAAAACAACTACATCGAAGGAAACAGAGGAAATAGATAACTACACAACAAAAAAAAAAAAACAAAAGAATACAAGCAATGAAACTCAGTGACACTACCAAACCCACATCTAAAGTAAGTAACAATTTTTGGCACTAGTTTCTATCAACATCAACGGACTCAATTCCCCAATAAAAAGACACAGACTAACAGAATGGTTGCGGAAAGAGGATCCAACATTCTGTTGCATCCAAGAAACACACCTATGCAACAAAGATAAACATTACCTCAGAGTAAAGGGCTGGAAAAAAGTTTTTCAAGCAAATGGTTCCAGAAAACAAGCGGGAGTAGCCATCCTAATATCTAATAAAATAGACTTTCAACCCAAGTTAATCAAAAAAGATAAGGAGGGCCACTATATTCTCATCAAAGGAAAAATCCACCAAGAGGACATCACCATTTTGAATATCTATGCCCCAAATACAAGAGCACCTACATTCGTAAATGAAACAATATTAAGGCTTAAATCACACATTGATCCTAATACCTTAATAGTGGGAGACTTCAACACTGCACTCTCACCAAGGGACAGATCAACTAGACAGAAAACAAATAGGGAAATAAAAACACTTACAAAGTCCCTAAATCAAATGGACCTAATAGACGTCTACAGATCTTTTCATCCAAACTCAAAAGAGTATACCTTCTTTTTAGCACCGCATGGAACTTTCTCCAAAATAGACCATATAGTTGGTCATAAAGCAAGCCTCAGCAGATACAAAAAGATTGAAAAAATCCCTTGTATTCTATCTGACCACCATGGACTAAAGCTGGACCTCAACAACAACAGAAATAACAAAAAGCCAACACGCACATGGAAACTGAACAACTTGTTACTCAATGACAGCTGGGTTAAGGAAGAAATAAAGAAAGAAATTAAAGACTTCCTAGAATTCAATGAAAATGAAGGCACAACATACCCAAATTTATGGGACACATTGAAAGCAGTGCTCAGGGGAAAATTTATAGCACTAAGTGCCTGCAAGAAGAAATTCGTAACATCACATACAAACAACTTAATGGCCCAACTGAAAACCCTAGAAAAAAAAAAAAGAATCAGATACACTCAAGAGGAGCAGATGGCTGGAAATAATCAAAGTCAGGGCTGAAATCAATCAATTAGAAACAAATAAAACTATTCAAAGAATCAATGAAACAAAAAGCTGGTTCTTTGCGAAAATCAACAAGATAGACAAACCCTTAGCCAAACTAACTGAAAAGCAGAGAGTATCTATCCAAATCAACAAAATCAGAGATGAAAAGGGTGACATAACTACAGACACTGAAGAAATTCAAACAATCATTAGGTCATACTACAAAAGCCTGTATGCCACAAAATTTGAAAACCTAAATGAAATGGATGATTTTCTTGATAGATTCCATCTTCCAACATTAAGTCAAGATCAGATAGAAAGACTGAACAGCCCTATATCCCCCAAGGAAATTGAAGCAGTCATTCACAGTCTCCCCTCCAAAAAAAGCCCTGGGCCAGATGGTTTCAGCGCGGAATTCTACCAGACCTTCAAAGAAGTGCTCACACCAATTCTCTTCAAACTATTCCACAAAATAGAAACAGAAGGCACATTAACAAACTCATTCTATGAAGTGACAGGTACCCTGATACCTAAAGCTCACGAAGACCCAACAAAAAAAGATAACTTCAGACCTATCTCTCTTATGAACATTGATGCAAAAAATACTCAATAAAATACTTGCAAACCGAATCCAAGAACACATCAAAGATATCATCCACCATGACCAAGTAGGCTTCATCCCAGGCATGCAAGGGTTTTTCAACATATGGAAATCCATCAAAGTAATCCACCACATAAACAAACTGAAGGAGAAAAACCACATGATCATCTCCTTAGATGCTGAAAAAGCATTTGACAAAGTCCAACACCCATTCATGTTTAAAGTCTTGGAGAGATCAGGGATACAAGGCACATATCTAAACATAGTAAAGGCAATATACAGCAAGCCTATAGCCAACATCAAACTCAATGGAGAGAAACTTAAATCAATCCCACTGAAATCAGAAACAAGACAAGGCTGCCCACTCTTGCCATACCTCTTCAACATAGTACTTGAAGTCCTAGCCAGAGCAATAAGACAACTGAAGGAGATCAAGGGGATACAAATCGGAAAGGAAGAGGTCAAAGTGTCACTATTTACAGATGATATGATAATATACATGAGCGACCCCAAGAATTCAACCAGAGAACTCCTCCAGCTGATAAACACCTTCAGCAAAATGGCAGGATACAAAATCAACTCAAAAAAATCAGAAGCCCTCCTGTATACCAAAGACAAAAAGGCTGAGAAAGAAATTAGGGAAACAATACCCTTCACAATAGCCACAAATGACATAAACTACCTTGTGGTGACACTAACCAAGCAAGTGAAAGACCTGTTTGAGAAAAACTTCAAGTCTCTGAAGAAAGAAATTGAAGAAGATCTCAGAAGATGGAAAGATCTCCCGTGCTCATGGATTAGTAGGATTAACATTGTGAAAATGGCCATCCTGCCAAAAGCAATCTACAGATTCAATGCAATTCCCATCAAAATACCAACTCAATTCTTTACAGACCTTGAAAAAAAGATTCTCAGCTTCATATGGAGAAACAAAAAACCCAGAATCTCCAAAACAATCCTGTACAACAACAGATCATCTGGAGGTATCTCCATCCCCGATCTCAAGTTGTACTACAGAGCAATAGTAATAAAAACTGCATGGTATTGGCATAAAAACAGAAAGGAGGATCAATGGAACTGCATAGAAGACCCAGAAATAAACACACACACCTATGAATACTCGATATTTGACAAAGAAGCCAAAACCATTCAATGGAAAAAAGACAGCATCTTTAACAAATGGTGCTGGTCCAACTGGATGTCCACATGCAGAAAAATGAAAATAGATTTATATTTATCACCCTGCAGAAAACTAACGTCCAAGTGGATCAAAGACCTCAACATAAAACCAGATACTCTAAATCTGTTAGAAGAAAAAGTAGGGAACAGCCTAGACCTCATTGGCACAGGAGACAACTTCCTGAACAGAACACCAACAGCACAGGCTCTAAGAGCAACAATCAATAAATGGGACCTCATGAAACTGAAAAGCTTCTGTAAATCAAAGGACACCGTCATCAAAACAAAACGACTGCCTATAGATTGGGAAAGAATCTTCACTAACCCTTTATCTGACAGCGGACTAATATCGAGTATATACAAAGAACTAAAGAAGCTGAAAAGCAGCAAACCAAGTAATCCACTTAAAAAATGGGGAACAGAGCTAAACAGAGAATTCTTGACAAAGGAATACTGAATGGCAGAGAAACACTTAAAGGAATGCTCAACCTCATTAGCCATCAGGGAAATGCAAATCAAAACGACCCGGAGATATCACCTTACACCCATCAGAATGGCCAAGATGAAAAACTCAAGTGACAACACATGCTGGAGAGGTTGTGGAGAAAGGGGAACCCTCCTCCACTGTTGGTGAGAATGTAAACTGGTACAAACACTCTGGAAATCTATCTGGTGCTTTCTAAGACAATTAGGAATAGTGCTTCCTCAAGACCCAGCTATACCACTGCTAGGTATTTACCCAAAGTTTGCTCAAGTACACAAAAGGGATACTTGCTCAACCATGTTTATAGCAGCTTTATTTGTAATAGCCAGAGCCTGGAAACTACCCATATGTCCATCAACGGAGGAATGGGTACAGAAATTGTGGTATTTTTACACAATGGAATACTACTCAGCAATCAAAAAGGAGGAAATCATGAAATTTGCAGGCAAATGGAGGATTATAGAAAAGATCATTCTGAGTGAAATATCCCAGAAGGAGAAAGACAAACACGGTATATACTCACTTATACAGACCTATAAGGTATGATAAACATAATGAAATCTATACACCTAAAAAAGATAATCAAGAGAGCGAATATGGGGTAAGATGATCAATCCTCGTTTAGAAAGACAGATGGGATATGCATTGAATGTATGACAGGAGTCTACTGAGTGTATCTGAAAGACTCTAACTAGCAGTGTTGTCAAAACAAAGTCTCATGTCCAAACCTTTGGCAGAGTACAGGGAATCATAAGAGAGAAGGGGAGTTAGTCTGATGGGGAAAGGATAGGAGCTCCACAAGGACCAAATATATCTGGGCACAGGGTTTTTTCTGAGACTGACATTCAACCAAGGACCATGTATGGATATAACCTAGAACCTCCGCTCAGATGTAGCCTGTGGTAGCTCAGTAACCAATTGGTTTCCCAAAGTGAGGGGAACAAGGACTATTTCTAACAGGAACTCAATGACTGGCTCTTTGGCCTCCCCGCCCCCCCAAGGGAGGAGCAGTCCTGTTAGGCCACAGAGGAGGGCTTTGCAGCCAGTCCTGAAGATACCTGATAAAACAGGATCAGATGAATGGGGAGGAGGTCCCCCCATCAGTGGACTTGGAAAGGGGCAGGGTGGAGATGAGGGAGGGAGGGAGGGACTGGGAGGGAATGAGGGATCGGGACACGGCTGGGATACAGTTAATAAAATGTAACTGATAAGAAAAAAATAAAATTCAAAAAATATATATCTGTTTTTCTTTACTACTGCACAGGTGGGGATCTCTTTGTGAATAATGTCTAGTGATACATTTGTGTCTTACCTTAATCTGACCCTTTAAGCAAGGCTCACTGCACACAGACCGTACCATTCCACTTTTGTTCATCTGGATTTTGTAATCATCGATATTCAGCACGCCTTCATGCCAGGTTCCCACATGGACATAGTCATAGCGGTTAGCTTCAGTGTACTGCAGATTCATGATGTCATATCTACAAAGAAAATAAATGCACAAAACTCTTACTGGATATTTTCCTGATGGAGAAAATAAGTGAAATTTGTAAGTGGATTTTAATGGGAGAAGAGAGGTCAAAGCTTGGATCATCACAATCCAGCACCAGTGACTGTCATATTCAGTTTATTCTGAATACTTCCTTTGAATCTCTAGAGAATATTTGTATACCATCTGATTTTGGGAAATAACATATTCCTATAATTTTTCTCTGCTTATACTTCAAAAGATAATGTCATGTGAGTATAGTTTATCAACTCAATAAAACAATGTAGTGCACTTTAAACAATTAACAATCCACAAGAACATTAATTTCCATGCAATTTGTTATTTTTACTTTATATTCCCTTTTTATACTCAGTTGCAATTTTCATTACAATGAATATTTTAAATGTAGGGGGTTTTTACAAAGCTTAGAACAATTACTAAGTACAAATACAGCATGGAACCTGAAAAGGTTATCTTTAGTTAGTAAAGAGATTAAGGACTTAATGTGTGGATCATGTGATATATGTATGTATTATATGTTGTATGTGTGTCATATGTGTGTGCTGCATGCACATAAATGCTAGATTACAGTGGTGCCTATGTGCACTTATAGAGTCTGGAAGATGACATTTGGCATTCTCTTTTAATCTTTACCTTGCTATCTTATGCTAGGTTCTTTCACTAACTCAGAAGCTCATTATTTTGGCTAGGTTGTTTGACCAGTGAGCTCCCTGGATCTTTCTGTTTCTAAGCCCTCAATTTTTGGGAATAGAGTTATGAGTGTTTCTGGTATTTTCTATGTGTGCAAGGAATTTAAACTCAGGTTCTCTTGCTTATTGAGCACTCTTACCAATAAAACCATCTTGTTAGCCAATTTAGTATTTTGTACATCAACATTTAAAGAGATCTCTTCCCTGACTGAGACAAACATCTGTGGAACTGAACAACTGGTGTCAGCTATTTCAGTAGCTTCAAATGCTATACAAAGACAGAGTCGACATCTGAAATCTACTGTAGTATGGATGGCACCAAGTATCTTTCTATTTTTCTTTCCCTCATGAAATAGTTACTGAAGCCAAAATGCCTTCTGAATAGCAGAAGACATTTTTCCCCCAGGGCTAAAAGTGGAAGACAGTTGACAGTATAATGAATAGAACAGAGGACTTGTCATCAGGATGTGTAAGCTGGGCCCTTGTCTCACATTTTAATAGTAAGTTACACTGCTTAGGACTGAATCTTTGCAAGATTTTTCAGAGTCTTATCTGGATTTGGGAAACTAAGACACATCAGAAGCTACTTTAAAATTGGGACACATACATTTATATCTGAATATATACATTTTCCCCAAATTCCTGTGCTGAGACCCTTACTCCAAAGTGATTGAGCAGTGATAAGGTCAGGAGAAAGGAGTCCTCAGGGTTAAAATTCTTGCCTATGCAAAAGCAGCTTTAGGAATCCCTCCTGCCTTTCTAGCACAGATGGACACCATTAGAAGGGACCATCCATGAGTAAGAAAGCAGGTCCTTGTCAGACAGAAAACTTTATGGTGCCTTGATCTTAGGTTTCCCAGCCTCCTGAATTGGGTCCACCAAATGGCCACTATTCATAAACTACAGGTCACATGGTACCTTGTAGCCCCACTTTGCATGTGAAGCATTGCCTAAGATTATTAATATTTCTATTCCTAGGAACATGATAACATACTAACTAGTTCTATTACATAAAATACTTGGGAAGATATTGTGTTAGTATAACCATTCATTTCCAACAATCTCCGGTGTTCATTCCTTTTTATTCTTGCTTTAACATACAGTAGTTTGTCTAAGCTTGGTGCTTGGCTTCTTCTTACTGCATCTGCAGAGGAATTATGTTTTTCAGCTATGCACAGTCTTTAACTCCTGTCTATAACAGGAGTCATCATGGTCCTCTTCATGTTTGGCCCAAGGAACTAGATGTCAATTGACCAGCACATCTTCCTCTTTCTGAACAGTTCTCTACCCCCACCACACCCCGATGCCCCTGCTTTATCCATTCTGGAACACTTTTCTCTTTGAAACTTTGTAATTCTCATTCTCATTACTATAGACATCTGCTGTCTAGCTGCCTGAAGTTGGCTTCTAAAATCTACTGGGTGTACCTGCCCTACCTCCTTATCTAGACAATAACTATTCATTTACTGGTGGTGTTTCTCCTGTTCTTACTGTGTAAATGTGTCCTGTCACCTGTGGGGTATCTCAAGGCTTCTTCTAACACTTTCTACAAATAGCAGTTTCCTTAAAATCCGACTTATGGAAAATAAAGGACCTTCCCCTTGGCTAGTGGAGAAAACTTACAGTGCACCCAGAGCTCGTTATTTATCATTTTGCTGTTCTGGCTTTGGCTAATCATTATTATCCCCCTTGTTGCTGTGGCTTATCAGAATATTTCATAGTAGCTCTGAGTGAGAGTTAAGTGGCTATTAATTGTGAGCTTATAACAATCATCTGGGGATTAATGAGCAGTTTATGCCTCCAAAATCTTTCATTTTGAACACTCACTGCAGTGAACCTGTTGTGACTGTTCAATACAAGTCTTTCTCTGTTTTTCTTTTCATTAATTTCTACGTTTTGCTCCATATTAGAATATGACACTTCCTTACAAGCTATCAATAATGTCATATTTGCAAACTGCTAGATTAAACCATCTTCTCCCTAAAAGTCATTTTTCCGAGACTCTTATTAGCACCTCCTCATTCACTCTCTCATATGAAAACTTGTTTACACTTCATTAGCATTTAGATTCACAATATTTTCTTATGAAAACACTTTTAAAAAAATATTCAAATGAAGGAAGAAAAATAATAACAACAAAATCTAAGAATATCAAAGAAGGAATTCAAGGTTACTAAAAAACAGCTTCCAGAAATGGCACATAAATCATAAATCAGCTTCCCCCATGCCATTTTTTTAACACCAGTGTTTCTTCCCAGAATGTTGTTGTAGTTTATTTGAAATGTCCTTATGTAAATCATATCCACACAAAATCTTCTCACTGCCTTCAGTTTATGTTATGTGATGACTAACTGAAAAAATTACCAGAGGGACTAAGAACATGTGATGTTATGACAGGAGCTAGAAGCCAAAGGGAAGTAGTGAGAAAAAAAAAAAATTGGACTAAGTTGACCAGTTTCATAGAAGAGCAAATGATTCCTGAAAAAGGATGCAGAGGAAGACACAGAAGTTAAAATGTAATTAGAGATGAAAGAGACAAAAGCTGATAATCTGGATGACGTATAAATAGAAAAAGAGGAAGGAAATGTGCATTTGCTAAGTGTGAAAATGCTCCATCCCTGTGCTAATCAAACATGTGTAAGTTCCTCATGTGTTTTGAAGTTCTGTTATGGCTATATATTATTATTATTATTGTTTTATTTACTGCTGTTTGGAATCATGAAGGAAAGTTTTACAGGGCAAGCCTGAACCTCTACTAAACCCCATTTCCAGTGCACTCAGGATTACAATAGTGGGATTAGGTGGTTGGGTGATCTCTCTTCTAAATCTCAAGCTGTTTTATTCCTCCTGATGCCAATTTCTAAGGTACTTAAGGCCCCACATTCCCTGGCTCTGAATCATCCATTCCACTCAGATTCCAATCAATATCTGCTCTCACCTAACTGCCATCTTGTATTGAATCCTGTAGTACATGGTTTTAATTGTTGATAAAGACATATCATTTATCCTGTACAAATCCTGTTCGATTTTTTTTGGGAGACTCCACTTAGCCCCCATAAGGGATTCTCCACAGGTGGAACTTGACACCTCCATGCAAAGTCTCTCACAGTGTATCATGACACAAAGAAAGCTTTCAGTAATTTTGCCTAATTTTAGGATTAGATAAAAAGCAGCATGGTGTGGCAAAGTGATAACAAGCCCCAGGTCACACTGCTTCTACCACTTGCTCTCTGTGTGATTCTTAGTAACAGGCTAACTGTGACACACTTTCATTATGTGTCAGAGAAGGAAATCAATGCACCAAGTTATAAGACATAACTAATCTAATATTTCATCTTAGCATAAAACATTTGTCCCTTGGAATCTCTAAGTCTATAGAACAACACTATGGAAGACAGCAGGATCTGTGTAATGGAAACACTGGGTATCATCTATGGGTTCAGGGTCTTTTCTTTTCATGCTACAGATTTCAATTCCTTTGCCATTCTTATTATTTCTTTCCTAGGAAATGTGTATGAATGAATGCAGCTAATCTTAACATAGACCATATTCAATATGTACCAGCTATATATGAACTCACTGATGGCATCAAAATAAATGTTACAGAACTGAATGTGTGTAAAATGACTCAAATCTCATTCATATAAACATACAACATAGAATAAACCCACTAAAATCTGTACATCTAAACAAACTAAGCAAAAGAGAGGACCCTAACTAAAAATGCCCAATCCCCATCCTGAAAGGCAAAGAGGATGGACATCAGAAGAAAAAGAAAACAGGAAACAACCTAGAAACCTGCCACAGAGGACCCCTGAAAGCCTCTGCCCTGCAGACTGTCAAAGCAGATGCTGAGCCTGATGGCCAACTGATGGGCAGAGTGAATGGAATTTTATGTAAGAAGTGGGAAATAGTAAGAGCTGGAGAGGACAGGAACTCCACAAGGAGAGCAACAGAACAAGAAAATTTGGACACAGGGAACTTCCCAGAGACTCATACTCCAACCAAGGACTATCCGTGGAGAAAACCTAGAACCCTGACAATGCAGCCACTTCTGATGAGAACTGATAGACTAAGATCAGAAAGAAGGAGAGGAGGACCTCCCCTATCAGTGGACTTGGGGAGGGGCATGCATGCAGAAAGGGGGGAAGGGTGGGACTGGGAGGGGAGGAGGGAGGGGCTTATGGGGGGATACAAAATGAATAAAGTGTAATTAATAAACATTAAAAATATATATAATATGCATATTATGTATAATTTCCCTTTTCTATTTGCTTAATTTTTTGAAAGCCACTATAAATCAAATTCCATTTCCCAGACCCTCAACTCTTTCTTCTTTTGAGGCATATAAACAAAAACTTGTTAACCTGAGAAATAAGGATGTACATATAGGATTTTGTTGTTGTCACATAGTATTAATCTGGTGGAGTATGCATGAGGAGAGTGGCATGTGTCCATCAATGTGACTGTTGCTGCCTGGTGCATACAGTGCTTGGCAAGGCTCTGCTATTCAGCTGTAAAGCCTTCATGGAGATCTCAGACATCCTGAGACAAAGCACAGGTTATTTCTTAGTATGAGAGTAGCTATCAGGGTGTGGTGTTCTTAGAGTTAAAGACTAAGTATTTTGGCCTTTGCAGAAGTGGTGTGGTCTTAGTTTCAGCTGTATTTTTTTTCTGTCTAGGTGTTATCTTCAACACTCCCAAACCACAGAAATAAACAGAACCCTAGTTGTTGTACCTGTCTGTTCAGGGGTCACAAAGATAGAGATTCTTTACCTTCCAGGAGCATCTCCCTTCTCATCAAACCACACCTCCTCTCCAGACACACCAACAAAAGAGGATTTGATGAGGAAATCCAGGAGCTTCCTGCCATCAATAGGCTTCATGGCATCACACAGGCCCACATGGCCAGGACACAGAGCATGGTGCATATTCTGCAGACCGTGTGCCATGGCGTAGATGGCGTTGATGACAAACCCCATTTTACTGTCTTGGACGTAGTTCTCTTCTAAGCTTTCATTCCCTGTAACAATAAAAACAGATCACCACCAATGTCACAGCATGAATCTAGTCAGGGCTACCCAATATTCAGTGCTTGATGTTTTTAGGGGCTTCAGACCCTGAAAGGGATCATGACATTGGCAAAAGCAAGGTTACTTTGTAATTATGACCAACTATAGTATATTCTGTCTGAAAACAATGTTTTTCTCTTTATTTTTCCCTTTATTCCGTAAATATTTTATGTTGTGGAGCAAACAGCATGGAGGTGAAGATAAAGAATTTTCATATAAGTAGAATAATGGGAATCATCAGGGAATAATGGAAAGAATTATTTTCATTTAAAATTTTTTTAAATTTTTTAATATTAGTTACAGTTCATTAACTTTGTATCCCAGCTGTATCCTGATCCCTCATTCCCTCCCATTCCCACCCACCCTCCCTCATCTCCTCCCCGCCCCCCTCCAAGTTCACCTATAGGGAAGGACCCCCTCCCCCCTCATCCAATCCTGGTCCATCAGGTATCTTCTGGACTGGCTGAAAAGTCCTCCTCTGTGGCCTAGCAGGGCCGCTCCTCGCCCTCCCGGGGGGGGGGGGGTGTCAAGGAACCAGCCATTGAGTTCATGTCAGAAACAGTCCCTGTTCCCCTTACCAGGGTACCCACTTGGACAATGAGCCATCATGGGCTACATCCGAGCCGAGGTTCTAGGTTATTTTTATACAATGGAATACTACTCAGCAATTAAAAACAAGGAAATCATGAAATTCGCAGGCAAATGGTGGAACCTAGGAAAGATTATCCTGAGTGAGGTATCCCCAAAGCAGAAAGACATACAGGGTATATACTCACTCATAAGTGGATACTAGACATATAACATAGGATAAACAAACTAAAATCTGTACACCCGAGGAAGCTAATCAGGAAGGAGGACTTTGGTTAAGATGTTCAATCTCCATTCAGAAAGGCAAAGAGGATGGACATTGGAGAAGGGAGAAAACAGGGAACAGGGTAGGAGCTTACCACAGAGGGCCTCTGAAAAGCTCTACCCTGCAAGGTATCAAGGCAGATGCTGAGACTCATAGCCAAACTTTGGGCAGAGTACAGGGAATCTTATAAAAAAAAGTGGAGATAGTAAGACCTGGAAAGGACAGAAGCTCCACAAGGACAGTGACAGATCCTAAAATTCTGGGCACAGGGTTCTTTTCTGAAACTGATACTCCAGCCAAGGACCACTCATAGAGATGATCTGGAACCCCTGCACAGAGGTAGCCTATGGCAGTTCAGTATCCAAGTGGCCTACACAGTAATGGGGACAGGGATTGTCTCTGACAGGAACTGATTGGCCTGCCCTTTGATCACCTCCCCCTGAGGGGGGAGCAGCCTTACCAGGCCACAGAAAAAGACAATACAGCCACTCTTGATGAGTCCTGATAGACTGGGGTCAGATGGAAGGAGAGGAGGACCTCCCTTATCAGTGGACTGGGAGAGGGACACAGGTGGGGAAGAGGGAGGGTCGGGTTGGGAGGAGAGGAGGGAGGAAGGTACAGGGGGGATACAAAGTGAATAAACTGTAATTAATAAAAATAAAAATAATTAAATAAAAAACACAAAATTAAAAAAAGGAACAGTAAGGAATTTTGACTTTGATGTTGAATTTGGAATGAAAATAAAAAATGTCTAGAGCTCTATTTAAAGAATGGTTTATTTAGATGAACTTGTAAACTGAGGAAGATACTTGTGTATCAGTCCTGAGAGTGAGGTGCAAATTATGGAATCAATTTGAATCCATCTTCCAGATTTGCTTGTCAGGTCAGTGTTTGGAGTGAGATTTGCTAAAGTACTATTTGTTAGACTGAAAGAAAAATTTCAAGAGGAAAACAAGAGTAAGAATGTTTGTAGCAGCTTTATTTGTAATAGCCAGAAGCTGGAAACAACCCAGATGCCCCTCAACTGAAGAATGGATGCAGAAACTGTGGTACATCTATACAATGGAGTATTACTCAGCAATGAAAAATAAGGAAATCATGAAATTTGCAGGTAAATGGTGGGACCTGGAAAGGATCATCCTGAGTGAGTTGTCCCAGAAGCAAAAAGACACGCATGGTATATACTCACTCATATAAACATACAATATAGAATAAACCCACTAAAATCTGTACATCTAAACAAACTAAGCAAAAGAGAGGACCCTAACTAAAATGTTCAGTCCCCATCCTGAAAGGCAAAGAGGATGGACATCAGAAGAAAAAGAAAATAGGAAACAACCTCGGAACCTGCTACAAAGGGCCTCTGAAAGCCAGAAGAAAACAGGAAACAACCTTGAAACCTGCCACAGAGGGCCTCTGAAAGCTTCTGCAGTATAGACCGTCAAAGCAGATGCTGAGCCTGATGGCCTCTGAAAGCCAGAAGAAAACAGGAAACAACCTTGAAACCTGCCACAGAGGGCCTCTGAAAGCTTCTGCAGTATAGACCGTCAAAGCAGATGCTGAGCCTGATGGCCAACTGATGGGCAGAGTGAATGGAATTCTATGTAAGAAGTGGGAAATAGTAAGAGCTGGAGGGGACGGGAACTCCACAAGGAGAGCAACAGAACAAGATAATTTGAACACAGGGAACTTCCCAGAGACTCATACTCCAACCAAGGACTATTCGTGGAGATGACCTGGAACCCCTGCACAGGTGTAGCCCATGGCAGGTCAGTGTCCAAGTGGGTTACCTAGTAATGAGAAGAGGGACTGCCTCTGACATCATCTGATTGGCCTGCTCTTTGATCATCTCCCCCTGATGGGGGAGCAGCCCTACCAGGCCACAGTAGAGGACAATGCAGCCACTTTTGATGAGAACTGATAGACTAAGATCAGAAAGAAGAGGAGAACCTCCCCTATCAGTGGACTTGGGGAGTGGCATGCATGCAGAAAGGGGAGGGAGGGTGGGATCGGGAGGGGAGGAGGGAGGGGCTTATGGGGGGATACAAAATGAATAAAGTGTAATTAATAAAAAAATTAAAAAAACAAAAAACAACAACAAAAAAAAGAAAGGCCAAGAAGACATTTGAAGATCAAACCACACAAAATCAATGCACAGTGATATATTAAACAGAAAGCAGAAACACTCCTTGAAAAAGTTGCCAAGGCTTTGAAGTAAAATTAGTGAAGTCTTTTGGTATCTGCAGGAAGACCTGTACTAACCCAGTGATTGTCTAGCAATACTTCATTCATCAGCACCAAGGCAGAATCTATTCCTGGATGTCTGTGAAATCAGTGCTCTCCTTTTTATCTTTATTTAGGGCAATCATATAACTTTTCCAAAATGGGTCATATTTTCAGGATGAAAGTGAGTGAGGATCATAATTGTTCCTGAATGCAAATGTAAGGCAAGCTGGGGAAACTGATTCACATTCTGAAGACTGTGACCTCCAACTGTACCTATTTACTGATTGTAATATGGGTAGGATTTATGTATATACATAGGTAAATATAAACATATGTATATTATACAGTCAGTAGAACACTTTCACTAATTTTACATTTATGTAATTTTAATGACAGATATATAATGATATAATAGTTACTGATTTTGCATTTATGTTATAATAACATTCAGCAAATGAGGTAGACATCAACCTTCCCACTTTATGGGTGAAGAAAAATCAGGGTGTAATATGGATTCAATGCTTTTCCTTTTTTAATTACATTCAGTGGCTACATGATGCAGATACAGGAGTTTACACAGCAGGCAAGAGGCCTGTGTACAATATCATTTCAAGTCCAGTTTAGTGTGTGTCCTTTGGGTTATTCCAGATGTGCACAGATGTCTCACTAGTGAGTAGTCCTGACACTTGATCCACTAGCACAGAGAACCCCAGCCTGACAGTATTTGTCATAGAGAGACATAGGCACTTTGACAATGTTTCTAAGCAATTATTGTAAGGCAAATTAGCCAAGCTCTTCCAAATTACTTGCTAGCACACAGGGCTCCCTATTTTTTCTAGTCATCTGGCTCTGAACATGAAAGGGCAGTTGCAATCAATGAGAACTCTTTCCAGCTTCCAGCCTAGTCTCAACTCTATTGGTTCCTACATAGTGAGCAAATATTTAGACAGTAAAACATTTTCTTTGTCACAGCAACTGCCCTAGATCATATTGCACAGATGTATCATGCGTGGATCTATGTATCTACTTATCATCTATCTGTCTGTCTATCTTCAATCTACTTGTCCAAGTAATTATGTGGGCTATGCATTGTGTATTTGTTTGTTTGTTTTCTATGTCCACTAAAGATTATATATTTTCAGGACAATGATATAGAATCGAAAACTAACAACATTACCATTTGGTGAAAAGGTGAAGCATTTCCATTCCCTGGGATTTCTGCCTTTTCCTAACACTATGTTATCACTAGTCTCAGAGTTGTTTGTGAAAAGGGGATTTCCTGTTTTAATTTTCTGTGGTGCATTTCTGTCATAGAATACTAGGGGAACATTAAACTATCACCTTTTAAAATATACTAAAAAGAGTCAAATATTTAAAGTTGACAGTGTTTACCTTCAAAAGAATACATGCCTGCCAGATTCATGGAGAATTGTGAGAATAGTTACCTCAGTTCTAAATAGTAATCTTGTTTTTGTTGCAGATGAACAAAAAAGGCTATAAATTGCTCCTGGAGTCAGTGGCACACAGGCCTCCATGGGCTTGGGAATCTGCATTGAATGCTCTGAAATTAGGGTACTCTGTGTTTGGGGAAAGAACCAGCAGTTAGTCCACTGCTATTCAGGTGCTGTTCAACACAATGGTATAAAGCAGGAATTGCAAACTAGGCACCTGCACAGCAGCATTTAGAGGCAGGTCTCCCACTGTCCATAAGCAATACCCTTCCCATAAGTAATCGGACTTGGCCTCATTCTCCTAACCTTAAAATAGACACTTGGGTTAGTTTATCTTCCTGAAGTCTTATTCTTTTAAGCCTCTCCATGCTTACTGCAGCTCCAATTACTGGTCCCTGTGCTTGGCAGAGACATTCATATGTGTTATTGTTTTCAATAACACATGTTATTTTTTTCAGAAAAACTGGAACTCTGAGAAGTGAGCTGTGGCTGAGAGAGGTTTTCTTCCTTCACTGTGTACTTCTTCCTGATGACAGTGGGGGAAATATCCTTTTAGTGTCTTAGCATTTGTCTAAGACTTTCTCCATCACTTTATCTTCTTTGGCAGTGTTATATGTTCAATACACAATTTGATACAGTGTCATTCAGATTGAAATAGAACAGTCAATAATTGTCTTATATTGTTAACAAATCAAGTGAAGAAGATGACATTCATATTCCTTTTCATTGCCAAGTAATATATTTATTAAAGAAAGTTTAATCAGGCCAATTTTAAAATATCGACTTCCAAATATACAGTGCCCTCAATTTGTCTTAAAGGCTTAGGCAGCTAAATTTTCTATTTACCTTTTCCAGAGAAAATTTTGTTAAGATTCAGAATAGCTTAGTCTTATCCATGTTCAAGCCTAGGATTTATGAAAGCTTTTATTTTTCTCCTTGATACTACATTTTTCTCATTCCATAAGGATTCTCTTTGCTAACATCACAGAAAAATATGACCCTTCCATCATTTTCTATTCATTGTATTAAACTGTAAATGAATACATATGTGACATTGGGAATAAAAAAGGAAGGATCATTTAATCACCCTATGTTATCACTGCTATTGTTAGTTGAATTTCCCTTGCTTAATCCCACCTGTTTTTCACCTGTGAACAATTCAGACATCTAAGTACATCCTAACATTGTATTATTAAGAGAGGAATTTCCCCCATTATATGGCACATAAACATTAGGCCTCTTACAGATTGAAGATAATACATGGTAAGTTTCAATTCCCTGACAACACTATCAAATTTAGTTAATTGAGGAATGGATACAGAAATTGTGGTACATTTACACAATGGAATGCTACTCAGCAATTAAAAACAAGGAAATCATGAAATTTGTAGGCAAATGGTGGGACTTTGAAAAGATCATCTTGAGTGAGGTATCCCAGAAGCAGAATGTCACACACGGTATATACTCACTTATAAGTGGATACTAGACCTAAAAGATAGGATAAATATACTAAAATCTGCACACCTAAAGAAGCTAAACAAGAAGGACCCAGGGTGAGATGATCAATCCTCACTTACAAAGAAAAATGGAATGGACATTGGAAGTAGGAGAAAACAAGTAACAGGACAGGAGCCTACCACATAGGGCCTCTGAAAGACTCTACCTAGCAGTGTATCAAAGCAGTTGCTGAGACTCATAACCAAACTTTGAGCAGAGTACAGGGAATCATAGGAAAGAAAGGGGAGTTAGTAAGATGTGGAGAGAACAGGAGCTCCACAAAGACCAAATATATCTGGGCACAGGGGTCTTTTCTGAGACTTACTCACCAACCAAGAACCATTCATGGATATAACTTAGACCCCCTGCATGGATGGAGACCATGGCAGCTTAGTATGCAAATGGGTACCCTAGTAAGGAGAACAGGGACTGTCTCTGACATGAACTTAGTGGCTGCCTCTTTGACCTCCCTACCCCCGAGGGAGGAGCAGCTTTGCTAGACCACAGAGGAGGACATTGCGGCCAATCCTGAAGAGACCTGATAAGCTTAGGTCAGATGGAAAGGGAGGAGCACCTCCCTTATCAGTGGACTTAGAGAGGGGCAGGGAGGAGATGAGGGATGGAGGGTGGGATTGGGAGGGAATGTGGGAGGGGTCTATAGCTGGGATACAAAGTAAATAAACTGTAATTAATATAAAAAATAAAAATTAAAAATTATGTTGTGTGTGTGAATAACAAATAAGAACAGTTGCAGGTGTGTTTTCATATCCTGAGGATCAGGTAATACCATTCCATTGAACTTGGGACTCTGTGTCTCTCTAAAGAGAGGAAACAGGGCAACCCTGCAGCTTCTTTGCTTTCACTATTGATAGGGCCCAGAACAACACCAGAGTTGCAAAACAAAACCCCTGGAGTAAAATCTTTGCAGATTTACAGTTAGTACTTGGCAGCTAATTGTAGAGACTGAGCAGATTATAGAGGGCTGGTGGCTTTTGTTGAGTGTGGGAAGTTGGTGTGTAGTTAACCAACTCCTTCATGAACAAATGGCTACACTGGAACCATTTAAATTCTGTTTCTCTCTAGTCCTCTTCTGTGTGCAAGTAGTACCATCTCTTTTTCTTTACTGTTGATAGGAAAAATGCTGTCTTTTATGCCTGAATGTCCATGGCTTAGTGCTCTTAGTACCTTCCTCTTTGACTTCCCACCAGCAGTCTGTTCTTTTTGAGTAGCCCTACTTTTTTATTTCAATGACTTAGACTTAATGACTTAAACAGTGTGACTTAAACAATGGCTTTTGCTAAAACATAAGCTCTTTGGGAAACATTCTACTAATCTGTCACTGATTTACTTTTGTTAATTTGTTTTTGTCTTTTTAAAATTATTTGTTTTATAACTTTTTTACTTTATATCCCAATTGTAGTCCCCTCCCTTGTCTCTTCCCCCCTATTCCCCTTCCCTAGTCCACAGAAAGTGGAAGCCTTTTTCCATTACTATCTGACCATAGCCAATCAAGTCTCATCAGGACTGCCTGCATCCTCTTCCTCTGTAGCCTGGCACAGCCTCCCTTCCAGGGGAAAGTGATCAAAGAGTGAGCAACATAGTCTATGTCAGAGACAGCCCGTGCTCACCTTACCAGGGAACCCACATATAGACTGAGTTGCCTATGGCTACATCTGAGCTGGAGGTCTGGATCCTCTCCATACATGGTCCTTGGTTGGTTACTGCTTTACTTTTGGTGAACAGTTTTGCTAACTAATATTCATGTGAGATTGGCATTCTAAATCTAGACTGGCTTTTGACCAACACAATACAGTATTTATAAAGTGATTGATCCTTATACATAAAAAATAAATGGAATATATTAATACATTCATATACTTTAGGGTTTTTCCCCCTGTAATTCATAAGTGAGATGCATGAAACAGAAGCACAGAAGGCTGCATTTACTGAAGAGGTTTTGATATCTAAACACAGGGCATGTGGATTAGTACATGCCTGTGACATCTGGGAGTAAGCTATACTGTGACTTTTTATTTTAGATTGACTGCTAGAGGAGACTATTTGCTGATGTTTTACATTGATATTATAGTAGATTTATCAATCTAGGTAAACAATGACATCACCTTGTCCCCATATCACAACTCATGGGATTTCTTGAAATCCAAGTTTCCTTTTCTGTGATGTCTCCTAACAACATCTCTTGAACAAATCAAATCTGGAATACCCAAGGGCCTAATAAAAACTCATTGCTAGTAATATTTAGTCAATAACTGTCACATAAATTAAAAGAGTAGCTTCTAGAATCAATATTGTCAAGAATACGTACACAAATAGCTCTTAGCAGAAACTATCAATAAAAGACATGCAGGGTCTAGACTTCATGCAAATTGATTTAGATATGCCAACAGGATCAGGCTGTGAGGAGAATATTTACAGAATCGAGAAAGCCAAATATAATTCTATATTAGGAAGGATCACCTTGAGAGGTCATGAGGCTGATCCAAAGATGTTCAAATTATACTCAGAAAAGGAATGTAAGCAATATTCTAGTAGAAAATTGCTTCTCATGGGATATGCATTAACAAATCTGAAATAGCTGCCCACACATATAACAAGGTTAAACAAACAAATAAATAAATAAATGGCAGATGCTATGAGCACAGTGTATCACCGATGTAATGGGAGGTTATAGAAAAGCAAACAATAAAGTTAGAATAAATCATGTGACATGAAACTAGACCTGGAGATATCAACATGAATTTAACATAGGCTAATCAGTTTATAGATAAATGTCTAAATGTGGATTTAAATACTTTAAAATTCTTATGTACCTGTGTGTTTCTGTGTCTAGGTATAAGTACCTACAGAAGCCAGAAGAGGTTGTCCAGTCCTCTGGAACTAAAGATGCAGCAGATTGGGGGCAACCTGCTATGGTTGTTGGGAACTGAAGCTTGGTCCTCTGTGAGAGTAGCAAAAATACTTAACCACCAAGCCCCATGCATGGCTGTATACATTACCTAGTTATGCACACTAAAGAATAAGGAGTTGGAGGGGTGGCTGGAGAGATATATCTGTAGATAAGAGCACTGGCAACAATTCCAGAGGACCTGGGTTTGACTCTGAGCACTCACTTGGTGGCTCACAACCATCTGTAACTTCAGCTCCATGGCATCCGACACTCTTTTCTTTCCTCCGCAATCATCAGGCACACACATGGTACACAGACATATGTGCAGACCAAACTCGTAAAACAAAACTTTAAATACTTTTTAGAAGAGTTACGTAGAAATGGATAGTAAATATACATAGTGAGCCTGGGGATTTTGTAGTCTCCACAAGTGGAAAATCTCAAAACAACACAATAACGACAAGTAAAAGACTTCCAGTGGCCAAACCCAAAGCAATTGGAACAACCAAACCATGAATTTTATATGATCCAAGAATATGATCCAAGTTATATGATTCAAGAATATGATCCAAGTTATAAAATAACTGATCATACTGATACAAAGTGTCAATAAAGATAAATGGGGAGAAAATAAAACTCTTCCATATACGATACTTGCAAATAATGTTTTTTTTTTTTTTTTTTTTTTTTTCCTCAGCAAGGTGAAACATGACTCTGTACTGCCTAATGTGGCATGCAATTAGTGAACTGCTTCCATAGGTTCCAGCAAGACAAAGACTTTAAAGGTAAATTCATGGTAGAGAGTTTTGGTAAACACAACCTTAACTTTACCCACATGATCAGTGCTTGCCCAGTGTGTGCTAGACTCTTTGGAAAGTGTTTGTCTTCTACCAGTCACAGAGTTGAACTGTCAGACATATATCAGCTAAGGCCAAATTTAGGGGTGTTCTATTAAACAAATACCTAAGTGCTACTCCTAAAAACGGTCATGGTCATTATATGAAAGAATGTTTGAGAACTGTTGCAAACAAAGAGGGAGCTCAAAAAGACAGGGGAAAAGGAATAGGATGTAATATTCTTTATTTATTTATTTATTTATGTATTTTGCTTTTTTATTTTTTTAATTTTTTTATTAATTACACTTTATTCATTTTGTATCCCCCCATAAGCCCCTCCCTCCTCCCTTTCTGATCCCACCCTCCCTCCCCTTTCTGCATGCATGCCACTCCCCAAGTCCACTGATAGGGGAGGTTCTCCTCTTCTTTCTGATCTTAGTCTATCAGTTCTCATCAAAAGTGGCTGCATTGTCCTCTACTGTGGCCTGGTAGGGCTGCTCCCCCATCAGGGGGAGATGATCAAAAAGCAGGCCAATCAGATGATGTCAGAGGCAGTCCCTCTTCTCATTACTAGGTAACCCACTTGGACACTGACCTGCCAAGGGCTACACCTGTGCAGGGGTTCCAGGTCATCTCCACGAATAGTCCTTGGTTGGAGTATGATTTTCTGGGAAGTTCCCTGTGTTCAAATTATCTTGTTCTCTTGCTCTCCTTGTGGAGTTCCCGTCCCCTCCAGCTCTTACTATTTCCCACTTCTTATATAAAATTCCATTCACTCTGCCCATCAGTTGGCCATCAGGCTCAGCATCTGCTTTATTCTAAATTGAATTCTGAGGTGGAAAATAAAAGAAAGGGAAAGTTGGCAAAATCTAAGAGGTTTGAAGTTTAAGTAATAATAATGTAATGATGTTGATTTTGTTGAAACTGTGTCAAATGTCAGGCAGAAACAACAGAAAAGGTAGGAGCCAGCTCTGTGAGCTTATAACACTTTCTTTGCAGCTTTTCTTTAAAAGGACTTTTTTTTTTAAATACCAGTTTCTTATGTGTCTAAGAAGTAGCGTCTTATCTCAGTCCAGCAACAGAGATAGCATTCTCCAATGCTCTGTGGCAGGAACTTAAGTGGTTTTAAAATGTTATCTAATTCATCTCATAAGAACTGATGGAATAAATGACATTGGTAAACTCAGTCTCCACCCTGCCATCTTGCCCTAGTTTTTCCCACCACCCCTTTCAGCTTTTCCTTCTAGCTCATTTCCTTTCTTTGTTAATCCTGCAACCCCACAGAATCACTCTCTACCAGGAACCTCCAGCAGCCACACTAGGCTGGGATTCAGGTAACTGACCTTCATTGTCTTCTTCCCTATCCTCTATTCCAGTCTCACCAAATGTTTTAATCTCAGTCTAGCAAAAGCCTGTACAGGACTCTCTCTTTCTCACCTACCTCTATCCGCTAGGGACTAGGGACTGCAGACCCAGAGTCTCTCTAATTCCTTTTTGCTGCCTCTGTCATCCTTTCTTTCTAACCTGTCTTCATTCATTTGTGACACCAGGTGATCCACTTAAATACTATCTACCAGGGATCCCACAACCATAACACTTGGCTGGAAACACGGAGTGAGGAATGAGCAACAGCAACCAAAGAAGGAAACACCACTCAATAAAGATGAGACCAGATAGCTTTGCCAAAAAACACTTCAATCACCATAAACCCACATGCCTGGATCCAATTGCAATAGTACAAATATGAACAACTAAGACAGTAAACCTCCTCAAGAAGTCAGTAATCCTATGGCCATATCCCCCAAGGAAAGTAATGTAGCTGAAGCAAAAGACAGGGAATAGATGATACTA
The DNA here is from genome assembly GCF_907164565.1 of Psammomys obesus. Classification (NCBI taxonomy): domain Eukaryota; kingdom Metazoa; phylum Chordata; class Mammalia; order Rodentia; family Muridae; genus Psammomys; species Psammomys obesus. Next base: position 585,631 of record NW_026596110.1, on the reverse strand, counting down.
CTTCTTCAGAGGTCACGTGAGCCAAATAAGTTTTGCAAGGTCCCACAAATGGGCTAACTGAACAATAAAATTAATCAAGTGTTCTTTGGACATTTATACAATCAAGCTGCTAATACTAATTTGGGGGCTAAATGGACAGAAAATTCCTTGAAGAAGTTCTAGGGCATCACAATGGGCTCCCCAAGCATTTTTTCCACACTTCATTAATGGAATGAAAATAAGCTATCTACAAACTGACCTTACTTAAGATTACCAAAAACTCAAAAGGTGTTTATCAACCAAATGAAATTTAGCATTACTGAGTCAATATTTCTGCTGATTGGGGTCCTTTTTCTTTTCTTCCTTCTTTCCTTCCTTTTTTCATTCCTTCCTTTCTTCCTCCCTCCTCCCTCTCTTTCTTCCTTCCATCTCCCTTTCTTTCTTTCTTTCTTTCTTTCTTTCTTTCTTTCTTTCTTTCTTTCTTTCTTTCTTTCTTTCTTTCCTTTTGCTTTCCTCCTTCCCTTCCTTTTTTCCTTTCTTTCTTCTTCCCTTACTTTCTTCCTTCCATCCATTTTCCTTCCTTCCTTCCTTCCTTCCTTCCTTCCTTCCTTCCTTCCTTC